>NC_089986.1:10260000-10560000 GCF_036417845.1 Apteryx mantelli
CCATCAGCTATTATCCACTATGACTTTTGACCTTTGTTTTTATCTATCTAGCATTTTCCAAAATAAATTCCAACAGGAATTCTAGCTGTTTATGTTACATTATTATAGTAAAAGGTAATTAATTAAGCTGATATATTTATCACAAAAATCATCTCTTTTGATACTGCAAAGATTTAATGAATGATTACATATATGTAATGTGTTAAATATCTGGTATTGTAAGATATGAATTAATAGAGAAATAAAAATCATAATTCAAAAATAGCATAAATAATTCAAGAGAACTTTTTGTATGTAACCAGCATTTTTCAAGAGCTATCACTGAGTCTGTAGCTGATATATCCTGCTAGCATAAGAGAGAACAAAAATCCGGTATAAGTTCGCTTGAAGTTTAGAAGTGCTGTACTTACTAGTTATGCCAAATCAAAATTTTGGATTATTATATCCAGAAAAGCTAGTAACTTTGCTGAATATAAGAAGACAGTACTCAGTCAAATCTTGCTCAAAACTGAAATGCAGTATAATTAGATAGCAGTACAAGCAGTTGCCAAAGTAATAGGAACATTGGGCATTCAACCATAACCATACTGTTTTGTTTGTGAGTTTTTGTTTTTATACAAGTCAGCAGTTTCTATTTTATGCTTGGATGGCTGTGTATTTGAGATGTTGTCTTTTGTAGTTGTGAAAAAGTAAATGTGTGATCTAATCTTCATTTGTATATGTGAAATATTACAAATATGCATACATATTTTATATTGTCATTTTTTTCTTCGTTCTCTGTTCAGCGGTAATGTAGGCATCTTTGAAGGATTCTTTAGACACATGATGGCAGAATATTCCATTCAGTAGTTAGATACGCTTTTGCTGTATTAATGGCAAGAAGCATGGCAGCAGGGGCTGTAAATGGGATGGCAAGATTAGCACGTTGCCCACTTCAGCCAGGTACCTCTTGTTTTTGTATTTATCACTCATCTTTCCCAGTTGACTGATGGCTGTCATTCAATAGCTCTCTTTGGCTAGAAAGAGCAAGAGCTTCCTTTAAAGATGTGAGCAGTGCTGTTGAATTCTGTAATAGGTCATTTGCACAGAAAGTCTATGCAGAGCAACAATTCAGGAGCTTCTCTTGTAGGTCTTTCTATAGGCTACATGGGAAATGATGTGATAGTGTTGTTTATTACACCATGAAGATGGTAGCATAGGGTAGATCAAAATCTACTCTGGTTCCCTGGAAACACAGTGCCAAAAGAGGCGCTCACGACTCTTTTGACGGGAATTATGTAGATTGATTGTCCATATATTAATAGCTGCCAATTTCTTGTTTATCAGAGCAACGAACCAACTGCAGAAGTGCAGAAGAAAACAAAATGATAACTCATTGTGTCTTGGGCTAAAGAACTGGTTTAAAAGGCACAAGAGCAAGTGAAATTTTTCATCACTAGCAGTTTAAGAAATAACCAGTAATGGCACTGAACAATACACACTCCAAATACGCTTTCGTTGGGGTTTTTTGCATCATTTTTAATTCTGGAACTGTTTTGTTTGTTTTCAGTGACCAAGCAAATTTGACATTGAAAAGGGAATGCCCCATCTTTATTAGTTACTCTTCAGTCATGTTATTATGGCCTTCAAGTTAAGTACTTATACAAATGTGGTTGGGCTATGAGCTTTGATAGTGAATCACTGAGTCAGAGGATTTAATTGTAAAATTATTTTCAGGAGATAAATATCTGTTCCTAGCTTCCATCACTTTTCTGCTGTAGAATAATTTTATTTCTTTAGAAGTGTTTTCTTCTTTCCCTCCAAATGTGTTTTCCAAACACCACTATGCATACAAGATATTTACTTAAAATTAAAAATAGTTCACAATTCTGTAGCACTGTTTCAAAGTACCATTTTTCGTATGAGAAAACAGGCACAGAAAGTTTAAGTGGCAATGTTACATCTTTGGTGTGAGTTACCACTTTGTTGGTGGGTTTGGAATGTAATTCCGGTTTCCTGTCTCAATGCATTCCAACAGCTTTTTTCAGTGGTAACTTTAAGATGGTTCATAACTGCTTTCTGGGTTTCAAGCTCTTTTTAGATTGTCCTTCAGCTACTACTAACCGCTGTCTCCACTGAATGCATTTTGGACTAAAGTGACTGGTTGCAGGATCCAGTCTGACTACCATCATTATCAAAGTTCTCTGATTTCAATGGGATGATGATCAGGCCTTATTTCTTAACCATAGTAACAGTCTAGCTCTTGACCCCAGTTGGTTGATGGTCTGTTGACCTGCTGAAGAAGTTTGGCTCAGTTGTGGATTTCACTGCCATCCTAGATAATCAGGCAGTATGTTGGTAGAGCTCCATTGAAGGTACCTCCTTGCTGTACACAAAGTCATGGAAATAGCATGTAGCAACAGGGAACCTTCCTCTGTTCTTGGCTTCTCACTTTCTATGATGCTGTTTTCTGCTTTCTGAACTTATGGGATCTCTGCCTGAAAATAAACCCCAACAAACTCACTATTCATCATGAAGGAGGGGAGTGTCTGGCTGTAGTGTGAATTGGCACGTGTCAGTCTTTCTCTGTTTGTATTAAGGAGCAGATATCAGTCCCGATATGCTGAGGACCTCGGTGAAAGTGTGAGGAGCTCATCTCCTCAGAGAATGAGGCACTCAGTGAGCCAGTGCCCTGTTTGTCAGCTGCATTCTTTGGACATAATGATTTTATCCTTACTCTACAGTTAAATGTATCTGGCAACTAACTGCTGGATCTAATGATTTGGGAAATTAGTCTGGCTAAATGTGCTAGCAAAAGATCACAGAGGCTTTGTAATGTCAGAGAGAATGAAAGGTCAAGTGTATTATCTGAGCCATGTTCTACCAGCTTTCCTGCTCCCCAAAACGTTCCCTTAGCATTACAGATCCTCCTGAGCCCTTCTACTGATGACTGTTCCTCAGGATGGGAAAAGCAGCTGAAAAGTACAACCAGTAAGAGTTCTGTAGGACATAAAATAGGGGTTTAGGCTCCCAATTTCCATTGACTTTCAGTTCAATTATCACTTAGCTGAAATTCAATAGAAATGAAGTACCCAATTCCTTTATGCCATTGAGAATCTCCTGTCATGGGTCTTACAGTAGGCTGGGGTGAGCTGATTGCAACAAGTGAGCATTGGCTGTTAGTGGGATGTGATAAGCATTAAGAAATAAGAGATTGGATCAATGTATTTCATAGGACTTTATTCAAAGTTAAAGCAATTGGTATTTCATATAAAATGACTGGTTTCGTATAAAGAAGAAGGAAAAATGACTAGTAAAGACACGGTGATAGCAGTTTCTCAGGGAACTGATACCAAAAGCACAAGCAGAAACTGTTCCATTTTGGAGGATGACAGGAAGCATACTGAGAGACAAACATCTTTTGTTAACTTATGAGCTTTAACCAAAGACTCAAAAGGAATCACATTATTAATAATAAATATAAAAGAATATCTTGAGCGTATAGAGATATAATTCAATCAGTCAAGACAAAATGAGATGTGACCAGCAAGATGCATGAAACCACACTGTATGAGCACTCAAAGTAATAGGGAGACCAAGGTATAGGTCTGCAAGTCAATGGTAACTGAGGATGCCATTGACAAATGAGATTAAAAATGATGAGTTGCCTAATACCTGCAGTATGTAGTATTTTACTACAAAAAAGCCAACTGTGAGAAGATGGCTAGCACAAATATCAGTGACAAGAGGATATGGATAATCTGCAATTGTTTATAAGGCATCTGATGTTGCACGAGCCATCAGCTGATCCACTAGTCACAGACTGAGAAACACTGAAATATGTGACCACCCGAAGTCCCTTGAAGACCATTTTTCCATGATTCATTGGCATTGCTATGAGGACATGAGGTCCAGAGCTCACCTCTCCCTCAGTTCCGCTTTACCCCTTTGTAGAGTAATTCTTAAATTTTTATTTTGTCCTCTGTGTCTGTCTTTCTTAGCTGCATAGCCCTGCTTAATATGACTATTTCTTTCTATGCTTGAATATTTTCAGTTCAATTCTGTGGATTTTCCCTCTTCAAGATTGTTTATGTTTAATTATTCAGCTTACTCAGTATAGTATTCCTTGCTGTTATCCAGCCCCTATTTGTAAGAAATTTTCTTATGCCAGTTCTTGAATTAAGGAGATGGTTAAAAAGAGGTATTGGTTTGTGTTATGTTGGTACCAACAAGAAATGTAAAGTTAGCCCTTGGCTCCTGTGAGATTCTGTGTATCTGAAGACATAAATATTTTGGTGAGAACTGTGAAGAGATTTCATTCTTGATCGGGGTAGCCATTCTGGCAGGAACCTCAAAGGCGGACAGAGACACTTCAGCAAAACAGCCCTTCTATGCACCCATTTTCTCCTTTTGTGCATCTTTTAAGAAAATAAAAAATACCTCAGCAATGATTAGTTTTTCATTTATTAAAATGAAGTTTTCAGACGGCCATTTCTATGATGTTTTGGCTAAAAATATTCAATACATTTAAGAAGTTGTTTAAAATTTTCAAAAAAGCACTCTTAGAATTAAAAAAATTTCAGTTCCAAACTTTCCAAAGTATTTCAAAATTTCCCTTTTCTTCTTTTGAAGAACATTGAATTCTCAACCACTTCTGCCAGGAAAAGTGTTAACTGCTGTGTGTTAGAGCCCTAATTAGATTAAGCTGGATCCACACTTTGCGTGTTCTCCCAAGTTAATACCCATGATCACTGGGCTTTAAAACCTTTATTAGGGTTTTTTGTTAAAGATGCGTCACTTTACTGTTGTTATTCATCTGACAAGAAGAGTGGATTCAAATGCACCCTTCTTTCGAAATGGTATTTGTCACTGACCTCGGGTGTTGGACTGAGAAGAAAATTAGTTTCTAAGCATTGCACTGTTTGTGCTAGTTTGTGCATTGTGAGGGAAACTGCAGAGTTCTAACTTGCATCCTTCTAACAGAGGCGATTTTGAAAACCTTATTGTCTAATGCATTGCATCCATCAGAGCCAAAAATACTTGGTTGTTGTTAAAAGACATGAAGCTTCAAAACTGGCTATTGTCTCTCTGGCAAGTGGTTGTCAAGATAAAATGAAGGAGGCATCACTGTTCAGAAAGAAATCTTGGAATCTCAGTTTGAAAGAGGATATTATGCCTGGAGATGTCGAGACTTCCTTTTTTTCAGTCATGAACAATGTGGAAAGAGAGTGACTAGTGAGGTGACGTAGTTTGTTGATGATACCAGGTCCTTCAGGGGAGTAAAGATGAGGACACCTATCAAGAACGGTTCATGAGACTCAGTGACTAGTCTTTAAAATATCAAATGGAATTCAGGTTAGATAAAAGTAAAGTGATGCACATGGGAATAATTAAAACTCTGCAAATGAAATGATGGGTTCGCAGATGGCTTACTGCCGAGGAATGAGATCTTGGGATTATGAAAGACAGTTCCATAAAATAATCTGTTTAGTGGTCAGTAGCTTTCAAAAAGAAAATGAGCATTAGGAATAAATAGGAAAGGCATAGAAAATAAGCACAGAACATACTTATGCCCATGTTTAAATCCACGGTACGCCCACATCTTGGATACTGCCTGCCTCCTACTTTTTCAGAAGAGGTATAATATGATTGGAAAAGGCTCAGAGAAGGGCAGCGAGGATGCAACGGAATAGAACGATTTCCATGAAAAAGACAACTAAGCAAACTAGATTCTTCAGCCTGGAACAGGAGACTGTTGGGAGAGATGATAAAGTCTCTAAAGTATCTGAAGTCCCAAACATCATAAAGAGGGTCCCTACGCATTGTTTGTGCACAGTTTTTTCCAGGGCAAGAACTTATGGTCATCCAAGGATGATAATAGTTGCAACAACTGGAAAAGAAACAAAAGATCTTTAGCTAGCACATATTTCAGACCCAGGATGCTGTCAAAGTTTAAAGTTTATATGGGCTTAAGGGAAGCCTGGATAAGTTCCCAGAAGAGAAATCCATAGAGGTTAATAAATACACATGACCCCTATCTGGCTAAGGTAGTTTTTGAGCCACAGATTGGAGGAAGCTGGAAGAGTACTTGGGAGATGTATTATTACACGTTTATTTTGTTCTTTTCTAGAGATTTGCTTCTGGCTACTGATGGAGACAGTGTTTGGCTAGATGAACATTTGGTCTGACCTTGTACAGCCATTTTATGTTCTTAGGATAGCATTCATTAATGTCCTGAGCTCACACTTCCTCTTCATATCCAAATGAAGAACAGGTCAGACACTGTAGAAGTAGATTGGGCAAATAGTTTGAATACTGGAATCCCTCCCTATCTTCCTTTTGCTCATATCTTATCTTCCTCTTCAGCTGAACTAAGAAAGGTTCTATCTTCCCCAGTGTACCTAGTTGGCAATCAGAGGGAAAATACAATCAGAGGCATGTTTTTAAAGCTCCCAAGTTTCAGATTAATATGATTTTTAAAAACCTGGGGAAATCCATGAAAAATTTATCAGTGTATAATAGCTGAACAATCTCTCCAGGAGACTTTAATTTCTGCTTCTAATCTTTTCATCTCAATCTGCTGGGTCAGCTTTGCACTTCTCCTTATGTGCACAATGGGGAACAATGTTTAGCTGATGACAGAAGTGCAGGATGGGGATTAAGTACTCCCCAAGCTCTCTGTATTTTAGTAACGGTATTGAAAGTTCCCCAGTCCCTGATTTTCTTCCCTGCTACTCTTCCAATAAATTAACTCCCAAATTTGAAAATCAAGACTTAACTTCACTGTGCAGGGAAAGTACACCCTGCAAGTTTTCCTAAATACCCCTTTAGAAAAAGGCTTAAGTTTGATTATCTTAATTGATTATCTTAAACCCCCCGAGTGTCAGAATTCTGTGTTACACTCAGCATGTAGTCTGATGAGATGCTGGATTTGGCAGCAGTGTGGGTCTCTGCTCCCACCCATCCGTTCATTTCTGCCCCGTGCTCTAGGTTTGCCCCCCTAACCTCTGATGCAGTTTCAAAATTAAATTACGCTAATCTAAATATTCACTGCTGCTAAAAGAACCAGTCACACCCCAGGCCCTGTCAGTGTCTTCCCTTCTCTCTGAGGTGGCACAACTGCCGTGTGACTGTGCAGTCAGATAAAACTAATAGCTTCCTTACTACAGTTAGTTTTCAGCCTTATCAGTTCCTTGATCTGACAGCGCTAGTGCCAACGCATGACAGCTGGAGGGAACACATGGCTTGGGAATGTGAAGGTGGCCTTTTGTTAGGTGGTAGCACAGGTCTGGAACAGTTTAAGCCTATCGCAATATTACACCTCCCATTGGGTATTGCTTGTTAGGCTGCATGGTAAGCCAGAGTGCTGAGTCAATCCAGGTAACGAATAACTAAAATCCAAAAAGGAGTTAAGGAACAACTTGCACAAGGAATAAAAATTAATACTAGCCTCTTTTTCAAACACATTAGAAGCATGATTACTGCCAGAGAGTCTGTAAGATGCCCAAGGCATGAAAGGAGCATTCAAAAAAGATAAAGCCATAGCAGAAAAGCTAAGTGAGTTTTTTTGCACCTGTGCTTACCATGGAGGAGGTTGGAGAGTTTCCCACCTCGGAATCCTGGTTTATGGAATGTATTTTAAGATTCATTTCAAATTGAAGTGTCCAGAAATATTTTATAGACCAAATGGATAAAAACAGGAACAACTCACCAGGAACAATCTGATAGCCTTCTATGATGGAATGACTGGCTGGGTAGATGAGGGGAGAGCAGTGGATGTTGTCTACCTAGACTTCAGCAAGGCTTTTGACACTGTCTCCCATAGCATCCTCATAGACAAGCTCAGGAAGTGTGGGTTAGATGAGTGGACAGTGAGGTGGATTGAGACCTGGCTGAATGGCAGAGCTCAGAGAGTTGTGATCAGTGGTACAGAGTCTAGTTGGAGGCCTGTAGCTAGCGGTGTCCCCCAGGGGTCAGTACTGGGTCCAGTCTTGTTCAACTTCTTCATCAATGACCTGGATGAAGGCACAGAGTGCACACTCAGCAAGTTTGCTGATGATACAAAACTGGGAGGAGTGGCCGATACGCCAGAGGGCTGTGCTGCCATTCAAAGAGACTTGGACAGGCTGGAGAGGTGGGCAGAGAGGAACCTCATGAAATTCAACAAAGGGAAGTGCAGGGTCCTGCACCTGGGGAGGAATAACCCCATGCACCAGTACAGTTTGGGGGTTGACCTGCTGGAAAGCAGCTCTGCTGAGAAGGACCTGGGAGTGCTGGTGGACACCAAGTTAAGTATGAGGCAGCAATGTGCCCTTGTGGCCAAGAAGGCCAATGGTCTCCTGGGGTGCATCAGGAAGAGTGTTGCCAGCAGGTCGAGGGAAGTGATTCTCCCCCTCTACTCAGCCCTGGTGAGGCCACATCTGGAGTACTGCGTCCAGTTCTGGGCTCCCCAGTACAAGAGGGATGTGGCACTACTGGAGCAAGTCCAGCGAAGGGCCACAAAGATGATTAGGGGACTGGAGCATCTCTCTTATGAGGAAAGGCTGAGAGAGCTTGGCCTGTTTAGCTTGGAGAAGAGAAGGCTGAGAGGAGATCTTATCAATGTGTGCAAGTATCTGAAGGGAGGGTGTCGAGAGGATGGGGCCAGACTCTTTTCAGTGGTGCCAAGCGACAGGACGCGAGGCAATGGGCACAAACTGAAACACAGACACTTCCATCTTAACAGGTAGCATTCACTCAGGAATTCTAAAGCAACTTAGGAATGGAAGAGGTGATTGTCATATACAGCTTCTCCATTAAAATCATCTTTGTACCAGAGGACTGGAAGTTGATCAATGCAGCAGCAAGTTTTAGAAAGGGATTCAGGCAGATCCAGAAAACCGCAGCCCAGTAAACCTGGTATCTGTGCTGAGGAAACAAGTAGAAACTATAACAAGTAACAAATGATAGAATACGTGTTATGTGAATAATTATGACATAATGGGAAGAATCAGCATGAGTTTCAAAAGAGAAGTAATCCCTCAAAAATATACTGGAAGTCTCTGAAGGAATCTATGAGTAGGAGAACAAGGACAATTGAGCTGATATCATCTGCATGGGTTTTCAAAAGACATTTAACAAGGTCCATCACATTTAAGAAGCTATGCCTTTAAGAAACTGAGATGTGCTGGAATAAAAGAGAAGGTCCTCACATTAATACATAGCTGGTTAAAGGCAGAAAATAGAGTATAGGAGTAAATGGTCAGTTTTCACAGTGGAGAAAGGTCATCACGAAATCCCAATAGAGATCTATGCTGGGCCTGTGCTATTCAACATATTCAACATATTCATAAGTGATCTGAAAAATAAAAAAGTGAATAGTGAGGGAACAAAATTTGCCGATGGTAAATTATTCAGGGTATCTAAGAAAGGGGACAGCTATGGAGTACTGAGAAAGACCTTACAGTACTGGTGATAATGGGCAAAAAAATGACAAATGAAATTCAATGCAGACAAATGCACACAGGAAAAATAACTCTATGTTACATATAAAATGATGTGCTTGGAACTAACCATTACTTCTCAGAAATGAAATCTTGAAGTTAAATGGATAGTTCTATGAAACTGTCAACTCAAGAACAGTCAAACCAAAATGTTAAGAATAGAGAATAAAATAAGAGCCATCATTACACTCATCATGACACTATATAAATCCATAGTACGCCTGCATCTTGAATTCTCTGTGCAGTACTGGCCTCCTTATCTCAGAAATAACAGTGTAAAATCAGAAAAATTTGAAAGACAGGTGACAAGGATGGTCACCATGATAGAATGGGTGCAAGGAATAAGACTAAGACCAGTCAAGCTGGAAAGGGTAAGACTGGAGTGGGGGCAAGGGCTTGATAGAGGTCCGTAAATCATGCATGTCATAGAAACTGCGGATAGGAGTTGATTCTTTGCGTTGAAAGAAACCTGGAGATATCAAATTAAACTAGCTAGCGTTCAGTACAAAGAGGTGGATCTCCAACACAACACACTGTTCAGCTGTGGAACTCCTTGTCAGATGACATTATGGATGCTGAAAGTTCGCATGAATTCATAAAATGATTGGAAAAATTCATGGAAAATATATTGAGGGTTATTAGATATAAAGATAACACCTCTGATTCCAAAGGACTGTGAGCCACAAATTGCTAGAGGCTGAAAGTGTATTTGAGGGAAATACGGCTACTTTACTCTTCTCTGGTCATCGATTATTGGCTACTGTCAGAGAGAGGTTACTGGCTAGGTGGATTTTTGGTCTGATCTGATCTCACCATTCCTATGTAATCATTTCTTTCCTTTGTTTTGGGGGTTTTTTTTTGGGGGGGAGGGGAGAGGCAGGGGTTATTTTCTAATCTAGACCATTTCAGTAACCTGGTTTGTAGCATCAGTACAGAAACAGATACATTAGGACAAGTGAGGAGATGGTGGACATCCAGTATGAGAATGGGAACAAGACGAACTCCTAAGCTGCTTTTGTTGCTAAAACCAGTGTCTTGGTGAGCTAAACCATCAGAAATGTAGAAGAACAAAGACGGTCCTTATGCTCTAAGAAACCAGGCACATAGAGATATTCACAAGGCACTTAATTTACCTGGTTGAGTCCAGTTAGCTTCCTTAGGCTTCCTCTGTAGTCAGTGGACAGAGAGAGAGAGAGAGAGAGAGTCTCCCTGTTTGCACAATGAGGAGCACTTGAATTAAGACTCTACTCTGTACTGGATCCTGGAGGAGCTTCTCTGTCTCCATTATTTATTAAGGTAGACTATGGAGGCTGGCCAGCCAAGGAAACTAAACTGGGTACCTAACACTGGGTGACACAAATACCATAATAGGTCTGAGTAGCTGTACTGTTCCCATAAGGGGGGTATATGGAAGGCAGTTGCTGTCATGGTTTGAAACCTGCTAATGGATTGGTGCGGAGGATAGAAAGCTCCAGCTCCCAGCTATAGGCTCTTCTTGTGACACATTTACATAGCTGTGACCAAGGATTTTGACTCAGGAGAATAGCATTGTAAAACTAGGCAAAGATGTTCAGAATAAAAATCAGTATCAAACTACTAAATATCTCTATCCTATACTAGACTGTAGATAGTTTGTCTCTTCTTTTAGAAGAGCATCTGTGCAACTCCACATATATTCCATTCTTCAGGGAGTGTTCTTGCTAGCAGCATAGTAAACTACTGACAAACTAAAGATATGACACATTCAGTTTTATTTTCTGTCTGAGCATTACAGAAGAAAACAACCCATTAGGAGACCCATGGAGGCTACCTGGAGTTAAAGGTGTGGTAGACCTGTCTCAAACTGTGTTTCATTTTGAAGCATTCACAAAACCAGTGTGAGTTCACTAACTTCTTTTCCCATAGCTTAGAGCTGTGTATTTTTCAAAGGTGACTCAATTTGTCTAAGTTTTTTCTAACTAGAACAGGAAGCCTTTAGTATGTATTGAGGGAACACTCTCTCCCTAAGTCTCCAAATATGCTGACACAGGTGAGCAACCTAGATTTGAAATAAATTACTTTTATTTCTCTTATTGCCTTTATTTCCCTTTCCCTTTAGTCCATCTCCTACCACAATCTTTCCTATGGAGAGAATGAGGGCAAGGAAGTTGAAGATCAGGTCAGACTTTTGAACCACAAAATCTGAGTGTTTAATTTAGTGCAGACAATTTTGTCTATCTCTAGTGGCTTTATGCTCTTTTTATATTACTTACAGTTATGATAATATTTCTGAATTGGGAGCATTAATACTATTTAAAATTACACTAGAAAGGCCAAAAAAAGGTGTAAATCTTCATGCTTCAAGACATGAATTGGTTGCCAACAACATTCAGGCAGATTATTCCTTTCTATAGCAATACAAATAACATGCAATAATCATGCATGCTCAGTATTAGTATAGAAACTTATCATCAATCTTTGTTTCTTCATCATTATTTGGAGGCTTCAGTTTCTGTATAATCTTGAGAAATTATTGAATTGAAAAAATAGATCTATAACTTCAGCTATAGTGAAGTTATTACTATTTTATAATTTCTTCTGAGGCATTATTCTGACATGTAAGCTTTACACTAGACTTGCTTTACAGGGTAAGTCCTTTTTTTTTGTAAGTTTTCACTATTGACAACAAATTATTGCAAACCATGCATGGTTTATGTTAGCCTTTGTAAAGACCTGGGAAGGAGCTTTGACAAAATTAATTAGCTTTTACCTGATTTACTAAAACAATAAGTAACTTTAAGAGACTGTGTTACCAGATTTTTAGGAGATCATTATTTTTGCTGTCTAGTCTTACGTGCCTTTTCTGTAAATTGCCCATTTTTTGGATCTGAAGGTGAGAGGTATCCTCTATTGAAGCAAGAGTCTCTCTTAGCTACGCATTAGCATCTGTGATGGATTATTTGAGCATCAAAGAATTTTGTTTATAACCCTCTGAATTATGATTAGAACAGGTACAGAAATAATTTGAAGTAGCTGAAAATAATTATGTAAAACTGATGCATGGTGTCTTTTTAATAAACAACAACAACAAAAATCTTTTCAATAAAGGAAACAATCAGCTCTGGGCCCTTGATTTTTTTTTTTTTTTAAGTTGAGTTAGTCTTAACTTATTGATTCTGAAGCTGCTATAATAAAGAATTAGCTGAGGAAATATTGCTTTTACTGTTTTCAGATAATGCTTAATGTTGTTGCAAATTATAAAATTTAATTAGCTATATAAATGCCAAAGGAACAAATAATGTGCTATTGTCTTGATATCTTTCCAGAAATTAGTCTTTTAAAACAAATTTGCCATATTAATCATCTAAAAATATTTTTGATCACTGAATTAATAGTTTGCAGCCTGTTTTCAGGTATTCATTGCCATAGGTGATTGCCTCTTAATTACTACATGGGCGCTTTCTATTCACTCTTATTAATTCATGTTTTCTGGCACAGTCCCAAAAGGCAGCCTTGCCCTATATCTTCTAATTACTTCTATAATTGAATTTGCCCACTTTTTCTAACCTATTTTTTAAACTGACTGTGTTTGTTCATGGTTTATTGTGTCTTTTTTGTGTCAGTTCTCTGCAAGCAGAATGTACATTGATTCTTTCCTCGTTTCTCATTAATTTTCAAGAGCTTTGCTGCATGTCTGTTTTTTCAGCCTGTCAGACCTATTGCTAGACCAAAAAAAGATTCTTATTATTAAAGGTTAGGTAAAATAGACTGAAGTTAATTAATTCATTAGTAACTCTGAGCTAATTACTGAAGCCTTCTCTTATTTATATACTTGTTAACAAGACAGAGATGAGAAAGGCCTATTATAGGCACATGTCCTTCAGAAGTTGGGCAAACCCTCTGGAGCATATGCCTTTAGTTTCACCAAAGAAAAAGAATTGATTCCAAAATGAAGACTTGAAGATCTATTTGGCAAAAGCATCATAACCAGATAGACCTGCTTGTGGCCATCCAAATGTTGTTTTGGATTCTACCTATTGATCACAAAGAATGAATTTTAATAATTGGCCTTATAAAGTACACATCTAATGTTTGAATATAAACATATTGGCTTTTCTCTCCAACTTCCCTAGAATTATTTTGTGGGATGTTTGGAAATAGTTGAACAAAAAGGGATTACCCATGCACAGCTAAGCAATTAAGACAGGAGTTGCTGATTGTGACTTCACACAATTTTCTTGAATTGATACATGCAAGGAGATGTTTAGGTGAAACAAAAAATCTGAATTTTTGGTAAATACTCTGCACATTACAAAGCCTTACATGACAGCTGAAGTCATTCAGAAGCTACAGTCTTATAAATAAACTAGAGAAGGTGTCTAGTGTCTCATTGATAAAGGTCAGACGTTTATATTAGACTTTAACACTGATTTTAAGCACTGTATTCAAAACCTGCCCATATGTTTTCTTGAGACTAAAGCGTCGCAAAACAATGCACTCTTTCACTGAATTCAAAAGAATGCAATTCAGCTTGCAGTGCTGATACAAGATTTTTTTTTATGGAGTTACTGATACTCAAGTAGGAAAAGTCTGTTTATCATGACCTCTGTATATTCTTCACTTCAGACTATAATCCTGATATCAGAACTAAGTAACACATTGACAAATCCAAGCAAATCTTTGGGGCTTTTCTTTTTCTTGTAATTCAACAACTTGACCTGAGCTCTCTAGATTTAGAAAGTCTTTAAAGCAATTCTTTGCCAAGTGTCTTGCAAACCTGGCCTGATATCTAGCTTTAGAGGGAAACTATGCTAAGAGTTAGAAATAATATATGAGCCTTTTAAGAAAACAGGCAAAAAATGGATTTGGAAACATCTTCCAATCAGTCCTGACAAAATATGAACCCAAATAAAAAAAAAACAGGAAGAAAAACATTGTTTGAATAATTGTGGATCAGAAAGGTTGGCCTAGCCCAGTCAATTACAGAAATATAGTTGATTATAGAAAACCTCTGCAGTCCTTGATTTACCAAACCATACAAGAAGGGAAGGTATCAAAATATCTGGAAGTCCTATACCCTGTGCTGTATGCTGGAAGTCACTTGAGGTGAGTATCTTCCATTACCAGTGTAGAAATTACTCTCTGCTCTCCACATTTCTTTCAAACTTGAGAGAGGACCAAGAAAAGGAATAAAATAATGTAATATCTGAAATGTGCTCCTCACCTGCCCCTCGTCCCTAGTATAAGATGCTGATGCAATCACTGTGCTGTGCAGAAATGTCTGTATTTGCCTCTGTATACCTCCTGGAATACACACAGCTTTCTCGCTCCCCCTTGCATGCCATGCAGCTCACTGCAGAATTGCAGTCTTTATTATTCAATCTTGCTCGTTCATTCTCTTCCTGAAATCAGTTAGGAAATAACTGGCTGATTGGAACTGATGATATCTAGAGCAGATCAGTATTATTTCTGGTATGAAGTAAATAACTAATTAATTATGGGAGTGCTCTAGCTGCTCTGTAGTTAAAATAGCTTTGAGATTTGCACTTAAAACAGATCTTCACTTCTTCATTGTGTGTGAATTATATAATGTGTGCTTGTCAAATTTATATTGTTTATTTGTGGAGTGGAAAGTGACTGTTTTGGAGAACTTTACAGTACATCTTTTGATTTATTTTAGTTATTGACAGTTATCTTTAAGACTGTATGAATGAGAGGGAGAGAGGCTCCAAATATTTGGCTCCTTTCGGTGGAAATGGTGCAGAAAGGTTTTTGAAAATTTTTTGAGAAATGTGGAAGGTTGAACATTGAGAAAATTCAGAATTGTAATGAAATGAAATTAATGAGGGTCCTTTAACACTTCATTTTTCTACTAATGAACTGTTATCAGACTGAGTCCTATTTTATGTAACAGTATTTTGAAATCATTTTTGCCACTATAAAATGTATGTTATGAGAAGTAAATTACTTCTCTGGCCCTCACCTTGTCATATTTTGCTGGTGGTGCTCTATGTCAACACGACAGAATTGCAGGTTTGCATTAACTCCATATGGGCAGACCCTCTGATAAAATCAGTAAGACTTTAAGCAAATGAGAGATGCATTTCTGTGTTAACAATTGTGTTATTAGAGCCAGGGAAGGTAACTTTGAGTTTGTAATTGTTGAAATTGAAGCTATTCATTGAAAGTTTGTTAGAGGTTTTTTGATGATGTGCATTGAAGGTGACAATATCATTGAACTAAATAATAAACAGTTGTGATGTCTCTGCAGTGAACACCTCTGGACAGGACAGTAACACTGTTTTCATTTCATACAAGACAATACAACGTAACTCTAATATTGTGAGATAAACAGTAAAATAATGAAGGGTTCAGTGTATGAAAGTTCATAGTTTATCATGTCTTTTATAGTTCTTGCATGTTTTACAAATCGATTCCATCCTTTTCTTATGTACATGTTATGCTGCATTTGACTGCTTCTACTACATATACTGAATTGAAAAATTCACTGTAAAGCTATTTCCTTTCATAGTTATTCCTACTCTTCTTTACTCAGAGTACCCTCTAGAAGGTCTTGAAAGTATGCCTCTGCCTGCCGTTCTTATCTCACTTCAGGTTAATGAATTTCTGCTTCTGCCCAAACCACTGAAGCTCTTTTTACTTAATTCCATATCCTTTCAGTAACTTCATGTAGTCATCAAGGAGCTTGTAAAGTATGTATTGACTTCTAGGAACATACCTGTTCCTTGTGGCATTTCCTTTAATTCATTATTGGTTCTACTTTGTAGAACGTCCTGTGCTTGCAGCAAGTGAATAGGCTGAGTTGAGTTTGTAAATCAGCATCATAGTTTACATACAGTAAAGCAGAGGTACAGAGATTTGGTGACTTTCCATATGTGACAGGGGAGGAGTGCGACAGAGTCAGCAACACAGCACCTATTTCCTGTTGCATAGCCCTGTGCTTTTACTGTGGGACTGTCTTGTCAACACTTTCTAGTATACACTGTGAAGTATGATACTGAAAATTAGATCACTAGTGTGGGGATATTAAAACATACGTGTATTGTTCTAGTGACTAGAGTCTTATAATTGTTGGTTGATACAGAAACCTTTTAAAGGAAAAAATTTCAAAATATTTTCTGTTACCTTTCAAGAAATTACAGTTTAAGTGAGATTGTTTAGTATCTTAGATATTAGGGCTGATTTTTTAGTATGTCAGAGATTTACCTGACTAAAAGTCATCTGATTAAGTAAAACAGTGAACGTTAGCAATGTCGATCAACAACAGTCCTGCTTCTCTGTCCCTGTGCTCTTTGTTGACTTTGTCTAATAATATTTAATTAGAATAAGTAGACAATATAAAATAAAAATGTAACACATTAGAAGGAAGAAGGACAAAATTGTGCCCAAAGGTTCCCTGGATGAACACAGAGAACACGTTTCATGAGACTCAACTACAGAGTTCAAAATTCAGCAGCCAGTGCTGGCCTTAGGCTGATGCAGGGCAGCTGAGCACTTGGGCCTGTGTGCTGAAGTTGACCTTTCCTTCTGGCTCGTGAAAGGAGAAGATCATTAGATCTTCCCTCCTTCAGCACTAGATGCACAGGATTTGAGAAACTTGTTTCTCTGGTTTCACCTACTGCAGCAGCAAGCATGGGAATGGAGTCCTGCAAATAAGGAGAACAGTTTCTATATTGAGAGGTATTAGATATGCTGTTTCTTAACAGATATTTCATTATCTTCCTGAGTAAGCTGCAAAAGTTCTAGCTGGGAAAATCAAGCAAATATTTTCTCTTACTTTAGTCCCTGAAGAGGAAAAGAGGTTTATGAATGGTTTTCTTTTACTTCTTGTCTTAATACTTGTTTCTAGATTTCACAGTTTTGATGAGGTAAGAAACCACAGGAAATCTATTGGCCTATTAAAGCCTAAGACCATTCATGGACTTTCAGGTCAGTTTGTAAGAGCAGATAAGATCTAAATTAATAATAAAGAGAAAAAAAGATATAATTGCAAGTAGAAATTAATATTATGTTTAACACAAAGTTTTAGTCAAAAATATCAGCTGTAGTGATCTCACCCACTTTGGGGGGCAGGAGGGAACACAGGATCAGTCCTTGCGTTTGTGTCATCCATTTCAGGACGCCTAGAAATGTAGTTGTGCAGAAATGTAGAAATGTAGTTATGGGTGTGCAACCTGCTAATACAGAACAAATATGGGTAGTTATTATCTGCATGTTGGCATTATGTATTTTACATTTTCAGTAAGTGCCACTACTCAAATGCCAAACCTGTGCTTAACATTGTGCCAATTGGCCTCCTCGCTGATAAACCGTGACAGTACATTGTTCTCTTGTCAAGGGACATTATCCTAGCAATTCAGCAAAAAATTTTCTCCATTTGGACAGTGCATCTTTCAGACATTCCCTTCTTCTATTGATTTGTTTTCTCCTGTCCCTTTCTCCTTCTTTTGTTTTCTTATCATAGCTTCAGGTTATTAAGTGCAAAGTATTGATGGGAATGGATGGTTTTGGTCGATGGAGAGCTAATGCATCCCTAATCCCGCCATTGTTGCAGAGTTATGCTTTACTCTGGTTCCTGATGGGGGGAAAGGTGCAAAGCTCTTGATCCTAGTTTTATTTGTCACAAACCCATCCATCAATCAAGCACAAGCATGTCTGAATGCTGAATGACATGTGGGTCTCAGCTGAAAAAATTCGATAACACTGTATTGTCAGGTTGCTCACTCTTTTTTTTTCGATAAGAAATACATTTGACTGAAATAGATAAGCATGCAACTACTAAAGACTTGAAGAGAAAGAGTGACACACATGGTGCCAAAGGTTGTCGATCTGTGGTATTAATGATACTTATGAGTAAATAAAATAGAAAAAAACTCTAGACATGCAACATACTTAAATCCTGGATATGTTCAGATACTGTTTTTTTAATTATTTATTTATTAAGTTGGGGTTTCAAGTTTTCAGTCTAAGCACATATTATAGGCTGCCATCTAGGTCCAAATGCTAACAGAATCTATGACCGAACTTATAAAAAACCTAAATTATATTGACTAATATAGCAAGTAGTGCTGAGTAGTATATTCTTTTAATATATGCCGAGAAATCTGCCCAGTTATTATTTCTGAATAAGTATGAAGCTGTATGTATGTGAGTATTATCCTTTTAGGATTTGAAAGCATTTTAAAAATATAATTATAGTATATATTTGTAGATATTTCACTCTACACAAATGCATATGAATGTCATTTCAATAATGTCCTTTTAAATTGTAGTTGTATACTGAAATATGTTTTTGGTATCCCTTTATTCTAGTTACTGAGTGATGTATATTAAAACATTATTGAAAGCTTATCTTCTTACTTATTTAAAATTTTCTATTCATACTTGCTTAAGATAATTGCATTTAGGAACTGTTAAAATGTTAAAATATTCCGTCTGTAACTGTAAGTTTGGGCAAAGTAATCAACGGATTGGAACAATTTAGAAAATCCTTTCTATTTTCTTGCCATACAAGTAAACATTTTTGAATGGAGAACTGTATTAAATGATCTAAAAATCCATCACCAAAGGTAACAAAAAGACAACCCAAATCAGAAGCTTTAAGATAAACATTATGTAGCCCCAAGTACTAGCACACTCTATGAGTAAGCCATTTTTTCTCCACTCTGTGACTAGGGGCTACAAAACTGCAAAAATCAATGTGGAAGTGCTTTAGATTTGTTGGGTAAATTACATGTGCTTGGCTGCTCTATTGTATCTGGCCCATATTCTATACCAGATACTTTTAGATGGAACTGTCACATAATACATATACTCAATATTGATTTTTAAAGATTTAACAGAGCTTGAATTGAATTCTGTGGTAAGTAGGGAAAAACTTAAGAAGTGCAGCTTCTTGAAATTGGGATGAACACATAAGTATAGAAATATGATTGAATGTTTGTGTCTGGGAATCTCCTGGCCCAGTTTTATTTTGGTATGGGCAAAATCAACACTAAATCGTCATAAACTAAGTCATCCTGGCATTAAATATCTGTTGATTTCTCTCCAAATGATTTTTTTATTTTGTGAGATGTTTTTTAAATATTGTACCAACAGCAAATGAACACAGAGAGCTGTAGGCATTTTAAAAAGATAATCTGGATTTTAGCTGAATATCAGATGATGCCAATTAAATCCAAAATACCTCTGCTAGCACAAAGAAGCATTCTGGGACCTCAAGTGATACCACAACTGAACTGTTTTTGATCAAATTCAGTGCATGCAATAAAGACTGAGATTCTCAAATGCAGGACACCTAAGTCCACATTTAGGTATCTGAGTAGGTGGCCTTTTGTCAACTGGTGCACAGCTTCTTTTTTTGGGGGAAAAAAAAAAGATATGTATTCAGCTGTCTAAATATGAATCACAGGAAATTTGGTGTCTGATTGTCTTCTGTACCTTTGAAAATCTCCGTAATAGTTGTCAAATGTGAGGTAATCGAGTATAAAAAAATTGCTAGATTTTAGGTGACAAGCTAGTATGACAGGACTGAAGACAACACTCAGTAATAAACCTGAAGTTTGATGTTTTCTCAGGGGAAGCAAAGATAAGCTTAAAAAAAAAAAGTAGTAAACCTATATATACAAGTGTATGAACAAATGTTAATTTGTCTTTATGGTGTTTGTGAACAGTGTATTACTAATTATATGTTTTTAAAGTCATCACATTTTTGAATAGTGGTCTCCAGAGTCATTCATGATCAGACAATAGCTGCTGTAGCTCATAGAGAAGAATCAGAGCTATAATTACTTTAAAAATGGATCTTCCTGGTTTCACATCCGTGCATCCACACAAGTGCCAATGAAACCCTGCCTCTGCTTCCAAAGTTATGACCCAGTCCACATTTATCAATATGGTCTGTAATACAGTTGCAGAAAAACCATACTGCTTGTGGGTCTTGTGGTGAAGGACTTCTGGTCGTTGCTGCAGTGAAGAATGATGAAAACGTATTTGCAAGAAAGAGAACATGGGTCTTAAATTTCAGGGGAATGCTTTCACATAACCAGCACTGTTCTTTATTCCTCACCTCTACCCTGTCTTACCGGCACCTGCTCTGTGTGGGGCTGATACTACGAAATCGCTGAGACACTTCAGCTGGTCTACTTATTTATGACTTTGAATGCATGGAGGATATTCAGCATGTGGTCCGTGGGCTATAGGCACTCTTAACAACGTTGAACTTGTGCTGCCTGCAATTCAGAGCCCTCCTTCTAAACTTTAAAAATCTCTTTCTGTTTTTTCTGTATTTAAAAATTTCAGGACCTGTCCTCAGCTGGTGTTAATTGATATAATTCCAGTAATGTTCTTGTTAGGACAGCAGTTTCCACTAATGAATACCTAGCATTGTATCTTAGCTAGCATTCAGATGTGGTAATCAGACCAGCCATCCTCTAACAGTAAAGCGGAGCCTTGTCAGGGGGCTTCCACTTTAAAACTTTGCCTCTCGGTCTGTCAATGCTTGATTTTATTATTCTAAGAGCATTTTGATAACCCTTCTGTGTTTGGGTCTTCATGGTGTGAAGGTCTGACTAAATAATGAGGGTACTTTCTCTTTTATCTTTAGAGGGAGGATTTACTTATTACTGCTGATAATATGGGTCAGATTTTCAAAGGTGTTTTAACTTCACCTCTGTGTTTGTACTGCATAAACACTTGCGATTTGCTTTTGTGTCCAGTCACTTCTACAGATGAGCATTTACCATTATTTTGATATGCAAGTGATACTTGCGCATGTGTTCCTCTGTCTTGTTTCTATAGATAAATATACACAGGCACAAGTGGATCTCATGCTTTTATATGGCATTTTGCAATGTTTAATATTAAATGAGTTCAAGATATATGATGAGATTTTTCCGTACATTGAGAAAACAAAAAATAGAAAAAGAAGACTGTGAATTCAACCTTCTCTGTTAATTTTGTATTGTTTCATGTAATGAGAGGCCATGAAGGATCCGTGATCATATGTGAAATTCCCAGAACAAATCAGTCCTTTTATGAAAAGGAACTTTAACTTTCATAAAGCCATCATGGCTCTGTTCCTCATACAGTAAAAGAGGCTTACGGAAAGAGTTATTACTTAGCTCCTTTTGAAAGAAAAATACATGCAAATAGGATTTCAACAGCAAAATGTGCACTTTATGTTACAGAGTTCAATTCTACTTATGGAGTCCTACCCATACAGCAGCATGTGTTCTGACCACTATCTGTCTGAGAACTGGATGCCAATGAAGGAAACACGCTCTTGCACACTGGTAGCACCTATGCTATATATTCGTTCACACTTAGGTGCTACGATAGAGTTCCCTGATAGTATCCTTAGATGCAAATCAGTTAGCTGCTTATGTGAATGACAGTAGCCTTGCTGACAGCCAGTATATATTAGAAGTCAGCACAAGTGTCATGTTGGTGTATGTCTAGTGGACATCCAGGAACACTCAAGAGGTTAAGGACGTTGTTCATCAGCTGGGAATGCAACTTGAGAAATGTAAAGCCAATGGAATTAGAAAGAAAGGGCACAGCACCATATGATTTCTCTTCTTAAGTGCCATATGGCATCTCTTTAAAATGTATGGTACGAGCGGAAAAAAGAGATTAGTGCAAAATGTAAGAGCTGCTTCAAAGGGTCCTAAGGACAGGCAGTTCAAAATGCTATAGTATCCAGACAGCCTCACCTGCGTCTTAGGGAGTAAATGATGTCAAGGTAGAGAGAATGATACATGAATTACTTCTCATTAGCCTGACACATATCCCAGAGTGGAATGATCAGCACAGTCCTGTTGGATGATTGCTACATGTGTATGTAGTACTGTATAAGTATAGCTGTTACACAGCTCTGTAACTCTGCTGAGTAAGCAGGAGTGTTAATCCTCAGTTGCAGTCTAGAGCTGAGGTGACAAATTGTAGTATCTGTTCGTGGGATCTAGTGACTTGCTACAAAGAGAGATTACTGAGATCAATTACTGTTTTCTTAAACTGCCTCAAACTAAATTTTAGCTATGATAGGCATGTGTTACTACTTTGCGTCTTCATGCTGGTTTGGTGGGATTTTGTTTGTAATGAGAGCAATTGCTGGTCTCTGTACTTGCAGCTCTGCCGTATCTTGTTCCGTTCCCGCTCTCTGAGCAGACACCCGTCGCCTCTGATTGGATTTCCGTCACCGAATTTCATATATTTACAGGTGCACAGGACAGGGTAGTGACTCTTCCTAGCTCAGGGTCTCTCAAGAGTAAGAGTGTTTCTATTTATTAATTCCATGTCTGGCACCTTTCTTGGGAACTGGAAAAGCGTGACTAAAAAAGTGATATAATCCTCCAGTTTCAAACTCTCAGTTTCTGAGACATATTCTCCTCTGGGACCATCTGGTTGTCAATTTTCATTTCCTATTTGTATCCTAATCTGAGAATGTGTCAGTTGAGCAAGGAAACATGGTTCTGACATTTTGCAAATTTCTTAAACACATTCACTTTGCTCTTAAAACATAGGCGAGCCCCTGGTGCTCAGCATTCTCGACACCTTGGCAGTCATAATCTGGTGTGAGCCAAATAAATAAATAATCTGTGTGTTCATATATTCAAATATATATTTATATATTGTTTTTCACCTCAAGTCAGCTGAACAGGTCGAACTGAACACATGGCGACACGAGCAGTCGTACAAACACAAGGAGGAGGCCAGGAATGGCAGCTGGCAAGAGGGGAAGGGTGGGATGGTCCTTTTCAGCCATGGTCTGCTCTCTTCAAACCACTTGGAAAACCATGTTCTGAAAATTGCGTTCAGTGAGGTGATCACAAGTTCCACTCACATTGACTTTATTTTGCTCCCCCTACGGTATGTGCTTTCCCTCTTCTTGGATCATTTTCTGTTCGGACTTTTGATTTGACTGCTTTGGGTTTGCTCCTTACCAAAATAAAACCATAACGTTTAAAAAAGTAAGTTCTGATATTAAGATGTATTTCCAAAGAAGCGACTTTGAGAAAAGGAATCTAGGAGAAAACTGTTGCTAAATTTCATATAAGTTTAATTATTTTTCAAAAACTTACAGGAGGAACATCATTGACTGAATTGTAACTTTCAAGCAGCTCTGAAGTATTACATTATGAATTTTCTTGAAGTACCAAATTTTTTTCTTCTTCTTCATTTAGAATATGCAAAATTTTAATACTCCATTTATTAAATGTGAAAAAAGAGAAAGTTACTAATTACCATTATTTAAAAAAGCAAAATATCAATGAAAAAAATGAAATAGTTGTCCTTTGCTGTTTGTGGATCTGATTGTGTCCTTTATTTATGCTAATTGTGCTGCTGATTCCTATGAAGGAGAAGAACTCAAAAGGGGATCTTAGACTTGATCCCTATCTCTGTAAAACTTCAAATATGAGATTAAAAACTCCTGGAGTGCTGTACGACATTAAATGAGAAGAGATAAAATTGTTCTGTCAACCTGAAGCCCCTAAAAGCTACTTATTTTCCACTCTTTATTCACATGTAAGTCACAATAATGTCAATGAGAGCAACCTGCAGGCTCAGAGCAGAAGTCAACCCAAAGGCAGCAATTCATAATGAAAAGGGAAAAAAAGCCCAGAAACAAAAATTTTCCATCTTGAATTAAAAAAAATGGACTCCACCACATGTTTGAGTCAAACAATATTTTGTTGGATGTAAATTGTTTGCAATCGGAGTGCTATATTTTTAGAAGAAATAATCCAGAAAAGCATTCCACCAAACTCATGATAATTTGATTGCACAGTCCATATTTGGAGCATATTAGCATATTCACTTGTGTATACAAATACATAAACTGTCATCTCCCAAGCAGCGAGAAGAAAATTGACAGAGGAGGTTCAGATGGGGGAGAAGGGAAGGAGTTGCCAATAAGGCTGAAAGGCTTGCCAAAAATCTTGTAAGTGAAGGAAACGAAACAAAGCCTGGAGAATAGACAAGGAGAATGAGTGGCTAATTACTGTACATCCCACTCAGCTAAAAATGAAACATAGAGGCACGAGACATCAGAGAGGCACATATTGCATAGGCACATCCTGACAGCAATGACAAAACAGTGTAATCACAAACAGAAAACTAGGAACCTTTTCTTCTTTGTTGGCAGGGTTGGTTTGAATGTATTCTAGCAGCGAGGGTGTTATTCCCTTGTCACTGCTGGTCCCTTTTTTTTTTCCCCTCTGCGGAGTGGGAAAATGTACCAGCTGTGCCGGCTTTGAAACACTCATGTGCTCCGGGAAAAGCAGGGCTTCAGATGCAGCAGGTTCCTTGCGCCTGCAGCCTGCAGGGCCCCGTTTGAGCCAGTGCTTTCCCTCCCTCTTCCTTGGCTCAAGTGGCAGGTAGGCTATGGGCTCACAGCGGGACAAGTGTAGAGAGGTCTTAACGCAAATCACTAGTTAGAAATCTGGGAGTCTGAAATTTTCATCTGTTAACAGGCAAAGTTATGCTTTTAAGGTGTAATCATTGTTTTTGAAATGATCTGAGACCCATCTATAAAAGGCAAAATGCAAGGTGAAAGGCTTATGATTTTTCCAAGGTTTAGCTGATAACCACCTGTAATTCAGTGAAAAGACCGATGTATTGCTTCTCATTGCAGTGAACGTGAAATGGTTTAGTGACTGGTTACTTTATTCTTTTCATCTGATTAAACTACATATAGCCAAATTAAAGTATTCTGACAGGTATGACTGTAACTCAAAGTTGAGGAGTCTGAACATTACAGGACATGACTGAAGCACTTTTGTATGTGCGCGTCTCCCTCAGCCAGGCTCTTGATTTATGCTTACAGATATGCACAGACTGGAGCAGTCTCTGTGTATGTGACTGTCTTCACTTTTGCCTATATAGTGCTCATGGTCTTACCAAGTAGAATAAGAAATATGTATTGGCCATTCAGATTGAACACTTAATTCATAGGTCAGTTCAAAGCAGTGGAAATCTGATGAAGAAAGGAAAGAATAATATTGTGTTTACCAGCAAACTTAAAAGTAGTACATGTTGCCAACTGAAACTAAAAGGAATTACAGCTGGAAGTAATAAAACAGTTGAATAAATACTGGCTGGTGAGACCTGTGATCCACTGCAAATTGCCCCAGCCTCTCCCAGGACCGCAGCCTCTCTGTGGTAGGTGGAGCATCGCCCTGGTTTACAGTAGATGTAGAAGGGTAGAGTCGATCTAGAAGGATAGAGATGAAGCCTCACGCAAGTTGATCCTGGCAGCCATGAAGTTGCATTAGCACAGCGAATGCACCAAGCTAATGAAGGTGCTCCATTAGAGACCTCTGTCTTCTGCTTAAATGCTCTGGGGGTGACGTGTTGGTGAAACAAGAAACATAGAATTACCAAAGAAATGTTTCATCTATCCTCCTTTTTATAGAACACTAGAGATAGAAAATAATTAAAGATGGACCGGTCCGTACCTGATCTCTTTCCCTGCATGAGTCCGATGCCTTCCCAGTTCTGTTTACATGTGGAGAAAACCAGTGCCCTACTTCTGAGGTTCACTCACTTCTAAGGAGAAGCCTTGCTGGGTGCTAGTCCCTCATCTCCGTCAGGGCTCTGTGTAGAAGACTCTCTGTCTTGTAATGTGGTTTTCAGGAGGAAAACCAGTTTGATGGCCCTCCATTGTTGGAGGGCTTCCCCAGGAATATTTCCTTGAGATATCCAGTTCCTGTCTAGGGTGAAATACCTGGATTGTACATTAATACTAAATGGCAGTTTTAGTATGAGGTGAGGGTGGTCATGAGCCCACACAAACAACATTTCATGTAGAGTTTTTATGATTAGAAATTTGTGCATGTTGTTTATTTATTTTATTAGTAAACTGTGCATGTCTTTGCATGAGATGAGGTATTCCTGGGAATATCTGGGGACATTATGTTAAAAAAGTAAAGCAGTATTTCTGCTTAAGAACGCTGCAACTGGAAGCTGTATTCTGCAGCTATGAAGTGAATACAAAATGTTCTTAATTCAACATTGGGCATTCTCAACACGAGCTTTGAACTCCACATTCTCCAGTCTGAGAACCCTGTTGCAGCACTGAATTGTGTCTGGAGTTACTGTTGCAGGCTTATGGAGAAGGGTATGTCATCACGGGGAGCAGCATTGCTGTTAGACTGCAGTGGGTGAATAATCTGCAATTTAGGATTATTTGGTGAAAATAAGTTTGTGAATAATGTTTTATACCATCTTCAGCTGGCTGCAATAATGATCTACTGTTACTTAGTGATGGCTCAGTCACCTCCCAGTTGTGCTGTGGTGCAGCACGTTCAAGCATGACTGCTCGGGAAACTAGTGTAAACATCCCCTCAGCAGTAGTTGTTCCTGACATCCTCCAAATGCTACACTGAATACAGAATATCCCCCCCAAATCAGGTGAAAATTCTTAGTCCTTATGCCCAAGGTGCTCGATTATCTGAGCACAGGATAGCTTAAAAGAAAATCCCTTGAAACTCTAGGAAAATGTTGGGCACTAATAACCTCAGACCTCATGGAAACTGCCTGTAGGAAGAAAAAAGCCAGATGATACAGAAGGCAACCCTCCCAAGGATTAGTCTGTCATTGTGTAAAAAATTCTTAGGATCTCAGTTAATAGCACTCACTGTTTAAAGTGAAAGGATAATTCTTTTCAGTGACACGTATAGTGTAAATAAATAAAAATGGCAGAAGCTTGAAATATGTTATGTGTAGCAAAGTTTCTTTAAAATGATAGGAAAATCACACAAAGAACAAGTATTTTATATATCTAGTTATCTATACACATAAATTGTATTGGCATGAAAGATCAAAAACAAATATGGGACATATGTGTACAGCTGTATTTTATTCTCATTAAATTCCTACTTGTGTTTCTAAACTAAGGAAAATAAACCTTTGTAATGAAACAGTTTTTTAACTTACTGAGGAGCTGAACAACAAACAAAGGTAGAAGTTTGTTTCATATCAACATGAATGACTTTTCATTTTGATTTTGATAAGCTTAACAAAGCAGACAAGGTTGAGCATAAAAAAAAACGAAATCTTAGCAGCATTCAAGTCTCTCAGAAAGAAAACCAATGGCATGAGCAGTATCATTTTTGCTGATTTGAATATAGATCTCTAGGGAAAGCAAGACCAGAAATAATTCAATGCCAAGCTCAGTTGGACTGAACTTTGTTGGCTTATGACTGGCCTTTGGATTGAGAAAAGAAGACTGAGAGTGTAAAGCTACCTGTAAATTCTGTAACTCCAGATTTTTTTCCTGGCAAGCAGGTATCCCTGGAATATAGTGACTTGTAGTCAAATCTTGTATCTTTTATTCCTGCTGGAATTCCGGGTACTGGAGGAGGAATAAGGGAGTGTTCAGTGTGATGCCTGCACTCTGCTCCGAGATCATTGTATAGAAAGCAATCTTCATAGTGCCAGCTCCACTAGTTTTTCTGCAGTTTATACCAGTAGAGGATCACTAAATTACTGCAGTATATGCACAACTTTCATAAAGTGAGCAACAGCAGCTTGTGAAAACAATCAAATTAGCTGGTGAAACAGCATATACCAAGAAAGCACCCTTATAACTTTATTTTTCTCTTGCAAGCTCCTTATATTTTGCCAGTAGAAAAATCAGGGCGTTGTATTCAGGTATAGTCAGGGAAGCTCTGGACCATAAGTTGTGTTGCTGCAGTGCTGACCTGCAGATGACATACCCTCCCACTCTGCAGACTGACTAACTTTATGGGAAAGGCCATGTAAACATGTATTCTGGATGAGAGATGGTTTTATCTAACTGGTTCAGAGCAAGGCCAAAGTAGGCACACAGTTGTCTGCACCCATCTGTGTAAACGTGACCTGCCAGGGGAGTGTATGTTCCATGCAATTTGCATCCTCCAACATGACTCCTTAGAGAGAAGAAAATTCTCTTTTTTGGTGGACATCTATGTGACATGATCTATACAGCAATAAAATTAACAAAAGCACGATCTATAATTAAAAAAAAAAACAACTAATTCAATGGTATAGTGATAGAGGTAGAGGAAAGTAAGGCCAGTTTATTCTGAATAAAAGTGACCACACAGGGATTTATTTTGTTTTAGCTAATGCTCTAAATTTGTGTTTACCCCTTCACTTAATTTGACTTAGATTTTCCAAATGCCTTTAGGTAGACATGACTGATTTTGTATTAGGAAAATGAAAAAAAAAAGTGTCCTACTGTTGTTTTACAACTGATAAGTCATTCGTGTTTCAGAATACTTTCTGTTTCAGCAGGTGTTGGCAACACATCATTTAAGTGCAAGAAGAAGGCTGGCTCACAGGTTGAAAGATAATAGTAAGAGGAAAATGCTAAAGTAAATTCTGGGGAAAGACTTGAGAAAATGTTGCTATTATTGGTGACTGTTTTCGCCACTCCAACCAGATACAAGGTTTTTTTCAATGTCAAATGTCTATCCTAAGCTTTATATACAAAGCAGTGATAAAAATACTTCTTTCCCGACAAAGAATAAACCCTGCAACATCTTCTCACCTCAAAATCTGATGAAGAAAAGAATGACCAGCCACAAATAAAGTTAAATCCAAGCCAGATACTCTTTTACCCACAAATGAAAACCATTTTCCTCCTCTGCTTAGGTTTTAAAAGATGGTTAGAAGTTGATTGAATAGAACATTTGAGTAAATGATGAACCAAAGATGGATAATATGATCTACCCAAAGGTTCAGCAGGCTTTGAGTAGTTTGGAACAAGGACCTGAGAGTTTGCACTGCAGCTCCTGCGGCACCCTGTGTCCTAGGAGATAAGCTTTCAGTCCCATGCTCAGAGTTAAGGCCATTCAGTGCGCAGGTGGGAATGGTAGTTCTCTGTCCAGCCCAGGGGAAGCTGTTCAGTCTAACAGCTGAAAGAAACTTGGTTGTTCCTCTGTTTAAATGTTTGACAGTAAAAAGCAAGAGGTAGCTGGATGGTACAGTTACATACAACATAGTTGCAGCCAGGTAGCGAGTACTGTATACTTTTATATCATCATTTATTACCAGCAGGGAAACCATTTCTTTCCAAAGGCAAGCAAACTTTATCTTTCACCTGACTATTTTTTGCTAGCAAATAGCTGCACCCTGTGAAGCTAGTCCTGCAAATAAAACCCACCTATAAAAAAAGACGTGAAAGTCAGAAACCTCTCTTTGGAGCAAAAGCAGAGTCCGGGACAGATGAGCTGGTTGCATTTACTTGCAAGGAAATACTAAAGACAACCTGTGGAGGCATGGTCATGTCATGCCCTTCCTGCTGTGGCCACGTTCTTTACACTCTTTCCACTTGTTTGCATGGCAGACATACAGCTACAACGGCATAATGCTTCTAGGGGTCTTACAGAAGCAGTATATAACAAAGCGAAGGAACCATTTGCAAGAAGTCTTCCAAACAGCTAGAAATAACTACATTCCCACAGGCAGAGGGAAGAAGTGTTTGCCTAGTCAAAGAAAATAGCGTTCAGTAACTTAGATTGCCACTGCTGAACATATCAGAGGAGTTAGTGTGGTACATGACTCACTTCTGAAGTATGCTCGCCAGGGAAAAGAAGGAAGAAAATAGAGAAAGTTGAAGTCCTAGATGGTGCCCCCTGCTTCTGAGTGATAATCTTTTGCAGGCACATGATGAGGCTGCTTTATTTCTGATTGAGACACACAATGTCAGCATTCTTCAGTGATGTCTGAAAGGCAGTATAACAATAGCAGCAATTTAAAACACATGTGTTGTTCCATAAGCAGCAGTACAAATGAAGGCTAGTTTCCTATGGATTTTTGCCCTACCTCCTGAAACCCACCAACCCAGTACAACAGTCTCAAATTCTCCCTTCTGACCCCTATTCCTTACTTCCATATCTCCGGTTCCCTTTAAAAAACACTTCCAAACTCACTGCCTTGTCCTCTGACAACAAAGTGAGCAAGGAGAAGCCCACACTGTTGCTGTGTCTTGAGCTGTGTCTGTGCCGCATGGGCGCACGCTGGTTTGACTAGTAGGCAGCCACCCAGAGCAGGCTGCCGTTTCCTCACGCTCTGGTCTTCTCTATAGTGGAAGGGCTAATTTTGGTTTCCTTCCTCTTTGCAGCTCCTGATTTTCACAGAATTTATCTCTATGATTTATACCCCACTGTAATGTCGATTGAAATTGGCCCATAGGTTCAAAAGTTGCCAGGAGGGGAAATGGTTAGGAACCTGAAATACATACATACCTACATACATACATACATATATATATATATACACACACACACACACACAGATACGTATAAAGTATTTTCTCTCATGTATGTTTTATATTACAAAAATGCGCGAGCATATAAAGGGTGTGGTGCAATAGTTAGAATATCATTCCTGAGTGAGATATTGGGAATAAAATGGAAGACTTGTTGGGAAGAGTGTGGTTAAGTGCTGCTGCTTTAGGGACTAGGGAGGAGGCTTTTTGCCAGAGACGCTGTGGCTTCTAAAGTCGTAGTAGCATGTAAGCTATGATGCATCTGTGCAACTCCGCATGCCAACAACATGCTGCTGATGTGAGCAAAGAAGTTACAACCACTGCTTATCCCTGCTGCTTCTCCCTTCTCCTTTTCCTTCTCCATCAGAGTTTATGGCAGCCTCACAGTCGCTAACATAACTGTAGGCGTTCTGTCAACATGATCCAGTTAAAAAAAAAAAAAGACAAATTTTTACAATAAAACAGATAATTTTAACAGAAACTGTTTACAGAACGAGAACATGTGCAGTTATGCTGGAATGGTAACTTCTGATGGGAAGCAGGAGAAGGTGGCGATGGTAACCGCTTCAGCTGGACCAGCAGGAGCCAGAGCAAGGCTCTGTTCCTAGTAATAGCATAGTAAACTCACATGCATCTGAAACTCAGACCTTAGAGCATTTGTGGTCCCTAGTTCCCACAAGGTGTTATCCTAATTGTGGTGAAGTCAGCGGCAAAAATTTTTTTGACTTTAATCAGGCCAGGATTTCACTCGCACACTCATGGCATGTCAGTGCTGTCAGTTAGGAACCACACCATCAGTAGGTGTAGCTACAGAGGAAATTTCAGTCACTTGCTGCTTGAAATTCTTTGACCCTTATTTTCTAATATTACTTTGCTATAACTATTGTTAATTGTTTTTATTGAAATATTCTGATACGTTTATTATTCAGTAACAGTTATTCCTTTTTGCTCTTAGTATTGCATACATCCTCAGGTCTTTTAGAAACACACGTTGCTAACTAAATCCGTAAAAATAATAATAAATAAGAAATAAATAAGAAATCTGTAAAAATAAATACTGTAAAATTATAAGTCTAAGTGATTTGAATATATAATAAGCACTAAAAATTCTTCCAACAGCTATCTAATGAGTTAATGATATTTCATCTAAAGAAACCAAGTCCACTGATGTCATGGGAGCATATAAAAATGATTAATAGAATTTTTATTTAGTACTTTTAGAGTCTATGGACTTAAAATATCTATAGAAACATTAATAATTCATACCTCAGAAAACATCCAGGAAGATAAATATTTTACTTGCCAAATGTTGGGCACACAAAGATTAAATAATTTGTCCAAAGTCACAGTAAAATTTGTATTTGCACCGCAATGTCCAGCCTCTTAATCCCCAGTACTCTGTACTTTATAGGAGACAGTGAGATGTTTAATACATTGTTAAAATAATAATCATGCCTGTTCCTAAATTATAATATGCTAGATTTTTTTCCTAGAATTATGTTCAGGACGAGCTAAATACCTCTTAAAAGGCAATTGCCAATACACCTCGGGCACATCTAAATGAAGCCTTTTCGGAGTAGTGATGATGGTTAGGGATAAGTTGTTTTTTAAATGTTTGTATTTTCACTAAATTCTTCTCACAGACACATTTAAACCACACAGTTAAAGTGTGGTTTACACACATAAAGTCCCTTTATCTTGTATTATTTATTTTGTTCCCACGCCTTCGACTGTACTAACTAAAGCACTGTTCAACAGTAGAGGTTGTGTCCACACTGTATTGGTTTTCTGGTATAGGTATACAAATAATAGTTATACTATTGTATTTTTATTGCAGTCAAACTTACTAAATCAAAAGTGTCATGCAAAAGATAAGTAGGGAATGTTCATTTTCTTTCCAAATATAAGGAATGGGGGAAGCAAATGGAATGATTAGGTAGCAGATTCAGAAAAACAGAAACGTGGTGTTTTACATTGCCTTCAAGTCAACTGTGGAACATAATTTTTGGTAAAGTTTCCACGCTTAGGAAAAAAAAAAGGCAAATAAATGGAAGAAAAACTTACTCTCTCCAGTATAACATTCCCATTTTTGTGCTATTTAACAGTGGGAAGGGAGAGTAATCTAACTCAAATGATGACTTGCGTGATTTGACCAGTTAAGTGGTTGACCTTTTCCAAACTGATATGTGTGTGCATGTATAGTTCTGTTTGTAATTTGGCTTTTTAAGTATATGGAATATTTAGAATCAAACATAAATGTTCTTTCTCACTTTCCATCAAGAAAAGTAAGCTGTTATTACTTAATCTATAAGAATACTGATGTACTGATATACTGATACTGATATAATACTGATACAATGCTGATTAAAATAACAGAAATTTAAGATTTTTACAACCTTAGTAAGACTTAATTTAGTAATTCTGAAATGTAGAATAGCTACTTCATCCTTTAAACTATATAGTCTCAGTTATCATCCACCGAAGTACATCTTTTTCCATAGTTGTAATGGAAATATAATGAATAGCCAAAAAATTGAGTGTAAGGAAAAGAAAATTATACCAGCTCCTCTAAAACTGAACATTTTAACGGCAATAGGATGGGGAGGAGATATATGTTCCAAAGGACTTTTCACTTGGATTTTAAATTTTTTCCAGAATTGGAACATCCTAAATGATATTATGACATTTCATATGCTAGATTAGATTATTAGCATGAGTAAATGTTCGAAAAGCACACATAAAGACAAATTTCCGGTATGTGGCACTGGGAGTGCAGTACTAGAAATACAAATTTACTCACTAAGGCTCTAGTCCAGCAGTTACCAATGTGCTTAAGTTCGCATAAGTGAATTTTTCTTGTGGAACTATTTATAAACATAAAGCTGGACAGAACCCTAGTTTTTTATAATACCAGGGCTAAGTTAGTCTTCTCTATAAGAATTCTGGTTTTCTAATTTAGCTTAGATCACTGTCTGAGTAGTGTTACTACAGATTTTTGAGGAATCTCAATTGCTTATAAAATAAAATTAAAAGCACAGTTCCCTTTGCCTTCTCCAGATGGTAAAAAGTGTCCTGGACGTTGTCACTGAACATCCAATAGCAGTGAGGGCCAACAACAGCCTGACATTCTGCAGGTACGTTACAAATGATGGGTAAAATCAAAGGTAGAGAAATCATACCACTTGCCTTTTTGAAGATCAGCCAGCATCATTTCAATCTATCTTATCCAGAGATCTTTGGTGATTTAACTCCATTCTGTGTCCCTGTCTCCATGAGGTGTAGAATTTAAAAGAATAAATCAGTTACAAGAGAGATGTGGGCTCGTATCCATGAATGTATTGAGGAGCCTAAGACTCTTTGATTTCCCAATGCCTTTGTGGGTCTGGACCGTAATGTTGACTATTGTCAGCTTATTGAAAATAGTATAGAACATGCCTCTTCGCTAACTATTTTATTATCACTAAATGCATACTGCGGAGAAGAAAAGACAAGATAGATCCCCACAGGACTCGCCATGGAAACACTGATCCAAGGGGGAAAAAGCCACTCAAGATCAGTGCTGTCCACTCTATGCAAGTACAGAAACATTATGGTGTATTGTACGAAAAAATATTTGTAGGTGTAAGATTATAAGCACAAGTATCTGATCATCAGCCAGTCAGTGGCCATTAACTAATTAGCAATAGAATTTGCATAGCCTGCAACTCTCAAACATTTTTATGAATAAATTGATGGTCATTCAAATACTTGCAAATGAATTAATTTAAAAGGATGATAGGATTCTACAGATAACCAAATGAAACTAACCATTTTTAATAATTAAAACATTTTACCCTTATTGCTCACCTAATTCTACTAGTGAGGTTATTTTTTGCCTATTTCAGTGGAAAAAATCATGACCTGTTATTACATTATATTTTTTCTGCTTTTTTTTTTCTCTTTTATCTCTTGTCCGTGCTAGTCTATAAAATGTGTTTAAAAAAAAAAACCCAAAGCATTTGTTTGGTAGCGATTAGCTTCCTAAGCAGGACTTGTGAAAATTTAGGGCATTTAGAATTCTCCAGCTGACTGCTACTGCCTATTTGACTGCTGTAAAATTCGCTCATATCCACAACGTATTTCTCTTGTCCGTCGGTAATTCATAGGCTAGAAGTGCCAAAAAAAAATCCCTGTTGCCCTAGCACTATTAGAACATGAACTATGAGCCTCTAAAAAGTATGAAATAGTATATTCTGTGTTTAGGTCTGATTGTATTACTTGGTCATTGTGACCTTGAAGTATTTTGATTTTGTCTTAGAAAACAGGGCTGATCTGGATGAATTCCAGCTGAAGCTACAGGAATTGAAGAATTAGGCTACAGAGCATAATGAAATGATTCAGTCCCATGCAATCTGATGAGCATCACTGTGTGTAGTGGTGTGTGTGTGTGGTTGCATCTGAAGCTGGTTGTATACCATTGATTACAAAAGTACCTTTTACACATAGTGTAAGATAATTACTTTGTATGAAAAGCAGACTATTTTAAAGCATTTATTTTAATAAATACATTTAGCACTAGTTTTCTGTATGTGGGTATATTGTTAGTGGGGAGTATTCAAGGCTAAAGCCCTTACCTTTGTGCTGATGCTGAAAACTATCAATTATAAAACACCTAACAAGGTTCCACCAATGAGCTCACTCTGTTAGCGGCACGTTCCTATTCCTCTCTTTAAAAGACAGATATTGCTGCATGCAGGAGCGCCGAGACTGGGGTACCATTGTTAGTGCTGATTAAGGGGAGGAGGAACTGTTCAAATTTTAGGGTTCTTTTCTTACCAGACATCTATTGAACTGAATAGCATTTTGTTTTATATCACACTTTTTATGGCCTAGGTATCTCAGAGCTCTTTACAAAATAGTCTGTTTCAATAATAAATGTTACTAGTAGAGTGAATGTGTAGGCATCTATTATGTGATCTGCAATAGCTCGCATACTCTTTGGCATTTGAACAATACGTTTAGGTAGTGGGGTGATGGGAGTATGTAAGACAGTTTTATTTGTGAGTGTTAAAATGAATGTTTAAGAATCCTTGCATTGAAACCAAAAGTAGGAGGAAAATGTTTATCCTCTAACTTACAATTTGGTAAAATCTGTTTAGTATCCACCTGGGTGTGGAGTTGTGATGACCAAGAGTGGTAAATGTTCACTGGAGGGATGGAACTCTTGAAAGAAATAGTCCCAACCTACATTTTGGGCAACAAACCCCTTGCATGTGGATTAGGACCACAGTAGAAATGGTCCTTGTCACTGAATTGCCTTTGTTGGGGTGCCGGGCCTCAGGCTATATGGAGCGGGTCCACGCTTCCAGCTAAATATGACAGTGTGTGAAGAGAAAATAGAAGGGGTGAAGTAATGAATGCTGAAGAGGCAGTAAGGAACAGTGAAGGAGAAAACAGGAAAACAAGACAATAAGGTTTCTTTCGGGCATCCCCTTCCAGTATTGCTGGATCATTCTCAACCAGTACTACCTCATAGTTGTCCTCTATGTCTTTTGTACAGATTACTGCATTGCTAGCAGAGGCAATGAAAAGAAGATGTATCTGCAGCTCACCTATCACAGTTCACAGCCCAGTGGAGTGGAAACTAGGGGAGACGGCAGAGTTAGTAAAATCCTGTATTGGCCCAAACTGTTTAGATCGTCCTGAATGTGGCCTTGCATAGAACTGTTACAGTTAAACCTATGACAGTCTTACAGCTACATGGATGCCTTTCTCTGACTGGGTACCCCAGATGCATTTTCTCTCTCTTTCCTCTAGATTTCTGGCTCTCTGTGCCTTAGCTCTCTTTTCCTGCAGTCAAGGTCTCCCTCTCTTCCTTCTCAACCTCCATCTGCTCTCATCTGCCTTTAAACTCTTCTCTGGCACCTCTCCTTCAATCTAGACAACACTGCATCTCTTTTCAAAGCCTTTATTTTTAGAAGAAAATAAAATACATGAAATCTGAATGACTTCAAAACCATATTCTGGTGCTTTCTCTTCTCAGTCCACTATTGTTGTTCAGACAGTGTATAGTGCACTGTATCAAGTAATTGGGTATTATCTTCTAGACTGTAGTTCAGGTACTAAAAATAGCATATTAGTGACCACTTTGTTCCATGTGCCTGCTCTTTATAAAAAGAGCTAACAGCACTTTTTCAGGCTTTCCACGTTGGGGTATTAACTTCTAGCAAAGGTGCTATTCTTTTTGTTGTGAAAGCAAAATATGTATGAACAGGATATGAATGTTGTTTCCATATAATGTTGTAAAACTCACTGCCACATGATTATTTTCTGTCACTAGGCTCATATTTGCAGGTTCAGACCGGTGTGGTCTCCACTGCTGTTCTTCGACAGCATTTCTTTGTTGTTCTACCATTCTTTATCCTACACGCTAAAGGACTGTGTAGTGCTCTGACAAAATCTCTCTCATTAAGAGAGCCACCAAGTGGACCACTGTTTTCAGTGGTGGCTAATCATTTTGGTTTTCAGCTAGGAAACCTCACAGGAGCCTGATGTTTGCAACTGAAAAGCAGCTACCTTCTGTAAATCATGCTCATATAAAGTGTATCTTTGGGCCTTCAAAGTTTAGGAACCCAAAATACCTGCTCATCTTTTTAAATCTTATTTGTGATGTCCACAATCAAGTAGGTGATCTTCAGGACTTGGAGGTGGTTTCTACCTCATGTTGTGTAAAAGGATTAAATATGGTCCTGAAAAGAAGCCTTGAAGGCCTGTTTGTTTGGAGATTCCCTTCATGTGTACCCCTTCTGTTCAGGTTTCGGGGATCCCTGGAACGCGTGCTGCCGTTTCTGTAAGTCTTGCGGGTTATTACCCTACTCAGTTTGTCATTGGCAGGTGAGGTAGTTCTGTGCATCATTGCAAGGTGATCTCTTTTTCTTTTTGCAGATGTTGAGAAGGATGACCAGCTGACAGTAAAATTGCTTGGTACTGATGAGCCCTTGCTTTGTTACTGTGCTAAAACATACCTCATTTGACAGCCTGCTTGTGCATGGAAAAAAACATAGATGATTAACGGTTTCCTATCTTTTCTTGTTACTGATCCTCTTTGCTTATGACAGATGAGACTCAGATGTCTTTTTTTTTTTTTAAGAGGCAGAGAGAGAAAGAGAGAACATTTAAACTTGTTCTCACCTAAGTCTTTTATGTTATCCTAAGGACCTTATTTGTAGTAGAGATTTTTTTTTCTGAATTTCAGCTCCCCTAAAATGATGAGATCTGTCATTCAGCTATAAAAGGGAATTTATATTCTTCCCCTCATAGGTTTTTTTTTTTTTTTTTTTTGCAGAGGGTATAATGCTAATTTTACTTATTCAGAAATTAAAATAGCAAACAGTTTATATGAGGTGTTGATAATTACCTATATTACTGTAATGCTGTGACAGATGTTGGCAAAAAGAAGCAGAAAATGCCTACAGCTGTGCACTCCATGACATCCAGTTTATACTCAGACAGAAGGCTAACAGATGTTCTGAACTGTCACTTTGCCTAAATGTTTTTAAAGTCTAAGGACCTGCTTTATAATTCACTAGGGCCTCGTTTGGTTTCACAGAGGTCCTCAGAATTCCCATCTGTGACAATTAATGTTGAAGACTTCTATAAATCAACCCCTGTCCTTGTTAGCCCTCTGCAAATAGATATTGGATATCTGTGTGCTCCTGAGACTTCTATTTTTTGTGACCTAGTTATGAAATTCTACAACTTGTATATAACTCTTATTTATAGCAACAAAGAGAACAGGATGACAGGAATATAGCTAGAGCAACATAGACTATAGATTGCTAATCTATATTTGACTGACCTCAGAATACCTATGCTAAAATATTCTTCATTCTCTTCCTGAATGCTGTGGTCACTTCTAAGATGGTTGTAAAATGCTAACTATTTCAAACTGTGTATTTGTTTTCCCAAACGAAGATATGAATCTTGGTTGTATGAAAATACAGCACTTAGACAAGCACATTCTGTTGGTAGAGATATTCTTATTTCTAAAGAATATTCTTATTCAAAAATGGTTGCATTGGTGGAAGGATTCTTTAAAATATAATTCAAGGTTCATGTATTAAATTATGCTCTTTAATTTTAAAACAGAGATGTTATAAAAAAGTGACATGTATGTAGTGTGTGCATGTAGAAAAACTGAGATTTAAAATAGTCCGCAATCTTTAAGCTCCACCCAAATTTTTCAACATACCTTTAGACGAGTAGAAAATGTCTCTAGTGTAAAGCAACTTAATACTTTCTTGCTAGTTGCTATTTCATTTTAAAAGCTGGATTCCTGTTGTACAGTAGTTTAATAGTTTAAACATTGCGTTAACATAATCAGTGTTTGGCCTCTTCTGTTCCCCAATCCTGTATAGAAGCAGAACTCCAAATTGTACATCTTTCTGGGTTTGTTTCTAAATTACTCCCCACACTTAATTACGAGGATGAGAGGGATGCCTTATTCCTCTTTGTTATAGGCTAAGCTCTCAGTAATCCCAAACAAAAGAGCCAGTTCTGGAAGATATAGGATTTGCTAGCAGGATTATGGTCTCATAGATAATGATGTGCAGTCAGCAGAAGCGAAGCTTTATTTTAATTCAAATAAGCTAGTAAACAAACCACTGACAAGTCTGCTGGTGAGAGTAACTGGCTTCTGTTGCCACATTGGCAGCTAAATTATAGAAAATCTATTATACCCTGTTCACCATATGTTTAATTTAATACAGATACAAATTAAACTATCCACAGTGCCTATTAAAATAACAATGCATATTTTTTAAATATATGAATGTTTTAAGATACATTCCCCTGACCTTAAGAAGGGCAATGCTGATTTGAGAGACTAGAGCAAAACACACGATATAGTCCAACAGATTCTCTTCCACAACAACAACAACAACAATTTGAAAACCCCAGAATATTAATGGTGCAGTTTTGTAACGCTTAATGAGGTTAATTGGAGTGTTTTACCTTCTAAGTGTCTGCTCATACACACTTCCCTCCCCCTAGGTTCTTGGGCCTTGAATTTGATAGAAGTGGTTGATGTGTAATCCACTGTATACTTTAGTTCAGTGTCAGCTACAGTATGAGTTTGCCCTTTTCCTGCTGCAAATAGATATCCGTCATTTCTTCATATGCTGCTTTATCAATGTTCCTGCAAATAGCTGTAATCTGGATTTCCTGACCTATCAGGAAATTGAAGTTGCTACTTTGTAATCCTGATGGAGGGTTTCAAATTATGTAGGGGGATTCCTACTATGTTGTTCAGAGGAAGGGATGTTGAACATGGTATGTTGTGGCCCACTGCAGACCCTGATTGCTATCTTTAGTCCTATAACATCTAGAGTAAAAACGGGCATTAAAAAAACATGAGAACAACCGGGAAGCAAAAATTGTGAGGGTCTGTCTAAATCAGGGTGTTTCCAGCCAAACTGAACATGCATCATAAAGTCATTGAATATTCAGCAGAGAATGTTGTGGGAATCCGTGTTAAAGATCGGGAGATGTTACTATAAAGAGGTTGTGAGGGTGGTGGAAGACTACCTTAAACCATACAGGAAACACACACACACACACACACACACACACACACACACAAAAAAAACTAACATCCCCAAGTTCACCTATGTCTTAAGTGAATTATGATGAATGAAGTGCAGGTAGAACATTGCCAGTGAAGCCCACTAGGATCCTCCTGCCAAGGTTGGCTTTCTCCCTTTTAGTTCCAGTCTGTCAATGGTAACAAATAAGCACATAATGAAAACAAGTTTTGAGAAATGGTCTGGACGTCTTTCATGGATTGCCACCTTACTCCATGGTTTCATTAATCAGAATTTGATGTTCAAAATGATGTTTCTTAAATGCATGAATGCTTAAGGCTGTATTACACATGCAAGTCTGTGTTTGTGTGTGTGTATTTGTGTGGAAAGGGGTCTCACTCCTAAAAATGTCCAATATTATGTCATATATATCATCAGACATTAGATCATATACCATTATACGTATAGTGTGTTGTGTGTTTATGGTTATTATATATACTGTGTAAAGAATATAGTTACTGTGAGCTCAGGTATGCACATTAACCATGTAAATTGTATCCAATTGTTGTTGTTATTCATGAAAATAGTTTCAGAATCAATATATATTTGTAATGCTTACTCAGGAATTTATTAGTACAATTGCAAATAAATTTAACTTAATTGATAAATTCGTCTTAGTGCCTACTAAGGAGCCCACCACCAAAGAAAGTGGCTATCTAAAGAAATGTATGTATGAAGTTGTCAAGTATCAGAGATACCAGGACAAAATCCTTGAAGAATATAATGAACAGGTGCTATTCTTTTTCCTCTTTTTTTGCAGAAGAAATATGTCCTGTGTCGTGTGGTTACATTTCAGTAAAGACCCATTTGGCACCATAGCTATCCGTAGCAACTGACAGCAAAAATAGTGTAGTAAAGGCTGAGGTAATAAACGAACAGGTCTCGGGTCCGTCATAGCAATCACGAAAAAACAACCAGTTGAATACTGTCCACTCTTCTTTATTTCAAGAGGCACATCTACAGTTCTCGCATACATTTCTACGCAGTGGAAGGCCTGCCTGCTATGCAAACCTGCAGCTTCTCGAGAGCTGCTTTTGTAAACTACATGTGCTTTGCTTTTAATTAACTGGATTTTTTTACCATCATATCCCAGGACAAAAAAAAAAAAAAAAAAAAAGGCTATCTGTGTTTCAGAAATGTTCTTTTAGCGCTGTAAGGTTGTGGGAAGCTTGTGTAACCTTTCTGAGGGTTGTGTTTTCATGTGTACACGCATGCAGGTACACGGGCGGGCACATGCGCACAAGGATTCACACATGTAGCTCTTCGGTTACAAAAGCATCTGCATTGCTTAAATGGAAGTGAGACGAGAGCCTGTGGAAGTGATCATTTAGGAAGCCTTTCCCACGCGGGAAGCTAAACCCTCAGGAAATCCAGGGACCGGCGAAGCTCCGCGCGGGGGGCCGCGGAGGTGGCGGCTGCCCCGCAGCTTCGCCGCGGTCCCCGCGGGCGACGGCACGGTCCGAGCGGCCCGGGGCGCCGGGCGGCGGCGGCGGCGGGCAGGGCTGGGGCAGCCGCGGGGCCGGGTTTGCCCGGGGGAGCCCGCAGCGCCCAGGCCGCCCCGCTCCTCCCGCCCCCCCCCCCCCCCCCGCGGCTGCGGCCGCCCCGCGCAGCCCCCGCGGTCCCGCTGCCGCCGCGGCCGGCTCGGCTCGGCTCAGCTCCCGCGCGGCCGGCAGCAGCCGCGGGCGCGCTGCGGTGCAGAGGCCAGTGCGCTGCTATTAAACTTTAACCCTCTTGTCTTCGAGCCAGAATGCAAAATAAGGACTTGTCCCGTTTCGTGTTAACCTTAATTCCTCCAGGGAAGATTAGCTTTGGAGCTACAGCAGAGCCTGTAGAGGGGAAAGTGCGTCTGAGTGCAGCTACAACCAAGGAGAGGCTGTGTCTAAGCGGTTGTTACAGCCAGGGCAATTACAATAAATACTGAAATATTGGCTGGGGCTAGCAATGCGCGAGAAATGCCAGCAGCAGCCTGTCTCTTTCCTTTAAGCCAGTGTTTTCTTCTCGGTAGACACCCTGAATTGCAGAAATTATTTCTTCTCCGGACAGAGTTGTTGGTCGGACATCCTGCCCTCAGCCCCTCGAGGGGAGAGCATGCCTTGGAAACTCCTTACTGGTCTTTTCCGCTTGGCTGTGCAATACGTAGGTGTATTTCGGGAAATCTTGAATGATCTGTTATTTTATTTACACTCCTAGGTGCAGACGGTTATTCCGAGCCTAAAAAGAATTGTGAGAGCCAAAATCTGGGTCATTAATTTTCCTACCCCATGCGACCGCTGCCGGGACACAGACCGTGAGGAACAGAGGGCTATCTGCGTGCGGGTGTGCGATCGCAGCCCTCTGCAGACCAGGGGGAAAAATGCTTCTTGGGATCCGAATTTCTTTTAGAGCCCTTCCAACTTGTGGTTCACTCTTTTTTTTATTATTATTTTTTTTAATTTTTTTTCCTCAGCTAGAAAGTCTTAGAAATGGATACAGAGCGTTAGAAAGTTGCAGCGACCCGGTCCCCACGCACTGATGATTTCGTTTCCGGTTATCTGCAAAATGAGGTTTAAGCCAATTTCGTGCTTAAGGCTAAAGAGAGGGATTCATATTTCCCCCCTAGATGCGTGGCATTCCTGGAATCTCTTTGTCATCATGCTGTAGGACGCTGCTTTAATTTGCCTGGAAACTCTCACCAAGATTTGTATACAGCGGTTAAGGACGACGTGCAATTTCTGAGCCATCGGGATGTTTTGTCTGAAAAAAAAAAAATCATCGTTCCTTGATAAGTCTGTATTAAGCTGTTCAGAGTCTGGCTCACATTTAACCCAAAGAACCACTGTAGGTAGCAAAATACGCATTTGTTACTAATCCCTTTCCTTCACTGCTCAGGGTAATAAAATACCTCTTCAGGAGAAGCGGCACTTTCTTCCTGCATTTTACCATTATAGGAAAGCACTTACACGATTTGCTTAACTTTGGCAAGTTTGGATCTTTCACGCCACGCGTCGCTACGTTTTCTGTTGCGTTTAAAGGCTAGCGCAAAACGGCATGAGGCCGCTTGAACCCTGTATGGTAGGTGAGCTCTGCGAGCGGGTTTCTCGGCGTTAAGCGAGCACACGAAAGCTCCCGGCGTCCCCTGGAAATGCGGCCCCCTCCGCGGGCCCGGGCGCTGCCGTGGGGCCGGCGAGCGGCGGGGCCGCCGGGGCGCAGCGCTGCTCCGCGGCCGCGGCCGCCGCGCCGCCTGCGAGGCTCGCCCGCGCCCTCCCCGCTCCGGCGGAGCGAGCTGGCGCGGAGATGTTTATCCTGAGACAGAAAATGGGTTGTTGAAAAACAAGCCATGTGCAAATAGTTTAATTTTCCGTTTTGATGCTTATCTTTGTCTCCCGAATTTCATCGGAGAGGCTTTAATTGGCGTGTGGGTAATAGTTCCTAAATAATCCCTTATTAGATGACTTCAGATGAGTTGTGAACCAATAACGTCTTACTTCCAAAAGTGAAAGTAGAATTTGAAGGCGCGGGTCAGTTTTTGTCAAAGGGCTCCTTTGAGCATCTTTTGGTTTGCTGAAAAAGCTAATTAAAGAATGTTTGAAGGTTAAAGTCATTATTCTGTGCTGTTGTCGTGCTACAAGTGAGCCGAGTTTTGTGAAAACACAAAGGGCAGAAGTCACAGAGGTGGATTACTGTCAGTCCAGGCTACAGAGGCACAGAGAACTGTGGCATTAATTCCTATAGAAAGGTAGACAAACACAGTCACTGACTAACAACTTTCCCGCAGAGCCCTATTGTCTAAGCACTTTCTTTTGCTTTGGGGCTCTCTTCCAGTCGATACGGTCGTAACCAGATCCAAAACTAGGTAACAGGGAGACTTACGGATGCAGAATTCTTGACCTGTGAAACCATTTACAAGGCAAAACTAGCTGTGTTTCCGTCTAATATGTTTTTTTCTCTTCTGTGTTGCTAATGTATTCATTACTTAGCAGAAGTTAGCAGTTCTCAGGAACTCAGCGAGAGCCCAGAGCACCCTAGGTACTTGCTAACTTCCAGTTGCTGTTGCTTGATTTACTCTTCAGACTAAAGCTCGGGCACTGCAGAAAGGGCTAAATAAAGATCCTTATTTATAGTGACAATTCTGGAGAAAGTAAGGAACTTAGGTGGTGGACGCGCTGTGTTCAGCCCCGCTAGCGTGGGATCCGCACTGTGCGGGTGTGCGTTAGGGTGCAGCAACATGCCTGCATGCTAACATGCCTGCAAATACTGTGTGCTAATCCCCGTGTCCGTTAGGACCAGTTTGCGCCTTTGTGTGTGTGTGTGTGTGTGTGTGTGTGTGGACAGCAGATTGCAAAACAACGCGCACAAAGATACACACGTATAACACACGGCCAGGTCTCCTTAGCCTCGCTTTTCCAACGCTCATTGCCTTCGCCTCTGAGCTGTTTTGCCCCGCTCTGTCTTAAACTCTAGATTTTTAGGTCTGGCTACGACTACAGATCTCCCCAAATTCAAAGAAACAGATGTTTGGGCTGATTAGGGATGGGGCGCGGGGGGGAGGGAGGGGAGGAGAGAACCCTGCAGCTGCGACTCAAAGAAATATATTGATAAAATATTTCACTAGTAATAAATACGCAGAGATCAGCTCGACCTTGCAAGGTCTTTATTTTATTTTTTTTACCCCTATATACAAAAATCTTTATCAAACCTCTATTCTATGGCTTCAATAAACAGAACCCATTACCTCACGGCAGCTTTTGTTGGCCTGTATACAAGCGAGAACAAAATGGTTATTCAGGAGAACGCTTTCGATTTTTATTGTGTGTAGTATGCACAAAGAGCAGTGTTATTGTATTAAAAAGAACCATCTGTAGCAGAAACAATGGCATCAAATTATCTTTGAATACCCACTGCAAAAATATAAAGCTTTTTTATTATTCTTCTGCTGTACGGTGGGGGACAGAGAAGTGACTTTTTTGTTGTTGTGGGTGCATTCTTATAACACACACACACAAAATCAGCCATTTGGATTTTTTAAGCCATAAACGATTTTTTCCCCTCTTGTTCCAGGGACTGCAGTTAAAAGCTAGGGCTAGGACTTGGAGGATGTGTAGGCAAACGGAAGGAGAGCCGGGGGAAGAAAAACCGAAATGGATTCATTCTCTGTCCTGGATGGAGGAGGAGAGGAGAAGAAGGGGACGTGCGAGCTGCCTTCAGCTGCCTCTGTCCGGTGAAAAGTGATCAAACCCCCGGGGCTCACTAGGGCTCAGGAGTCCGCGCGGACTTTCGCTCTGAGCTGCCAATCAAACCGCTAACTAGACACCACCCTGATCTGGCACGGACATGTAAGTAGCTGCAGCAGAACTTTGACATTCACAGTTTTCCCCCTCCTCCCCCGTGACCTTTAAAACGGTCTAGAAATATAGCTCCCGTTTTCCGAGCCGCTTCACTGGCCGGCGTGAGCTCGAAAGCGTTAAACCGGGGGGCTCGCGTGCGCCCGGCGGGTTTGGTTGGGCTCCAGTGAAACTGCGCGGTAGCTTCTCGCGGCCGTAGCGCGGGGCTGAGATACTTGCCCCGCGCAGGCTGCCGCCGCCCCGCGCAGGCTGCCGCCGCCCTGCCCTGCCCTGCCCTGCCCTGCCCTGCCCTGCCCTGCCCTGCCCCGCCGCGGGGCTCCGCGGGCGACCGGCCGGGCCGGAGCGGAGCGGCCCCGCCGGCGCCGGGCGCTGCCCCCTCGCCGGCGCCGGGGGGAGGCGGGTCCCCGCCGCGCAGGGCGCAGCTCACTGCGGCGACCCCCGGAGCGGCGCCGCCGCTTCAAGCGACGCGCTCGGGGTTTGCGCGCCGCGGAGCGTCTCCGCGCCGGGGGAGGCAGCGGCGGCGGCGGGCGGGTGCGGGGCTGCGCCCCGCGAGGGGGTCACCTGGGCGCGCAGCGGCGCGCAGGGACGCGCAGCGCTGCGCAGCGCGGGCGGCGCTCGCTCTCGGGCGCCCCCTGCCGCCCCCTGCCGCCCCCTGCCGCCGCGCTGCCCGCCCGCGCCGCCCCCTCCCGCCGCTCCCCGGCAGCGCGGCCGCTCCCGGCCCCGCCGCGGCTCCGCGGACCCCGCTGCCGGACCGCAGCGGCGACGCGGCGCAGCCCCGGGCAGGTCCCTCGCCCGGGGAGAGGGGTGCGGGGGTGGGGTGGGGGGGAGCGGGGGACGCGCCCGAGAAAGTTGGGAATAAATCAAAACATTTCACTGCCTCGGTCCAACACTGCCTTCTGATGCGCTGCAATTTGGGTTGGCAAGGATCGATTTTGACATTTTGGCTCATTATAATATCATTTATAGGAAAGCTCTTTTTAGTTACTGTTAGCAAAGTTGAGGTTGGATTTTCCCCCTCTTTTTTTCCCCCTCTTCTTTTTGGTAAGAATTTGGTAGATAAAGGTTAATCTTGGGCTGAATGATAGAGCTGTGATTGACAAGAGAAAAGGTGTTGAGGGCAGGTCGAGCTGTCTTATTTACAGCCCACTGCTTGCTATAGAGCCTTTGTTAGGACTGGAAAGCTAATTTAGTGCTGATCAAAAGCACCACAGAGTTAAAGGACTGGTAATGACTGCTAATTTCATTTCAGCCTCATACATCCCCAACTGCTGTAATTAAAGACGTGCTATTTAAATACAGGTGAAGAGTTTTTGTAGTAGGGGGAAAGTGGGTAGCCGGTTACAATTTTATTTATGCTTAATGGTGAAAGACCAACATCTGATATATGATTTTAGCGATTTGCTTTTATATGGTATTCTACCTCTTTAGAACAGGGTTGTGCGATATAGACCGGTTATGCAGAGGAAGGGTGTGTAGACAACACACCGCAAATGAGGAATATGAACCACAGTCTAGAGTTATTTTATTTTATTTTTAATTATTCCCATCAAATGACAATTGGAAAACATTGAGAGCGCTGGGGAGAGGGGAGATGGAGAGATGTGTGTCAGCTTTTAAGTACCTCTGAGGAAGCTCAGGTCTTCATATTATTATTATTATTATTAATTAAATTATTTTACCACTCCACGGCTGGTTTGCTGGCTCTGAAACGATGTAATTTCACAACTGATATAACAGTTTCTTTCTGGGCAACATCAAAGGATAAAAGCTCTACATTTTCGTAGTTGGTTAAAATTGATACAAAAATAATAATAATAATAATAAAAAGAATTTAGTCTTTAATCTCTTTTTATCCATGAAGACTAAAGATCTGCACTCGACCCTGCTAAGCTCCCGAGCTCTCCCCCTTCCTCCGGGGCCGCGCTGCGCTGCGCTGCGCTGCGCTGCGCCGGGCGGGCGGGCGGGCGGGCGGGCGGCGGCGCCGAGCGCGGGCCGCGGCGCCCCCTGTCGGGCGCAGCGGGCGCCGCGGCTGCCCGCGCCTCCGGGGCGCTCCGCAACCTCCGCGGAGAAACGCGCCGGCACTTAAAATAAGCGCGTGCGGAGGGGACTGAACGGCAGGCGAGCAGCCTGCGCCTTGCCCTGGCCTTCTTGTTTTTGGTTTTGTTTTTTTAAGCGTGGCGAAGCAGGGAAATTCAAGGTGAGCGGACAACCCAGCCCAGAAACCGTGGAAAGGGGAAGCCGCCTCCACATTGTGCTGTTTGTTCTGGGGATGTGCAAACATCCTAAAAAAAAGTGCCACCTGATTTGTCTCTAAACAGAGGTTTCCGAGAGCCCGGTGCCCGTACAAAGGTCTCTTCCCTCTCGCGGGGGGCTCCTGCGGGACGGCGCCGCCAGCGCCTGCTCCGCTCCTCCAGCAGCAGGTCCCCACTCAAACACCAACCTGGTTATCGGTGTCATTAGGCACCGGCACCTTTTCCTACTTTCCAACTTCGGTGTTCCAGTGCTTTCAGGAAATCCCAGCCTTTCAGAGGCTTGTGCACATGTTTCCCTCCCAAGGTGTCTTAAAAGAAGTCAGTACTGACAGGTGTTGCTTGTGAGCAGAGTTGAACGTTTCCGTTTCATTAAAGAAAAATGTTCTAAAATGAGATGTTTTTAAACCCGAAGCAATAAAGTCGTCTCACATCCCTACAAAAAAACCAAAGCAAAATAAACACCCCCCTCCCCCTATTCCTTGAAAAGGAAGAAGCGTTATCTTAAGTGAATGCTTGGAGAGGATTTTTTTTTTTTCCACTATTGAGGTGACAGATTTAAAAGAAACCTGGGTGATATAAAACGATTAGCCAAAATATGTGAAGTGCTGCGGTGTCACCAACTTTTTAGATGAATTAGCTACTTATTTTAGAGGCATCTGCATAGCTTTGTGTAGCGCATTTAACGGCTGTATTTGCAAGTTGCAGTAATAACCAACACAGTTTATGCGTATTGCGTGCGAAAAGAAACACTAATGGAAACCAAATTATTTCTGCTAAATTGGGGTTATTTTGTATCTCCTGTTGACAGCCTGGATGGAAGTCGTAATGCCGCAGTTTTTCTATTAAATGAATCCTATGGTTGTTGGGCTCACAATAAACTTTTCACTTTAGAAATTATATATGAATAGTATTTTTAAAGATTATTGTTTGTCACGCTGAGTATACTTTCTCCATTCTCTCAGTTTGATCTCCGCTTGAGATGCCTAATAAGGCAGTTCTGTAGTAAGAGCGCCTAAAATAAAGACATAGCATTTTCTATAAATAATAGCAAGAACCCTGCACAGATTTCCTGCACAACGGAATTCCCAGATTTCCTTTACTGTTTCTTTAGTTAGCATGCGTTGGGTATATATAACTCTGAAATTAAGCAAAAATATACATCTGTATAGATCTGTCAAGCTGGCTATAAACAGAGATATTATATGTCAATTACCACAGGAAACGGAAAAAATATAGAGCAGTTGGTACACACGTTATAACGTCAGGAGGCACTTTACAAAAAATTTAGTGACTTGCTGAAACGTGAATGATTAACCCAATTCTGGGAGAGGGGCTGTTAGTGCTCCTCTTAGAAACAACAGTTGCGAGGGGGTTTATAACTGGGTCGTAAACTCCCCCCTCCTGAGGGCAGAAGTTGGCGCATAAAATCGAGGCTCCCAAGTGATCGCTTTAAGCAAAACTGGGGTTTCCTGGGCACGGTCGGTAGCTCAGCCACAGGGCTCGGTTCTGCAGCCCTTACTCACGAGAGTAGATGCTGAAAATCCGGGATCGGGTCCTAGGCTTGGCAGACACCTGGCAGCAGTGGGGTTATAGCTCTGTGCTTGCTCTCGTTCATCTCCACTTGGGGATAAAGTGCGTTTTTTAGTTTATTTACGTCGTGCGGAAGGAGGCTTTCTGAATCCCGGCATTTCTTACAGCTCTCTCTCGAGCGGAGCAAGGGGAGACTTAGCAAAACAGAGAAGCACCCTTAAATGCCAAGTTCCGGGGGAGCTGCTCCCGCTTCACCTTCCCTTTGCTCTCCTCAGCCACTCTCCGGCGCAGGCTGCTCCTCAGCATCTCCCTCCGCACGGGGCAGGGCCCGGGCCCCCCACGGGCCCCCCACGGGCCCCCCACGGGCTCCGCGGGCAGAGCGGCCACAGCCGGGGGTTCCGCAGCCCCACGCACCTGTGATTCCCACGGACTAAGGGCTGCGACACCCCCCCTCCCAAACCCACACCAGGGATGCTCCAGCTCCTATGTGCTTAAAATGTTTCTCTCGTCCGCGCTGGTCGCACACAGGCCTGGCCTAAGCCCGGGTGAAGGTGGCAAGGAGGTGGCCGGGCTAATGCCCGCACCCAGGGCTGGTCCCTGCCCACCTTTGCTACCTCGGTGGAGCTACTTTTAGCCTCCCGTGGCGTGAGACACGCTCGCCTCCCTGCAGCGCTCCCGGCCTTCCTCCTTTAAAGCTCTTTCAGGTCCTTGGGTGGAGGACCCTGGATAGACACATGGGGAAGTGTTGTTATTATTTATAGCACCGTCTCTCCGCTCCGATTAAGCGCCGTCTAAATATGAATTCACAGTATAGACAGCTAGTCTATAATTTGAATTAAAATCCCCCCGCGAGCCAGTCGCAGGAGAATTCTGAAATCACAAGTCTAACTTGACACAATGAGCCCATGGTGTCAATAAACCATGGGCGAGATGGAGAGATTGTCACTCCAGACCATAACAGTTCTGAAAGTGTCATTACCGTCTGTCCTGTCAATGAGCTCCAAATTAAGGACTATGAGGAACGCAGCGAGATAAAAGTCACCGTCTTGGTTCCATTATGGACGATCGTGTCAGTGATCTGTGAATCACTGGAAAGGGCTTTTTTTTTTTTTTTTTTTTAATGTACTTTTCAATCCATGCCTCGGGATTCCAGGGTTTGTTGAGGTGCACTGAGGAGAGAAGCAACCTTGAAGTACCCCAGGCTGTGTCTCATGCGTTTCCATTGAAATTGTAAGAGCTTCTTTGGGAATCATTGTGATTTCAATGGAGGAGCCAGAATAATTCCATCAAAACGGTGCTATGTCCAAAGAGGACTTCATTTGATTTGGGTGACACTTGTGATCTCAGGGACAGATACTTTTTTTATACTGTGTTTTTCTTAAATCAGTACAAAGAGGGTGAAGGGAAAAGAGGGAAATAAAATAGAAACCTAAACTTCAGTAAAAGACAATAGGTTTATCTTTCAGATATCTTCTTCCAGGCATTAAGACTTCCTGAAAATGTCTCAAACTCTATCTTCTGCAAGCCTGAGAGAGTTAAGGGGACTTATTCAGGAAGTGGAAACCTTCAATTCTGATTTTTTTTGCCTTTGTGGGTTTAAGGAAAGCAGTTAGCGTTCTTCAGGAGGGGTTTTGTGTTTAATATACATGAGTTCATTCAACTACAATGGGAAAAGAAAACTCATTTGTTCTTATAAAACTAGGAAGGAAAGATAACTTTAAATAGACTGCCAAAAAGGATCCTGTTCAAGGGGGCTGCGTTCTTGGTAAAGGGCCTGCATTCAATTGTAATTTCACCCCGTTATATTGTGCAGTAATTTCTGAGTTTATCCTCACCACTGGTGCTTGATTTTCTGTTTTATTTTTAAGGTCAGGTAACAAAAAAACAAACAAACAAAAAAAGGGCTTCACTTATACTCTCCTCTGGGAAGAAGGTCCAGGGAGTGTTATTTTAGATGCATGGAAAAAAAATCTCAGGGAGTTTGAGGAGGCTGTTGGCTATTTGTGACGAGTCCTGGAAGGGCGATGGACAATCGGCGTCTCCATTTATTGAGAAGCCTTTTGAAAGCGACTTTGAGAGGTGGTGCGTGTGAGCCGGCTTTGCTGCTGTTTATTGTGGACGTTCAACACATCCGAGGAGATTTCTCTATATTTTTTAGTTTTGCTTCTGGCGGCACTGGGGAAAGGTGGAGCCGGATTTTTTTTTTCTTTTTTTTTTCCCCCTGTAACTTCGTTTTGTTTTTAACGCCATGAAACCCAGCAGCCGAGCGCTGGTGCGCGGGCTGGTAGCCGGGAGCGGAGGCGCGAGCCGAGCGGGCCGCTCGGCGGGCGCGGAGCTGCCCCCGCGGCCGCGGCCGGGGCGCGGGGGGGAGCCGGGCCGCTTCCCCCGGGGCCCGGGGCGGCCGGGCCGCGGCGAGGGGGAGCCGCGGGGCGACGGCCCCGGCCGTGCGCTCGCCGCCCGGCCGCACGTGCGCTCGCCCTTAGGTTTCATTAGGGAGAATTAGGATGAAAGAGGAGGCCGGGGAGGAATGCGGAGCTGCCTCGGCATTCCCCCGCTTTCAAGGGTCCTTAGAGCCCTTGAATGAAATTATTGGGTGAAATTGGGTCTGGCTGGAGCATTTGTTACTCGCCCCCCTCGGTCGTTTGTACATATAATGCCACTTCTGAGAATGACAATCGGGCTACTTGCTGGACAGGCAGGGACAAAAAGCAGATTAAACCGTTTTAAATAATAATAAAAAATATCCAAAATGTAAGCAGAGTGGATTACACTTGCTCCAGCGCCTCGATTCCCCCCAAATTCCCCTAACGGTCGCCCTCGGGCCTCACGGAGAGGAGGCCCTCGGCGCCGGGGGGGGCCGGGGAGCAGGGACAGCCCCGCTGCGGAGTGGGCGCGCAGCAGTGCGCGCAGCTCCGCCGCCGCGCTTAGACCCGGCCTCCGCCAACTTCTGAAGTTTGTCGGAGGCCGTTTCAGTGCCCCGCGGTCGCTGCCGGGCCCCGGGGGCCGCTCCCGCGGACGGGCGGTGTTTGCTCGGCTGCGGAAATGCCGCGGTTGCCGCGCTCGGTGACGGGGCCGCGCTGCCGGCCCCGGCCCCTTTCGGGGGGCTTGTGCCCACTCGTAATGGGTGTTTTGGGGAGCATTCAAGGGCGTTTCTCCCCACCTTCTGCTCCGGCTGCTCCGGCAGATTGCCCAGGTGATATCTGCAGTTCCCCAGAGACAGGGGTACAGCTAGTGGTGAAACTTCCTTGGCCAACTTGAGCTCCTGCGTGCTGAGCTGCTACAGAATTAGAGGGAGAAGAGGAAATTTCTCTGTACATTTGCGTCTTCAGCTTTTTTTTTAACGTAATGAAATTAAAACTTTTGGAGCTCACAGTTGACATTTTGCAGAAAATTGAGTTATCAAGGCAGTAATTATTTCACAGGGAGATAAAACTCTCATAGCCCTAACTGTCAAATAGGGCCCTTTTCAGATTTTAATTACAAAATAAAATTAGTCTGCTCTTCCTCGGAAGGGTTTGTGAGTGGCTAAACAGAGCTTTCCCCAATACTGGTGGTCGTCAAACTCTGCTAATTAGCAATGCTGAGAAATTCCAGTTAACAAGGACATTCTCTAAGTCTCTGCAGGTTCCCTGCCGTTCGCCTTCATTTCCATAAGAAGATTAAGAGTGGAGGGGAACACACTCAAATGCAGATGCAGAAAAGAAGCGTTTTTAACAAGCATCATAATAGTAAGATGCTTGGCTAGTTCTCACCTAATTACTGCAAGTTAAACCTCTATTTGCAGCTAAGGACAAAAAATGGAGCTGCAATCTTTCATCTCCACAAGACTGCTTAATAGTTTGCTTTAGATTGGTTACTAGTAGGTTCAGGAAAAATATGAAAATGTGTATATTCTTTCCGATACAGTTAACACGATAGGTTGTATCCTCAGGGTTTTTAAAGAAATTGGCGAGTATCAGAACAATAAATACATAAAATTCAAGTAGCTAGCATTCTTTTTTTTTTTCTTTTTTTTTTTTAGAAACTCACAACCTGGAAATACAAGTGAATGTGCCGTAGAGCCCATCATTGAGAACATTTGCAGACTATTTGTTTAATGTAAGCACTTTTCATTTCCATAAATTATACCAAAGGCAAAGATTTTTTAAATCCACTCAGATTAAACCATCCCTCTGCAGGCCTCCCTTTCAACGTGTCTATATTCTTCCAGAGAGTGGTGGTGTTATTGTTATTAATACAGAAAACTGAGGTACCATTTCCTCATTTTTATTTTATAGTCAGCATCCCGGTCTATCTCTACTTATGTGTGTATGTGTACATATATGCAGCCAAACACACCTGCATACCCAGAGGAAAGAGGGAAAATGTTCTAAAAGAGCTATCGCCCTTATCTTATTTTCTATAGCGCATTATTATGTATATATGCCAGACAGAGTTTATTACATCGATAAGCAAAACAGTTTATTAAAATAAAGCTGTAAATACTCCTGATAACACGATCGTTAGGTATTTCCATCCCTTGTTTGTATGATAAATGCAATTAAGGAAGGGCCAGGCCAGGCCCCGGAGCCCCTCCAGCCCACGGTGCGGCACACGCACCTCACGGACCGCGCAGCCCGGCGCAGCTACCGCGGGAGCGAAAATAAGACTTGCTCGTGCACCACCAGCCCGCAGTTATCAACTTGGTACGATAAACAAACGCCACTGCCACCCACCCCACCCCCTTTTTTTCCCCAAACTTAATTATCTCCGAGATTTTTTTGGAATAACGTTATCAACTGCAGACCAAAGCTTAAACCATAAGAAAGTAAATAGTCGGTGTGCCCTCGGGAGGGTCTGGGCAATCAGGATCCGTTTATTTCCTGGATCTCATAATTCGTACCTATTTCTCTATGGTTTAACCTGTCACGTATCTACGGGTTCTATATACATTTTCGAATTAAAGACATTAAATCCGATCGGATTTATTTGCATAATCCACAAAAAAAGATGCATCCGTGCTGCTGGGGTATTTTTATGTATGTTTATATGTATGTATGTATGTATTGCTTTTATTTCTACTGCATGTAGAAACTCGCTCCTTCCCCCCGTTCCCCTTCCCGCTCTCACGCCGCTTTCCCGCGGCACCTCCCCGCGGGGCGCGCGCGGAGCCAGCAGGGGGCGCCGCCGCGCCGCGCCTGAGCCACGGCGGAGCCGCGCGGAGCCGCGCCGGGGCCGCGGCCGGGGCCCCACGGCGCTGCCCCACGGCGCTGCCCCACGGCGCTGCCCCGCGCCGCTGCCCCGCGCCGCTGCCCCGCCGGCTCTGCCGCCGCTGCGCCTCCGCGGAGAATCGCCCTGCCCGCGGCTCCCCCGCGGCCTCTGCCGCCCCGACGCTGTGAGGGGCGCTCGGGTTGGGGGCGAAACAGCCGGAGCAGCCCCGTCGGGGGGTTGGGGGGGGGGAGGGGGTCGTCGGCGGGGCGGGCGCGGAGCGGAGCGGGGCCCCGCGGGTGCTGCCGCCGCGCCGGGGCGGGCGCGGCCCCCCCTCTGCCGCTCTTCTTCCTCCTTCCCCTCCTTTCTTTGTCGTCAAGTGCGTTTTTGCAACAAAGATCCCAACAAGAGAGTGGAAGTAAACTTAGCCGCCGCTTTGTTTGGCCCCGTGTAGCGACAACAAGAGAAACAAAACTACCTATTTGTAACGGCCGCGCCGCGGCCCCCCCCGCCGCTGCGCCCCGGCCGAGCCGCGCCGCCGCCGCCGCCGCCGGGTAACGCTGCGCCGCGGCCCGGCCCGCGCGGGACGGGGCTCCCCGCCGAGGGGATCCCCCCCCTTGGCTTTTGCGGGCACGGGGCTTGGGGGACCCCCGGCCCTGCCCGCCCGCCCCCGGCTCGCGCCGGGCACCTGCCCCCGCCGCTTTCCGAGGCCGGAGGCGGGAGGGAAGGGCTCGGCGCTGCGCGCCAAGGTCTGCGCGGAGCCGGGCCCGGGGCGAGGGAGGCGGGCAGGGCGCAGGCTGCCCCGGGCCGCCCGCGGCAAACTCGGCTGCCCGGCGGCGGCGGCGGGGAGCGGCGCGGCGGGGAGCGGCGCGGCCGGGGGGCTCCGCCGTCGGGGGGGCTGGGGGGGGCAGCGCGGGCGGAGCCGGCCGCGGCGGGCGCTGCACACGCGGGTCGCGGCCGCCCGCGGGCCCCGCGCAGCCGGGCGGCCCCGCCGCGCCGAGGGGCGCCGGGGGCGGGGGGAAGCCGTCGCCGCTCGGCTCCCCCCACGGCTTCCCCCAGCCCCAAGCCAACACCAACTTAAAAAAAAAAATGTAGCAACAATGCTGTTTACCCACTTCCTCCAAAAGGCGTGTGTGACCTGTTGCTGGAAGGGGGATACAAAGGCTTCCCAGTGGCTGCCCGGGCCGCCTCCGGGCCCGCCTCCCCCCGCCGCGCCGTCCCGGCGGCGCCGAGCCCCCGCCCCGTTTCATGCAAAACCAGGGGTAGAGACTTGTCCTCAGTGGAGGAGCCGCCGCGCGCTGATTGGCCGGGGCGAACACATTTATTCCCTGACAAGCCCCCATCACATGGATGGTTGTCTATTAACTTGTTCAAAAAAGTATCAGGAGTTGTCAAGGCAGAGAGAGAGAGTGTGTGTGTTTGCAAAAGGGGGTAAAGTAGTTTGCTGGCTCTTTAAGACTGAGGTGGAGAGAGAGAGAGAGAGAGAGCGAGAGAGAGAGCGAGGCAGCCAGAGAAAAGGGAAAAAGGAGGAAGAAGAAGTTTTTTAAAATCAAGGCTCCGGCAGTAATAATAGCAGTTATTAGCATTATTAATCCATCAGCGAAGAGGAAGATTCTGATCTTGATCCAAGTGTGGTTTTGGGGAGTCCCCCTCCCCCCTTTCCTACCCCTCCCTAGGAAAAAAAAAAAAAAGTCCGGCTTGGGACTTTGCTGCCGCTGCTCCTCGCTTCTCCGCTCAAGGCTGGTTCCAGGCAAAAGTAGTTTGAATGTACAACATGATGGAAACCGAGCTGAAACCTCCCGCCCCCCAGCAAACTTCGGGGGGAGGCACAGGCAACTCCAACTCGGCCGCCAACAACCAGAAGAACAGCCCGGACCGGGTCAAGCGGCCCATGAACGCGTTCATGGTGTGGTCCCGCGGGCAGCGGCGGAAAATGGCCCAGGAGAACCCGAAGATGCACAACTCCGAGATCAGCAAGCGGCTCGGGGCCGAGTGGAAACTTTTATCCGAGGCGGAAAAGAGACCCTTCATTGACGAAGCCAAGCGGCTCAGAGCTCTGCACATGAAGGAGCACCCGGATTATAAATACCGACCCCGGAGGAAAACCAAGACCCTCATGAAGAAGGATAAGTACACGTTGCCAGGGGGCTTACTGGCGCCGGGCACCAATACCATGACGACTGGGGTAGGGGTTGGGGCCACCTTGGGAGCTGGGGTGAACCAGCGGATGGACAGTTACGCGCACATGAACGGCTGGACCAACGGAGGCTATGGGATGATGCAAGAGCAGCTCGGCTACCCGCAGCACCCGGGCTTGAACGCGCACAACGCGGCGCAGATGCAGCCCATGCACCGCTACGACGTGAGCGCCCTGCAGTACAACTCCATGACCAGCTCGCAGACCTACATGAACGGCTCGCCCACCTACAGCATGTCCTACTCGCAGCAAGGCACCCCGGGCATGGCCCTGGGCTCCATGGGCTCGGTGGTCAAGACGGAATCCAGCTCCAGTCCCCCCGTAGTCACTTCCTCGTCTCATTCAAGGGCTCCTTGCCAAGCGGGGGACCTCCGGGACATGATCAGCATGTATCTACCAGGTGCTGAAGTACCAGAACCAGCTGCCCCAAGCAGACTTCATATGTCCCAACACTACCAGAGTGCACCTGTTCCTGGCACAGCCATTAATGGCACACTCCCTCTATCGCATATGTAAGACAAAGGGGCCGGGGGTGGGGGAAAGGAAAACTAAACAAAACAAACAAACAAAAAAACTTTTATTAGAAATTCTGGACTTTTTTTTTTTTGGACTATTTTTGTACAGAGAAAACTGGGGGCGGGGAGGGGGGGGGGAGAAATAAAACCGACGAGGAACTTGTATAGATCTTGGAGGGGAAGCAACTACACAAAACTTTTAAAAAGTTCTAGTGAAAACGGTAGGAACTTTGCAGAAAGTTTGCAAAAGTCTTTACCAATAATATTTAGAGCTAGACTCAAAGAGCGAAGAGGAAAATGTTTTAATATTTGCAGGCAACTTTTGTACAGTATTTATCAAAATAAACATGGCAATCAGAATGTCCATTGGTAATATAGAGAGGGAAGAAAACAAACTCGAGAATTTGCCAATTATTTTTTAAAAATAGAGTCTACTTGGAGCATTGTGACTTTGGCAGCTGAATTTATAGCAGCTGCAAGAGGAGAGGAAATTATTTTACAGCATTTGGACATTTAAATTGTTTTAGAAATTGTACAAAAGGCAAAAAGGTAGGACGAGTACTTGCGAACCATGGGCTTGGTTTGCTATAAAAGGGCAAACGTTTAGATTGTACTAAATTTTTTTTTTACTTCTTGTTAAAAAGCAAAAATTGCCATGCAGGTTCACACGCCGTTTGTTAATTTATAATAACTTTTTGTTTCCAGACTTCATCCTGTTCAGAGAAAAGAAAAAGAAAAAAAAAAAGGAAAAATACCAACCTGAAATTACTGTGTTTGAAATATTTTCTTATGGTTTGTAATATTTCTGTAAATTTATTGTGATGATATTTTAAGTTCTTTTTTTCTCATTTTCCGTAGTTGTATTTTAAAGATTCGGCTCTGTATTATTTGAAATCAGTCTGCCGACAGTCCATGTATATATTTGAACTAATACCATCCTTATAACAGGTACATATTCAAGTTAAGTTTTTACTCCATTATGCACAGTTTGAGATAAATAAATTTTTGACATATGGACACTGAAGTTACGCTTGAGTCTTGGATTTATTTTTTGTAATGCAAGATTTTTTTTTTAATAATTCATACAGTAGAAGGTGGTATCATTGTGAGCAACTGAGTACTCTAAATAATACAGCAATATATATATATAGCACGTGCATATATTTTTATAGATATATTTAAGGTACAGTAGCTTTAAGTAGGTAACTAAAGGTGACTGCTTTGCGGGAACGGGAGTGTGGAGTAACCCGGTCTGTTCCAGATTCCCTTCCCCTTGGCGAGCAGGGCGCGGAGGGGCAGCAGGACGCTTTGGACTCGCCGTCGGGGACCACTTGTTGCCTCGGCGGGGCCGGGCCGGGCCGGGCCGGGCCGGAGGGCTGCGCGGAGCCGCGGTGAGAGGGCCCAGGCGTCCCGGTTAGGCGTCTCGAGCCTGGGCAGCGCCTCGCTTTCCCCCCGCCCCGGGGCAGGCAGGAGGCCGCGGCCGGGGCCGGGCCGGGCCGGTCGGTGGCAGCTCCCCCTTTGTGCGGGGCTCCCAAACTTTCCGCCGCCGCTTTGGGGCAGCGCAGGAGGAGGCGAGCGGCGAGGGCAGCGGGGGGCTCGGCCGGGCGGAGGTGAGCGACGGCCAAAAGCGAGCAAGCGAGCGAAACGAAATTAAAAAAAAAAAAGAAAAAAAAGGTCGAATGTCAGAGACTTTCACGCTTTATCACAGCTCTTTCTTGAATCCTATTTCTTGACTTGCCAGCGCGGTGTAGCCCCAATTCGGACAGTCTCTGCAGCCGGCCCCAGGCCCAGAGAGAAGCGGCGGCGCCCGCCAAATAGAGGAGAGCTCCGCGGCCCGCTCAGGTAGAGTTTCACTTTGTACCCTCGTAACGGCAAGAGCCCGGGCGGAAGCTGCGCGCCGCTGCGCGGCCGCGGCCCTGCGCGGAGCCGCCGCCGGCAGGGCCCCGCCGGCGCGGCCCGGCCCGGCTGCGGAGCGCGGCGCGACGGGCGGCGGAGCGGAGCGGAGCGGAGGCCCTTTCGCCCCCGTGGAGCCCGGCTGCTGGCAGGGCTGGGGCTTCTTTGGGGAAACACGCGTGGGGAGAGGCAAGCGATAATGGTAATAAAAGAGCGAGAACTGGGGGCAGCGCGGTGGCAGCCGCGCTCTGGCCTGTCCGGTCTTTGGTGCGCGGTGCGCGGTGCGAGGCGCGGAGAGGAGCTGAGGGTTTGCTCGAGCGAGGCACGGAGCGGGTTCCCGCAGCGGGGGCAAGTGTTGCTCCGCTTTTCTTTCTAGTATTTTTGTTTCGGTAACTGGATTGCACTTTAGCTCAGGGAGGAAGAAGGTGAAAATATCACCCAAAAAAGAAAAAGTTACCTGACTGGTCGTGGCTTTTATTTGGTCGTGCTATTTCCTAGGTTCAGTTCTGGCCTCCAGACTTGATGCCTGGTGTCCAGATGAAAACTGAAATTGCCAGACTAGGAGATGTGGAGTTTTGCTCGCTGTCTGTTTATGTAGTTTAGCTCCCTTTGTCCCTTTTCTTTCTGCGCCGTCGCGGGACTTGGGCAGCGCTGCGGTTATCGCAGATTCCCAACATTTTCTTCTTTTTTTTTTCATTAATGCAAAGAGTAATGTATTTTTTTCAGAGCCGTGCAGCGTTTGTAATGCATCTAGGGATTATTCACGTGGTAACGAGCACATATCCCCGCTCCCACTTGCCTAGCTGGAAAAAAAAAGAGAACTTGGAATAAAAGCCCAATCGATATTGCGATTCCATTTTTTAAAGCGAATCTTAGCCAATTAACAGCAATAAAACCTGGGCCCTTTTTGAAGTGCTAACTAAAATATTCGAGGGAGGTAGTTGGAAATGTTGGTCCTTTTACAATTCTCATAGAGAAGGCGAGGTAGTACAATTAAACAAAAGGCACTAAGCCACATATTCAGGCTTAGTGCATTCAGCAACTTTTATATTGGCAATTTGTTTAAGCTTAGATTGCGGAGTATGATGTAAAATACATGCTGTTGAAACTTGATCTCCCTTGGACGGATTCCTTACATCCACCCATCCATCCATCCATGTATCTATTTATATATTTATCTATTTAGAGAGGATAACCCAGAGCATTTTACATGTACAGCTGAATGATTTTATTTTTAAAGTGTTACTTGGAAGAACGCCATTGTCCACTGCTAATTTTAAATTGAACACATTGAATGATCCCATTTACACCTAAACCATTATCCTGGGCTGTCGTTTATTGCAGCTGAAATGCGTAGCAGAGCTGGTGCCTGTGTTTTTCTTTTGGTTATTGAAGACCTTTTGGGTTCTCTGTGTATTCCCTCACTTGTGAATTGTTGTGTGCTCTAAAGCGGGGGTGATGCTCCGTCCAAGAGGGTTAGTGTAATGTTTCACTAACCTTATCCAGAGCCGAAATGAACCCAAGGATAAGATTATAGTTTCCCCTGTGATTTTTTTACGGCTTTTTAAGGGCTGGGGTGTTAAAATATTTTGCGGAACTGGAGAGGTAGATTAGCAGGGTTTCTTGCCAAAGCTGGGAAGCTGGTATTACAGACTGTCCCAGGGGGAAATCGCTCACATTAACCACTAAATGAATATTTGACAAGGGCTCATTCGGGGGTATTATTGCTACAAACGGGTCCCTACTGGACTTTCCAAGGGTCAAAGAGCAATGGTTCAATTAATTATTTAGACTGTTAGTAGATTTGGTTGTAATAGCTGTACTTATTTCTGCAACCGACAGCTTCTTGCGGTGGGGGAGCGGGCAGCGCCGCGCTCTGCCTCGCAGCCCCGTTCCCGCCCGCGGACGCGGAGGCAGCGAGCGGCTGCCGTTTGCCATCGCGTATTTCTGGGCTGAAAACGTGTTTTGTTCTTTGAGATACCTAATGCTCCTGTGTCAGACGTCAAGGGTTGCAGATGATCACCGCGACGGTGTTTTGTCCCCTAATATTGATTCCTCCTGCCTAACGTGCAGCAGAACTGTGTATCTGTCTTCGAATAGGAGGCTGATAGCTCGGCAATTTAAGCAGTATATAATATAGGTCCCACTGAAAGAAAGAGGCCCATTACTGATAGGCGTGATTAGATACACTTCACTTATTTAAACCCTGATCTAACTCAAATATTAAAATCTAAAGCATGCTTTGGTGCCTACGAGATTTCCGAGGATGTATTCAAAATGCTGACATTCAGATCGCAGGGAAGCTTAATCTTTGCGTTTTTAAAGCCAGCCAGCCTCGCTTGACACTGTCGTTTCAACATTTTTGTTGTTGGGGGGGGGGCGAGAGAAGGGAGGGTTATTTTGTTTAATTTCTACAACAAACATGTCCGCAGTAGTAGATACTAAAAAAAAATGTTGGGAGTGTGCGATTAGGTGACAATAATATATGTTGAATGAATAAGAGATAAGCTGCAAGGGGGGAGAGGGAAGCAGTAATTACAAACCCAATTCATTCAGCTTTTCAGGACTTTTGTTGTGGGAGCTCCATTGACGGGCTTCGAGCTGCCAGTTTTCTCACATTAAAAAGAACTGATCAGCGCCTCAGGGGGACAAGCAACACCGCTTAACTGCATAGTGATGGGGTCCTCATTTAGAGCCATTACAACAAGAAAATTAAACAGAGCCTTTGTGTGCACCAGGTTTACTTTTCAATTGCTGACAGTTTATAGCTAACTGCTCAGAGATTGAAGTTTGATTGCGGTTTGATCGCCTGCTAGTTAGCACCACCGCTTTTTTAGATTTGGTAATTAAAACCAGATTTTCTGACGATGGCACGGGGAATTTCAAGAAGTTTGGTGCTATTTTGCTTTTGAGGAATCAAGTCCACTTGGCGAGGATATGCAGCTCTGAAGTGAGTGTGGGGGGCTTTTTCGCTTGCAAGCTTTTTTAAAAAAAACCCAAAACCAACAAAAATGGCAATTCTCGGAGTTGCAGATTCCGCAGTTTCCGCGGGGGCCGCAGTGGTGCGGAAGAAGCCGCCGTTTCCCCGCGCCGGGCAGCGCGGCCGCGGGGCCGCAGGCCGGAGGCGCCGGGGGCCGCGCCGCGCACGGGGCCCGGGCGGCCGCATCGCCCCGGGCTCCCGGCGCCGGGGACCGATTTTCGCATGCAGGTGCTTAAAGCCGAGAGGGGAGAAGCTGCAAGAAACAACAGCAACAGCAACAACAAAAAAGCCCACATCACACAGCCTCGAAGTGATTATTTTTAAGCTGTGCTTTTGGAGTGCGCAGCAGATTTGCTGTGGTTGAAGCCCAGTGTGTGTGTGTGTGTGTGTGTGTGCGTGTGTGTGCGTGTGCGCCTGTGCATGCGGGGGGAGGGGACGCGCCGAAAAGAGCTGTAATTTTTCATTATAATTTAGAAACGCTCATAGAGAGATCGGCTTGGACATTTATTGCATGGGAAGGTTTCGTCCTGGGAGCGCGGCTTCCCAGGCCGGAAAAACCTGCACAGTTAAATCCTTTTAATAGGAGCGTTTGGCAGCAGAGCCGTGCCAGCAGCGATCCCTGTTTGCGGGTGACAGCGCGGAGGAGCGGGGCCCGGGGGGGGGGACGGAGAAGTTTGCACCGGAGTTTCCCTCCGGTGACTCCGGCCGCGAGGACGGCAGCGACGTGCCGCGTCGCAGCACCGCTGCAACGTGGACGGGCTTTCTGCAGAGTGCGCTTTTTATCCTATTCTTTTTCTTCCAGCTTTTCCATTTGTTTTGTTTGCGTGTCCCCCCGCTCCCCCCATCCCCCGGAAAAAAAAGGCCTCGCGGTGCGCTGGGGCCCCACGGCGGCGGGCGGTGGTGCCCAGGCCGAGCAGCGAGGGGCTCCGCGGCGGGGGGGGGGCTCTGGCCGGGGGCCGCCGGGTCCAGCCGCCGGGTCCAGCCGGGGCCGGGGCGGCGATGCCGCCGGGCGCTCGGGGGGCTCCGGCACCCGGCGGTCCCCGCTGGCCGCAGCCGGGGCAGAGCCTGGCCGGGCCGCTCCGCTCGGCCCCACCGACGCGCCCCTGGCCCGGCGCCCCCCCGGCAGGTGCCCCGGCCCCCGGATCTCCTGCGGGCTGCCCCGGCCCGCCGGGGGGGGGGGGGGTCCGCGGACCTGGGGGGCCCCGTCCCCGCCGCCGCAGCCGGGGCTGCTGACGTGATGCGGGCGCTTTTTTGCAGAAAGTCGTGTTTCGCGGCCCGGGGGACCGCACCTGGCCCGGGAGAGGAGCAGGCCTCTGCCCCGCGGGTGGTGTGCCCGGGGGTGCCGGCGAGGGGGGACACACGCGCGCCCGGCTGCGGGCCCCATCCTGCAAACGCTGCCTGCTCCTGCCCTTTGCCTGCGGCTCCGCAGCGCCCGGGAGGCCCGGCCGGGCGAGCGGGGCTTACTCAGGCGAGTAAGGATGCGCGGGGTCAGGACCCGCCTTGAGTCAATTCGAAATAAACTCGAAATAAATTCGAAATAAATAAACCTCCCCGCGCTCTGCGGCGCCGGCGGGGCCGCGGGTGCTGCGCGGCGCGGAGGGCACCGCGGGACCCGCGGAGCCTCCGCGCTGAGGGCGAGCAAAGAGGGGCTGGGGCCCTGGCCCGCTACCCCCGGCTCCTGCGCTGCTCTTGTGGGTGCCACTGCCGCGTAAGAAGATCTTAAACGTGTCCTTTTGGCATTTCTGGAAATGATGGTTCCTTTAAGCTCTTACAAATTGCAAAACTTGCGGAAGACAGAGAAATAATTAATGTATTAAAACAAGCAGCGAATTCCTCAGGAGGCACCTTATCAACTCCAGCCACACTGGCTTCATCCCCTCCTCGTATGCTAATACCCCCGTGACGTCACCGGCGCCGGATTGAATGTGAATCAGTTATGAAATTATTAGTTTTAGCTTAAAAAGCAATCTAGCTTTCCCGCGAGTGGAGTTTGCGTTTCTGCAGGTTTTCTCTCGGTGTCCTCCCCATGTTATGCACACACAGTAGTTGCGACTTCCCTGTCACATGAATCAGTGTTTCAAAAGCACACATCTGAACTGGTTTTGATGTAAAGAAACCAATAGATTAATTTGGTCCCGTTTCTGAGACGACAGTGTCTTCCTTATCGATACACACATTACACTCGAAACCAGACAATTGGATTTCCTCCTACTTTTAAGGTAGGCAAGAGCTCCTTGTGCTTTATTTCTGTTAAGATCCCACTGAGGGGGTGTGATCCTTTGCCAGTGTCTGAGAAAAAAATACCCAGGAGTGTTTGCTTTTGCTCGTGATAGAGGAAAATGGATTGAAGAGGGGAAAGCATTTTTTTTCGGTTTAAAATTTAAAGAAAAAACAATTTTTTTGATTTTGAAAATGGGAGTAACCCAGTGGTGGAGGGCCAAGAGATTGGCGAGGGGAACAATGGGAATTAACACCGCTGCAATCGCTGAGGCCACTCTAATTAGATGTCTGGATCCGGCGAGATCAAATACCTGAATCTAAAACCCTCGGCTCGGTTTCTTTCGCTTGCAAATGCTTCTGAAAAACGGTTTTTTAGAGAAACCAAACTAAACCTAAATTCCCTGGAGCCCCCTTAGAAGAGTTTGGCCGGTAACAACTTTCTCCCCGGGTTACACTGGTGCGCGCGTCCTCTGCCTTTGGCGGCTGCCGAGGCACTGAACACTTCGCAGCCCGCACATCTCCTGCGAAGGGGGCCCGGAGCAATACCCTGGGACAAAACTGCCTGAAATGTTTAGGAACACTTTCGTCTCTTTGGCTGCTTCTTTCTTCCCATCTCCTAAGAGCAGGCTGCTTTGCTACCATGAATTATGAATAAACTTGCAGCTCTTTCTCCTGGGGAAAGTCGCAGCCGCCCGCTTGCTCTATTCACCGGCTGCTCCGGGAGGCCCTGGCTCAAAGTTTTCCCTCTAGTTGCAGGCTCTGCACGCAGGGAGGGGTGCCGCTGCGAGAGGGATATGGCACTTACACCAGCTCCTTCTTCCAGCAGTTCCTTAACGAAAGAAAAAAAAGAAAAGAAAAAAGAAAAGAGAAAAGAGAGAAAAAGTTGTAACTGGCTGAGAAGTGAGTTTTCTGACTAATGAAATCCAAAATGAGTTGCGAATATAAAGTATTGTAAGATTTCTTCCCTGCCCCCCCCCCGGCACTGATTGGCAATACTCTTTTTTTTTTGTGTGTTGGTTTGAAAAGCAGGAAGAAATGTAATGAATTGAGTGCTGTCAGAGATGTCTTCTCTGTTGATGTGGTGAATGGCAGTAGCTCCCTGATCCAGTGCAGGTGCAGTAGAGCTGGGGAATAAAAGAGGGGGGCTCTCTGTTCAGTGGAAAAAGCACATTCCCTACAATAGACCACACACTGCCAGCCAGCACGGCATCAGCTCACACTCTCAGACTTTTTTCGCCTCTTTCCACAGTCCTGAGCTCACAAAATGGCTATACATTAGCACTAGTTAGGGTTTGCTTTTAATGAACAGTTGTGACTCCTTTTGACCAACATTTAAATCTGCTGTGCTCTCTCTGAAGACAGGTCTGTTTTGATCACAGGTTTTAAAAAATGGCCCGTTTCCTTACAAGGCAGCTCATTCAGAGACATCAGTTGCATTTGATTGGAAAAAAAAAACCTCGATTAATAAAATGCATTTTCCAAGTGCTCCTAATGGGGAAAGATTTTTTTTTAATATATATAATAAAATGGTGCGGGGAGGAAGAGAGACACTGTTTTTAAATGGATGAGATGGTCTAATCCTATACACGAACGCATATTAATCCTGTTTAGAGATAACCTGTCTCCTTTTTGGCTTAATATATTATCCTTACACACGGATAAAAACTTTGCACTCATATTAATTCGGTACAGATTGGTTTTCCTTGGCTTATTTCCGTTTTTTTTTCTTTTCTTTTTTTTCTCGGCGATCTGCTTAGAGGAAGCTAGATGGTTACACTTGGTTACTCCAGTTTTATTCGGAGTGGTTTGCGGAGTGAGGGCTCGCTCCGCAGCCGGCGGCTCTGATTGCCTCCGCGCCGCGCGCCGCCGCAACGCGCCTCGTCCTATCGCGGCCAAGCCAATGAGACGGGGCCGCCGCAGCCCCGGCGCCGGCGCCTTGCCCCTGCACCTATCCTGCGAGAAGTAGATTAAGCTCTTTTGGATATACTTACCGATGCATTGCGCTGAGGAAAATTGCTCTGTGTTTGCTTATAAAAAACCCATGTTACTGTGAAAGTTCTTTTTTTTTTTTTTTTTCCCCCTCTCCTAATCGTGGTAACAAATAGCATCAGCTTCTGCAACACTTTGGCAAAGCCATTCTTTGCCTGAATGCTGCTAAATGGGAGAAGCTGACAGCTAACCAGTTATTACCTGAGCTCCAAGTAAACCACCCCCCCCAGCTGCTAACAAAACGTGTTCGCAATAAATGACATTAGAAATAATAGTCAGATTCCAGTAAGTGTCTGCAACACGTTTTCAGGGGTCAGATCTTGTCATCCCGAGCACAAAAGAACGGAACTCGTCTCCATACAAGAGAAGAGATAATATTGATACGTCTATATTAAAAATTACGGATCGGTTACACTTTGTTTTAGGGATGGTTTTAACCGTGTCTCTGCCGCTGGTTGCTTGCTGGGGCATCACCTGCCAGCGCCTTATATATCGCCAACAAGTTGGAGCTCTCCCAGCGCCAACCTTCGCCCAGCTGCGGCTGAGCGCTACCAGCAGCGAAGCTGGTGGCTTCGCTTTGGGGAGCCGTCGCGTCGCGGGCTAGGTGTCACATGCAGTCTGCGGCGGGGACGTGCAAAGTGCTGCCGCCGCTGCCCGCTCCGCGCTGCCCGCTTGTAGTTCCCCACTTCCCTGCCGCCGCGCTACCCGGTAGCCTCTGTGCCCTGCCGCTGCGCACACCCGCAATTAATCCTTCTGCTCACCGCTCACATGCCGCACCCAAGGGGCAGCTCCAGCCTATTTAGATCGCCTTGCTTGGTTGCACAAATTTAAGTGGCAAGTGAGTTATAAACCTAATAACTGCTTTAATAAAAAATAATTATTTGATTATGGCAGAACGAATTTGCTCGACTGCAAGGATGCGCCTGGGTTTGCGTTTTTGGTGGCGTTTGGGATCGTCTTTGGATTGAACTCAAGCGTCTTTTAAAATCACTGCTCCGAAAAACACAACAGCAAAAAAAACCCCTCCCAAATCCCAGCCCTAAAAGCAATCTAACAGCGACAAAAAATCGCCCTGATTCACAAAGCACTGTGGAATATTTCCTGTGATATTACTTAGGAGAATGAATTGATTTGTAAACAGAAAATCAATATGAGATTTGGGTGGCTTTGAATTAATTGAAAACAATCAACACGGGGGACCATTAATCACAAATGCTTGCACCTCTCTTACTTTTTTTTCCTTTGAGGATGAAGTTTATGCGCCTCTTTCAAATGTATTTATGCTTCTGGTTTTACAAGGAAAAGTGAGGATGCAACAAGACCAGTCGCGTCGTCCTCTCTATACTTTTAACGCTAGCATATTGTTTGATTACTAATTCGAGTTAATATGATCTTTATGGCAACATAACAGTGGATAATTGGCCCTTTTTCTGAACAACAATGTAAATCACAATCGCTTTATTATTTAATAACGTCAAACGCTTCGTTGGATTGGCCCCGACAGAGAAGACCTTTTCTTTCTAGGCAGTGTTGTTGAGAAAGAACAATGCAGATCTAATTGTGGAGATTTCAGAAGTTGGCTCCTGTAAATGAACAGCTTAGATATGGAAGTTCCAGCAGATGTCTGCACTTTTCCCTGTGACAAACCTTATAACCCCCCCTTCCTCCCCCACTGCCCCGGCCTCCCCCCTCCCCGACTTATTGAAGATTTTTTGTTCTCACATCCTAGCAACAACCTAAATCTTCCAGCAGCAAATACACCCCTTTCCCCTCGTTGCTATACAGCACTTCAGATGGCAGGCTCAAGCGTACACACCAAATTAGAGCCTGGCCCAAGGCGCGCTCGCCCCTCGCTCCCTCCCGGCCGCTGCCTCCCCCGAGGAGCCGGGCCGGGGGGGTCAGGCCCGGCGGCGGGGCGGCTGGGGGGGCGGGGGGGTCCCCGTTGCTGCTCTTTGCCACCCCGCTGCCCGCCCCGGAGACGGGCGCAGCGTTGCTCTTGCAACAGTTTGGAGGCGACGGCAAGTTGCGCCCGCCGGTGTGGGGCAGGAAGGTGCCAGGCCCCGACGGCCGCCCCCCCCCCCGGCCCCGGGCGCCCCCTCCCCGCTGCCCTGGGGCTCCCGCTCCCCCCCGGCCTCCCCTGCCCGGCCCGGTGCCCCCGGCTGCCAGCGGGGGGGGGGGGCAGCGCCGGGGCCCCGGGGGGCTCCGCGGGAGACGTTGCGGGGCTCCCTGGCGTGGGGGGGGGGGGATGCGCACCCCCAGCGCGGCTCTGCGCGCAGCGCCCCGCTGCCCAGCCCCGGGCACTGCGCAGCGCTGCGCGGGGCGCCCCGCGCTTTGGGGGCTGCGCGGGTTGGTTTTTCCCTGGCGCTCGACGCTACCTTTCGGGAGCAGCCCGTCGGGGTGGCTGAGCCCTGTCCCTCCTGCTCCGCCACCCCCTCTGAGGGCAATTGTGCTGCAAAAGAGTTGATTTAGAAAACTTTGGCCGAGGGGAGCTGGCAACAACGCTGATGCGCGGCCGCGTCCCGCGGGCTCCCCCCGAGCGCCGAACAATGCGCGCTTTGATACGCGCTGGGCTCAGGCGGCGGGAGATGAAGGGTGATGTGTATCAGTCTTCCTCGCGGCGGATCGCCTCCGAGGGTGTCAAGAGATGAGGCAGAGATACCAAATATAGGATATTTCCCCTTCCTTTTGTTTTCAGTTTTGACATAAACAAGCGATCGGGATAACTGCAGCTAAATCCTCTTCTGGATCAAGTACAGTGAAGTCCCTTTCTGTTTCATCCCCCTATGTGTCCCATCGCTGTCCAGACCAGGAGCCACCACTTCGGTGGTGCGGGTCCCTGGGTGGCAGGGTGCTGGGCCTTGGTACCCCTCCCCGGGGGCGCCCCCCTCCCGGCCAGCCGGGCCGCCCCGCGGGGCCGTCGGGTCGCCAAGATCAGGGGCACCAGCCTCAGACCTGCGACTTTTTTTTTTTTTTTTGTGCAAGAACCCCCTCAAAGAAAGTATTAAAAAGCCACAGACCTGATCACTGAAATTCCCCGAAACAGAAATCCAGATTCACTGAATCAGGATTGCAAACCCTGTCTTCAGCCGTGGGAGGCGATTCATCCTTTCATTATTGACCTTTGTGGCTTTTTCTCCTAGTGTGGGTGGAAAGTCTTGATTTTTCTTTTTTTTTTTGGTCCTACTTTTCCTGGCTTGTTTGTTTGTTTGTTTGTTTTGCAACTTTACTTTTCTCCGTCGGCAGTCCCCTAGCAGGGGGAGCGCCGCGAGCTCTGCATGTTGCGCCTTGGAAGGAGCGGGCAGCGGGGAAGGGGGGCTTGCAGGGGAAAAGCGGGCCAGAGCGGGATGGCCGGGCAGAGCGGGGCTCCGCGGCGTGCCAAGAGTTAACAGCGCGCCCGTTCCCAAGGCTCTGCGCAGGGATGGCTAAAACCGGCGGTGCCTTACCCCCCCCCCCCAAACATAAACAGCAGCAAGTGCTCCCTGCGCCCCGGAGCCGGCCGGGGCTGGGGCGAACCTCCTCGCCCCCGCCTGAGCCCCGGCTTCGGCCGGGCCAGACCGGGCCGGGCCAGACCGGGCCGGGCCGGGGGCGGGGGGAGGCGGCCCTCGCCGCCACTCCCTCGCCATAATGAGCTCATTTCCATGCCTGCGCCTCCCGCAACTGTGAGAAAATCCTCCAGGACAGCCAGCGTGCCGATACGGCCCGGGCTGCCCCCGTCTCCCCGGTTACAGCGCCTGCCCGGCAGAGCCGAGCCGGCGGAGTTTAAATAAAGCCAATGCGGCGAAGCCTTCGCTCGGGCCGCCGGTGTCTCGCGGGCCGCGCCGGTCCCGGGCCCCGCGCCCACGCGTGTCGGCGCGGCCGGGGACGCGCTCGCCAGCGGCGGCCGGCGCCCGTGGGAAGCGGCCCGGGACGGCTCGGCCCGGCGGCCCGGACACCCGCCCGGAGCCGTGTGCGGGGGGGAAAGTGCAGAAGTGCCCGGGGACAGTTCGGGAAGGGGGAAGGGAGCTCTGAAAAGCCCCACACTTATCAATAACAAGATGTATAAATATCAAAGTGAAGTAGCCCGAGTAAGTCTTTCTAGAAGCGAGGAGGAAGCTTAAGCAGCTTTCTTTAATGGTGATTTGTAGCTCTGTAAGGGGCACGGATAGCAAATACCCTGCAGGTGCATGTTGTAACACTGCCATCCGGACTTTAATGTAGATTACTCTCCAACTCGTTTGATCGGTCCTTTGAAACCCTTTACAATTGCCTGTGACGAACCGCCAGTCTCAGTTTTTTTTCTTTGAATAATGCCTTAAGGGTAAGTCCTCGGGGCTTTTAAAGATCTCCAGCACATTTGAAAAAAATCACGTTAGATTTCACTTTAGAGCGTAGGTCCATGTCTCTCAACTTGGGGCTGTTAACAGGCATCTTTTAAATCATTAATCATTTAATGACCACCAACTTTACTCTGGAAGGAAGATACTCGCGGGGATCTTCTAAAGACCTCCAAACATTTATATGGCCTTCGGGATCATACTGGTTAAAATTTAGGAGGCAAACATCCCATCCAGCCGCCCGAAGCCTCCCAGCAGCCCAGAGCTGGTGGGTCTGCAGGCTTTATGGGCTCTCCTGTGCGTAAATCCGCGGGGAGTGGGCGAGTGAGCCCTGGGACAGAGATGCAGCCTCTGCTTTCCTAGCCCGAGCTGAAGGCCTTCCCCCGGGCCCCGAGGCGAGCGCTGGGAGCCGCGGTGCCGTGCGGAGCCCTCTTCTCTCCTCACCTCGCCTCCCCGAGCCGGCCCGGGGGCCGCGTTAGCTCTGGGGCCTCCCGGCACACACTGAGCGTCTGCAGAAAGGCTTGGACGCAATAAATCCTGCAGCTGTTTCTGCTCTCTCCGCAAATAACGTTTAACCTTTAATATTTATTCGATACTATTAATTCGAAAAAATAATTACTGAACTTTTGGCCCTTCAACTTCCACAAGCGGCGCTTTGTTTCTATAAGCTAAACTTGGGAGAATCAATCCCTCCATATCAAACTAGGGATTTGAATTAAAGGCCCATTTGGGACACTTGAGACTACAAAGGGTTACACATAAATAAATGCCACATTTGCCTATTGCAAAAGTTTTCTCTGTCCTTTCTCAGTCACAACAGGGGAGGAAAAAGCCGTCGTTTATTATCTAGTGCCGGGCAGGAGCAGCCCCTCCAGAATGTGCTCTTAGATTTGGCCGGCAGAAGAGGGACTCTTTTTTCCCCCCTCAACAGCAGCTCCTTTTGTTCTCCAGATCTCTTTCCCAATTTCAAGCTTCACTTGCAGATCCTAAGTTTGTTTGTTAATGACGCTATTACCATCTGGCTCGTCCTACTTTCCAAAAGATATAAATCTCCCCAGTTGCATTGCCTACATTATCATTTAAGTGCCACCATAGCTAGAAGAAAAATATGCTTTCAAGGCTGCAAATTCTCTTGCACGGAACGACTCCCCGGGCGCGGAGCCTCTCGCCCGGCCGGGGGACACTGAGGGCCGGCTTTGAAGGAATGTCCCCAAATGGATTTCACCTTACAGCGAACCTCGGTTGAAGTTTTCCACCATAAACTTAAGCGAACCTTCCCCCTCGCTTCTCCCCCTCCCCATTTTGTTGCTGTTTAGTGCATCTGGCTACTTTGAACCGTTATCTTCGGCGGGGCGAGGGACCCCGGCGGCGCTGCGGGGGGAGGCAGAGCCCGCGCTGCCCTCGGGGGCTCCCGGCTCCCTCACCCGCCGCGAACCCCCGTCCCGCCGTTAAGCGCGCATCTTCCGTAGGGGCGGACGCGCCTTTCCCACGGGCGCCGTGCAGCAAAGGGACGAGAAGTTCGGGCTCCTCTTGGTGCAAAGCGGCTGCGGATTTGTGCGCGCTGCAGCCCGGGGGAGCGGGGGAGGGAGCGGGGCTGGTTTGTGTATGGGCTCCACAATGACTCTATTTATCCGCTGCAACCAGCCGGGGCAGATTGAATAGGCGAGAGAGAGACACTCAGCCTCCAAACGCGTGGGCTTTGTGGGATATAGTCCCCACTAGCAGATTTCCACCGCTAATTTCCCATTCTGCGGGGATCTCCTGCGAGGAGACGCAGCCATGCCCGTCAGCTCTGTCTCCCCCAAACACTGCCCGTACTTCCAGACTTTAACCTCTGCTCGTTGTATGTAGAAGTTTAGCGAGGGGAGAAGTTTAAACCCTTGTCGTTTCCTTGCTAGGTCTCCGGCAACATTTTTTGCAGATAAATATTCTTTTAAAATATATGTATATGTACACACGCACACACCCGTACACACAATGTTGTCAAGCGAGGGGAAAGATACTACTTTAATATGTGGAACAAACCCAGGGATTTTTTTTCCCGAGTGGTTTAATTGTTAAAAATAATTACGGATGAAAAGAAAACTCACTTATTATGCACTTCTAATACTGTGACTGCATGGGAGAGAAAAGGGGCCAAAACAGTGATTAATTAATATCACACAGGCGTAGCTGTTTTCTAGCGAAAGGCCTTTTCCCCCTTTACCGCTGCAGAGTTATCATTCCAGCTCGAGTGCTGTGTAGCCGGGAAGGGATCTTGTTTATAAATTTATATGACGACCTTTTCTTTGTGTGTGCTCTAAAGTTGATATGGACAAATTGCAGAGGTATACAATTTAAGTAGATGCACTTTTAATCACCGATCATTAAAATGGTTATGTTAAATATACTCAATTACATGCATGACTTCACCCTAACAGTACTTTCTATTCTCCCAGCTGCTCACGTATTCCTTAACTATAGTCAGCAGAAGAAACTCGATTATGCTGAATCCATACATTTCTATGGATTTCATCAGCCTAATTAATGCTTCAGTGTGGTCCATGTGTCTGAATGGTCCCTTTGCTATTACTTGGGTAAGGAGGCAGTGGTGGAATGCAGAGGGTCTTTCTTTCAAATATACCCATGGGGGTCACTCTAGGACTCTAATGGCAAAGGTAGCAAGTGTTAAATAGCAGAAACATGCAGAGAAAGGGAAGGCAGCGATGTAAAAAGGACATTGATACTGTAGGTATGCCCAACAGGTCAGTGATGATAATTAAAACGGTTAAAGAAGAAAAGGTAAATGGGAGGCTTCCACTATTTGCAGCGTGCCTCGTTAAAAGCAAACAAATCAGTCCACAGAAATGCACCTTGCTGATCCTGGTGGGGGGAAAAAAAAAGTTGACAGCAGAATTTAAGCCTAAATAACTACCAGGGCAGCAGCCTCTTCCGCGAGGACTATATGCGAGTGCCCCGTCTATTCTCTAATTCCTTCGCCGTCGAAACGTTCATTTCTTGGAGGTTGGGAGGAGCGAGGCGCTGCCAGGCGGCTGCGTCCCGGCCGCTCGCGGTCCGCGCTCCCGCGGGGGGATTTTCCCCCAATTCCCGAGGGTAGTGGGCGCGAGCAACGCAGGCACACATGGAGCTGGCAGAAGCAGCTCTTCCCCTCCTCTCCCCAGCTTTCTTCCAAAATGAAGAAGCGATTAAAATAAATGCGATGTGTTGCAGCTTTAGCACAAACAGCCAATGGCTGCTTTATAACATATCTTCCCATCTCACCATTTAGTGGGATCTAAAAGGAAAGAGCGCTTCCTGCTAGTCAAGCAACATTTTAATCGATGAGAAATTCATCGAGATGTATTTATTTTTTGTTCCCACCTGTTGTGGCAGAGGACCATCTGATCAGCCCTTTTGCGAGGCGTGAGGGGAAACCAGAGATAATTTCTTGTCACCCCCTGAACTGGCAAGAAGATGGTGATGGAGCCCGGATCTCCCCCTGGTTCCTCCACCGCGCACGCTGCAGATCAATTGTCCTAACTTCGTGTCAGTGCCTTGCTGCAGCCTTCATCCTTGAAGTGGAGAGAGAGAGCAGGGAAGATTTCAGATCTATAACCAAATTACAACCTAGGAACTTTATGCTTGTCATGCTAATTTAATGACTTTTATAGTAAGTGTAGACTTTCTGTCTTTTGAAATTAGCTCTTCAAAACGCTTTGTGTAATGACAGACACTAGACATAAGAGACAAATGCACAAGCAATAGTGGGATAATAATCTGGCAAACACTGTGCCATTTAATATTAAAATGGAGAACAAAGTGCATTAAATCTCAGCAGAGATGTACATCAGTGTCCGATTTATTTGTTCCACACCCTGGCTCCAGGATGATCCGAAAGGAGAATATCCTCGAACAATCCCGTGCCTGGATTTACCTGGAAAATGAGCTGATACTAGACATGGAGTACAAAATAGTATTTCATAAAACGGAACGATCCCTTGCTTTCTGGTGTTGTTTACGCGTGTTTGAGTACTGTAAATATCCCGGTGATTTATCAGGCTGGTTCTGTCTGGTCGCTTCGGCTGAGCCTGGCCACTCGTTCCCTTTCCAGCGGCGTGACAGTACATGCTGTCCTCGGATACGTGGCTCTGAATGTACAAATCACCTGCGTCCCTAAGAGCAGCTCTGCTGCTCCCATATTACGAGTGGTCCAGAAATCTGTCCAGGAGATGATCTTGATAACAAAGAGAGGGGCAAAACCAAAGCTATAGGTGTATTGCAATCTGGGCGACTCAGTCATTGCCTATAATTGTAAATAAGGTAAGTTCACACGACGATCGAGTAACGAGGGAACAAGAGGCCTATTTTAATCAGGTGGTTATCTCTCCTTGGTGGAGATCAGAGCTCCATCACTCCTGGCCTTCTCATTGTGTCCCCCCTGCTGGAAATGACAGCTCCTTCAGAAATAAGCAACTTGGTCCCTGGATGGGATTTCAGCTCTTTTGCACTACACATGTACCAATTGTCATTTTACAGCTACAGCGAAACCTCTAAATTATATAAGTGTATAAACTCGGCCTCATTAAATCCCCCCTTTTGGATAGCCTCAAGGTTGGAGAGTATATTACTGCAAGCCAGAAGAGACTTAAATTATATCCAAATGGGGATTGAAACGTAGTGGTACTTAAGCACGCTCCTTGTCTCAGCTACAGAGGTTTCATTTTTCCCCCTTTAGAGTGTTATAATATTACAAACGCAACAGTTTCCTTATGTCAAATCAAACGATCTGAAATCCTATTTCTTGATTCAGCCTACAGGTCCTTTGTGGTGGGGACAAAAACACAGAGATATGATCAAATGCTGTCGTCTGACCAAAGAGAAATTTATCGCTCATCTGAGAGAGCTTCCTAATTTGAAGCTAAAAGCCTCCCCTTCCAGAACGCATGTGAACGTGCTATGTAAGTTGTTTTCTCGTGTGTGCGCCTGTGCGTGCGGATCGATAGGTGTGCGCGGCCAGGGGCACAGAGGACCAAGGGCAGGAACTGCCCCGCGGCCTGGAGCACACCCTGCCTGCGGCTGGTTTTTCCACCCAAGCCAATTAAAAAAAAACCAAAACAACTAAACAACCCCCGTTTCAGTGGGGAACTGTGCCTGCACCGTTCCCGCGGCACCCGCAGCCCTGCGCGCCCTGCGGCCCGGGCTCAGCCCGCGGGCGGCGGCTCCGGGCGGCGCCGGGACCGGGGACCGGGGGCCGGGGACCGGGGGCCGGGGACCGGGGACCGGGGCCGGGGACCGGAGCCGGGGGCCGGGGCCGGGGGCGGCTGCGCGGAGGCTCCTGGTGACAGCAGCGCCGCTGCGGGAGCAGCCTGCAGAGCCGCAGCCCCCTGCGAAGTCGCCCCAAGTTGGGTTTGCCGGGGCGGGGGGTGGTTCCCCCCCCCCCCCCCCTTTGCAGCCCCTGCAAGCGGGTCGCGGTTTAACCAGGCGGCACCAGGACGCTACTGCCGGCGCACTGGAGCGTGCGGCGTTTGGAGCCTGGGGCCGCCCCGGCTGCGCTGCGGCAGTTGCTGCGGGTCCTGCTCCAGAGGGGCACGTCCTGGAGGCGGCTGCGGTGCGGGGACAGCTCGGCCACCCTCGCTTTGGAGAGGCCACGCCGACACTGGGATTTGATCTGCGTCAAAACCAAGCGCGCACACACACGCACACGCACACACACACAAAAGTTTGGGAAGTTCTTCTGCAGCGGGGGCGGCGCGGGGCTGCGGGCGGGGGGTGGGAGCCGCCGGTCCCCGACCGCCCCCCCCCCCCGCCGGCCCAGCGGCTCGGCAGCGCCTCTCACCGGGGCATCGCCCCCTCCCTCCGCTCGGCTGTTCCTCTCCCCGCGCCGGACGCGCAGACAGCACGTTCCCAAACTTTGAAATGCCAAATCACGTTACTGCTGTGGCAGGAGGCTGCTTTCGGATCCGTGACAGCTGAGTTTTTCCTATCGATTATGTGACACTGCAGTTCATTTACACAGCTCAAAAGCTTAAAGCCACCGAAGCAGCCCCCAGTTTAACCCGAAATCCTAACAGAAAGTGAATCAACTTTCTGGCCAGCGTTTAAACTGATAGATCAGAACTTAATTCGGAGAGACAGAAACGGAGAGAAACGACAGCACGGATTTATCTTGCCCGGCGTCCTTCGCTGAAACTTTGGAAACCGAGGCGTTGAAAGTGCAGGGCCGCGATGTTAATTAGGAGCAGCGCGCTTGGTTTCTAGAGACTTTATATATTTTTTCCAAAGCAGATTATACCGCTGGGTTTTGCGTGTGTGTGTGTGTGAAGGCGTGGGCGCTCCGCGGCCGCGGGGCTGCAGCCGGCGCAGGGGCAGAGCCGCGGCTCCGCACAGGCGCCGCGCTGCGCGCAGGGGCGCGGGGCTGCCGCCACGGAGGGGGGGGGCGGGGGGAGACGTTCCCCACCCCCGTGGGGAAGGGTCCGGCCCCCAGATGCTGCCCGGTCGTTAACTTGGCTGCTTTAACTGAGGGCTTTCAGGCCAGCGCGCCCTCCCCCTGCCCTCGCCGAGGTTTCATTCCTTGCTGCTAGTGCCTGGAAACAATAAGGGATGTCGGGCTGGGCTGTTATTGATTATTTGTCGCCCTGTATTTGTCACTTTCAATAACTTTTCCTGAAGTTTTACTTACGGGCACTTGAGCTTTCGGATTAGGCCAGCTCTGAGGATTGCAGTGAGGGGTAATTATCCGCTGGCCTGCTTCCCTGCAGTCAGAGCCGGGCAGCCAGAAAGAAAAGAGCATTAACGTATAGAATGTGTAGGATCCGGCCTGACTCCCCCCCCCCCCCCACCGCTCCCCTAAAGCGCCGACCGCTCCGAGCGAGAGGCGAGAGTAGCGCGGAGCTCGCCGGGGGGGCAGAGCTGCTCCGGGGTCCCATCCCCATCCCCATCCCCATACGCATCCCCATCCCCACCCGCATCCCCAGTCCCATCCGCAGCCCCACGCGGGTCGGTCCCGCGCTCGCTCGCGGACCCCGCGTAGGTTGCGCCGAGCCCGCCGGCGCCGCGGCTGCGGGCGCTGCGCTGCGCTGCGCTGGGGCGTTGGGGGCGGGGGGCTCGGGGGCGGGGGTGTCTCCAAGGCCCCCAGCAGTTTTCAGCGCCCAAGAGGGACCCCCGAGAGACGGGCTCGCTCTGGGGGGAAAACAAAAAACCAAACCCACAAACGTTGTCGCGCGAACCTTGGGCTTCCTCCACCGGCCAAATCCCGGGTATTCAATTAAAAAGCCGGCTCGCGCCGCTGGCGGGGAGCAGAAGCGGGGGATCCGCGCTGCGGAGATCGGCTCTGCGGAAACGCCCGCCCGCCCCCGCCGGCGCGTATTTTCTCCGATTAAGGGTTCGCCTCGGCCGCCCCCGAGCGCGGAGCGCAGCGGCACGGTGCGGCGGCCGCAAACCTCCCCCCGGCCCGCAGAGGGGCCCGCGCAGGGCCGCGGGGGGCGCGCACGGGGCCGGGGCCGGGGCCGGGGCCAGCTCAGCCCCCAGCCCCGCCGCGGTGCGGTGCGGTGCGGTGCGGGCCCCCCCCCCCCCCCCCGGTCGCGGCGGTCCCAGGCGGTGCCGGTCGGGGCCGGGCAGAGGGGCCTCGGCGCGGGGGGGCCCGAGGGCCGCGATGCGGGAGTCTCGCACGAATTCTCCCAGAATTAAGCCTTTTTAAGAGGGGGTCACACCTTCCTCGAAACGAGAGAGAGAAAAGACCTTGTCTCTGGCCATCTTCCTTCTCTAATAACTTTCCTGCGTCTCCCGAGCGATGCACGCTGTTCCATACGTGCTCCAGCTATACTAATTTGTAAGCACACTAAAGGCAAGCTAGCATAATCGTTCCCCGGGCTGGCAGGGTGCCTATCGTGTACAGTATAGCGTTTGATGTACAGTATCTCATACCACTGCAAGCGAAGAGACAAGTGAACACAAAGTGCCCAGTTACACAGGATTTAATTACAGCGGAATGCATTCTCCATGCTGATTAGGAGAAAAATCAATCGGGGGCTTATTTGCCACAATGAACTAATAAAAAACCAATTTATTAGAGCAATAATCTCAGCCCCAAATGGTCTAAATATTATTGTTTCAATCGCATTGAGGGAATTCAGCCTGAAAGTGTTACATATACAGCATCAGGGAGTCTTTTCCACGAATACAGCAAGAGTTTCTCACCTCTTTCCAGCGGCTTATTTGCCAGCTCAGAGACCTTTTAAACAGGGGGCTGAGTTCTCCCATTTCAGGTCCAGATGTTTGGATTGCTGTATTATCTATAAGGCAAGATGCTCTGTGCTCTGCAGCTGTCTGTGCCAAGAGGCAACCGGACTGCACAGCTTCCCACTAGGTCTTAAAGATTTCCTGCTTTCCAGTGATTTATACGTGAAATTCCTAGAAGAGAGGAAGCCACACAAAAGGTCGCCAAGCCATAGGCCGAGATAAATGCCTTGTTGTGTTACAGTCAGGAAAACATCATGCAAAATCCCCCAAATCCTCTGGTTCTCACCAAATCCCCCCCGGGAGGGTGCTGAGCGCAGAGGCTGGGCCTGGGGCCGCGGGGAGGATGTGGGAGACAGCGGTGCCCTCGCTCTCCCTCGGCCACGTGAAGTCGCTGCCGTCGTCTCGCCCTCGCAGCTGGCAGGTGCCGCGCGGCGAGGGCGGTGGGAGGCCGGGGCGTGCAGGGGACGTGGGCCGGTGGCCCGGGTCACGCTGGGAACTGAAGAGTCCCCTGTACCTCCAAGTTTGTGAGTCAGGAGATGCTGGGTTTGCTTACGGCTTTCTGTAACTCCAGTCATCTCCGCGCTAAACCGGAGAGGACCTCATTTCCTGCCCCGGGCTCTGCCAGCCACAAGGGCTTTTAATAAGGCTGCCAGGGTGCCGGGCTGCAGGAAGGACAGTCAGCGTTTGTCACCAGGGAATGAGCTGGCATCATAGCGCCAATCTGAGTCAACAACCTGGCTAGCCCCGAGCATGACTTCATAAATCATGCTATCTAGCTGAAAGGCACACGCTCATCTATGCAGCGCTAGTCAAAAAGAATGGAAAAAATAAAATAAAATGTAACAAACACTTCTGTTCTTTCCACTAGCCCGTTAATCAGCCATTTGGTTGTTTCAACTTGTGTTGTTTCATACAAAAAAAGGTAAAACCATCTTGTATAGATGTAATAAAAACACAAATGAAAAAATATTCTCTCTTAATGAGAGACTTAGCCTTTCTCTAACACATCCCTAGTACTAGGAGAAAAATATTTGAATGTTTTTAATTTAAATTGTTCTCATGATTAATTCCAAATTGCTAAATAATATTATCATCTATCTATCTATCTATCTATTTGGCACTGAGACACATGACATTTCAAAGCAATTGAATCAGGTTTGGAAGGAGAAAGAGTCCTTTACAATTCCTGTATTCACTTTTTTTTTAATGTTAGGTCTGTTGGTCTGCCTTTTTCTTTTTTCCTTCCAGTAGAAATGTAAAATAAAACTGGGACAAAAGATTGGGTATGTGCTTCTTGCTTTTCACACACAAATCTCTTGCTTTATTTTTCACCCGTAGGATCTGAGGGATATCCTAATGTTAGAGAAAACTCAGCAGCTCTCTCCCCTCCGCCTGCTCAGCGCTGCCAGTGGAGGATCCCAGCCCGAGCGCAGAGCAGTGGCTGAGCAGCAATTTGAATATTCATATTTAACTCTTCAAACAACAGAAGATACTTCAAAACCATGTGTGAGACAAAATGGCATTACACTTTCCATCATTAAACCTCTGTTTAGCTGTGCTCCAGAAATGAGTAGTTCATAACAAGCAAAGAATCTGATTGACAGTTTGCCAGCAGAAGCCCTTAAGTAGGATTTTTGCAGATATAACATAGTGTACTGTTCTTTGCTCCCTTTAGTAAGAATCTATTTCAAGCACAGAAGCATGAGGAAAATTTACATAAAAGTTTCCTATGTAATACGTGATTGCTCTGAAATTAAGAAGCAACATTTTTTTCCTTTTATTGTTTTAGGAATAAAGGTTGCACTTCATTTTCCTGTTTGCTCAGTGCACTCTCTGATCCCTTATGTATTTCAAGCATTTTCAGTCATTATCACAAGACCTTGCTTACCTGGTAAATTTTAAGTGTGGAATGATTAGTGTTCAAAGTGCCTGAAAAAAACAACAGTAACAATGTCTGACAACTTTTCTTTTTTTTTTTTTGCTCTTGTTAAATAATATTTCATGGTACATTAAATGGGTTACACAGTCTCTGCCTAAGAGACCAAAGCAATGTATTGCCACATACTTAATGTTTTCGTCAAGCAGCTGTTTTTTAAAAGGAAAAAAGTTGAAGACAGCCTAGATGATAGCCTCACTGAGCCTTCTCTCAATTTGTTCTGAATTTGATAAGAAATGGTAATAATTTGGAGACAGATACAGAATGAAAAATAAATATTTCACAATAAACCTCTGAGGGTGTCATTTGTCATCACAGGCAGATAGTAGAAATGCTTCTTGTTAAATCCATTGCCCGTTGGTTTTTCAGAAGTTGAAATGTTCTGAGCAGGAATTGCTTCCTTGATGGCAGCTTTGGACGTAACAGCTACTGCCAGAGTAGCCCGAGCAGAGAAGCAAACAATTAAAACATTTACGTATTTGATTCCCAGTAGACATCTCCGCGAGGCGGGTTTTAACATTTTTTTCCCCTCTTAATTTTTTTTCCTTTTTCTTTTTTTTTTCAGTAAGAAGGATAAGCTTGGAGTGCCCAGTCACCGTGGTAACTGCCAGAAAAATTCTCCTGAAGTTTGAAGAGGTCAGCGAGCGGGGTCACCAACTCTGGCCTCTCCCCGCGCCGGGGCCGGCCGGCTCCATCCCGCGGCGGCAGCGGCGGCCCGGGCCGAGCCCTGGGAGGTGGGTTGCTCCCGCGCTGAGAGAGATTTTTGGAGTCAGTTCACGGCCTGGGCTCTCCAGGTGGCCTCCAAAATCGATGGTGACCCTGTGACCCTGTCGAGCGGAGGCAGAGCATCCAACCTAAGGAAGGATTTAGGCAGGGCCGACAGCTTTCCGCTGAGTGTTATTGGGGACAGTACAAACAGTTTGGGAAGCGAGGAGGTAGGTATGAGGAGTGGAGGTCGTTAAAAGCATATTAAAAAACAATTTTTGAAATCCTTGTTAGTGGAAAGTTCTTATTAGCATTAACCATACCTTAAATAACCTGTTTTGGCAAGGACCGTTTTTTTCCTTCCCTAACAATATTGTATCAAGTGGTTCAGTGCATTAATATATGAAAAAGTGGCACTTTATATATTCCAAACTGAGACAAATATTTTGTCTACCTCTGGATTTCAAGTGCATAAATGAAACTGGCTGATATGTGGAAAAGCAATGTTTATGAAGTGTATTTTTTTCTTAATATAATAAAAAGCACGAAGTAGCTTATTGAAGCAGGTTGTTTATTTTAAAAAGTTACTTCTCTAATGTGTGCATTCTCTTTAGATTCAAAAGACTCTTAATTGGCATAATTTTATATTTGAACTAGGAAATGAAGTAACATTCAGAACAGTGTTGAACGAAAGTATGTGGGTTTCACGGACAAGTTCCTTTACTGATTTGTAATACAAATAGACAAGCCACAGATCTGGTTATATATTTTTACAGAGGAGGACTGTGGTCATGCTAAGATCACATTTATAGAAGAAATGATATTTTTCCCTTAAGATTTTAAGCAGCACAGACTGCGAGGGGAAGGGGAGGCTGCTGCAGAGGTCTGGGAGGTAATGCAATCTGTAAACTTGAGCTTCGGGGCGAGTGGGTTTCCCACTGTGCTCCTGGGTAACACTGTCCTGTTTTATGACCATTTCCACAAAACCTCGGTTCGGCCCGCGTTTCTCGCGTGAGTAATCAGTAGTCATCATCTGAGTAAGTGGGACCACACGGAGAAGCCAAGTACAGTCTCCCAGGTGGAAAAATGCTCTCAAACTTTACGTGACTTCAAAACTGCTCCGAAGGAAGAAAATTGCGTTAATATTTGCTCCCGTTCTTAGTGAAATTAAGCAAAGCTGTCCCAGCGGGAGTTTTGCCCAGACGGTTCCTCCCGTGCCTTGCAGGGAAGGGCCGGGCTCGGTTCCCGCTCACGCACCCGTGGAGCAGGGGCCCCGCGGGCGCAGGGGCTGCTCGGCCACGGCGCTGTTAAACGCGGGGCAGAACGAGAGCGCCTGGCCCGCTGTATGCACTAAATCATACCTCTGCGAAGGCCCCGTGATTACAACAGCAAGAGCCTCCGGCTTTCACCTGCAGTGAGTAACACCTTACGCTGCAGAAAGCCTGCCCAAGTGCACGGGGACCCGCTGGCTGAGGTCCTGCGTCTCCGGGCTGGCACGGTCTGGCCCAGCGGGGCTGTCTGAGCCGTAGGAGATTAACCGCTGCGGGTGAGAAGGGGAGCAGAACTGCACCCTAAAATAATTTAGGGCCCAGACCTGCACATACAGATATCAATGGCAATGATCTGTTTAATTCCACGATGAACATTAATCATCGTTTTTTGTTGTTGGTTTTTAATAGAGCTTTAGCAAGCGTGCTGGTTCAGGGCTGTGCCTTGTATGACTAAGCTTGACAAGACGGCTCGCAGTCCTCACTGAGGGCTAGCGTATTTGCTTGGTTTTCAGAAAAAGCATTTAAAAATAGGAATTGAGCAGCTGGAAGGTGAATTCTTGTTATTTTCAAAAGCATTTGCAGAATTTTTACCATTTTTTTAATACCCATACCTCCTTTGTAGCATGAGTATACAGTGTCCCGATTCTACCTAACAAGTAGGGGATTGCTAATAGTGCAACTATTCCATTGGAACTTTTGGACCAAAATCACCCCCAAACTTCCCCAAAGCTTCAGACTTGGAATGAGGACTCATTGGCAGAGGGGTCCTCAAAAGCTTTGACTTGCTGCGGACTCTATTGAGTTGGTCTCTGGAGATCCTAGTGAATTTATAATCCACTGCAGATCCAGAAATGTTACCTGAAACAAGTCCTGGGCTTGCATCTTTTCTGCTTCTTCACCTTTTTCAGTTGTTCATCACTAGTAATTCTGGGATGCAAAGCACCTATAGGTGCATATGGCAGCAGCAGCTAAAATGAGAATATTCATCTCTCTCATCCCCTTTGGCTCAATGAAGTGCTCTCTTCAAATAACAATTTGATTCCTTGAAACATTTTCTTGAGTGCAAGCAATTTAAGTTCGAACAGAATGATATACATGAATGGACTCAATATGGTGTTAGAGATCAGAAATCACCGAAGGCTATGGACTAGTAGTTCCCAGACCATCATTTGGATCACTGATAATCCGTGAGGCCTTGATAAGTTTGCTGCAGGTGGTCTGTGGAACTGTATTAAATAATAATGTTTATAGTCTTCAGTTAAAATGTTGATGAGAAGAGTGTGTGGCAGTCTGCGAGAAATTTTGAGAGCTGAGAGCTTTTTGCCTAAAAGTCTGAGGATGTCTGCTTTAGCTGAATGCGTCTCAGCCTGTGGTCCATAAGGCATTAGAGGGTGTTCTGAGAACATTTTCAAACTAAACACGCAGTTAAATGAACAGGTTTTGTCACTCATGCAAGCAAGCAAGCAAGCAAAAAACCACAACCAACCCCCCCAACCCCCCCTTCAAAACAAAATGGGGAAAATAGAAGTAATAAATGAACACTGAAGCCTAAGCCTAGTTTGTATTTGGTTGTATGTGAAAAACACTCTTCCAGAGCTGCATAGAGACTGAGACCCGCTGCTCTGGGTAGTGGCGTTTCACCACAGCCTGGATCGGGGCCGTTAAAGGTCTGCGCTTTCTGGAGGAAGCAGTGAGGGCAGGCAAGCGCCCAGGATTTACAGGTGTGCTGGCAGAAGGTCCTGAACAAGTGCTGCATTTCCTTCTCCTTTTACTTCTCCTCTCTGCTTTAAGTGTGTGCATGGCTGGTGTGCAGAGGCAAAGTCAAACCAATTCCAAAGCTTTTCCCTATTCTGGATGAACTAAGCAGCAAAAGCAGTCAGAGCAGCCTTTGTGGGAGCGTTACAGTATAGGTTGCTACTTTAGGAAGCCACTAGGAGCTATAGGAAGTTCTTAATCCTTCCCTGCCTAGGGGACTGTCATTTATAGACCTGCTATTGTCTCATCTTTTATAAGGATGTTTCCTTACATTAAGGTTCCAAGAGCAACCGGACTTGACCGTAGTTCACAGCTATTTCTGTTTGTGGCTTAATGCACATCTAGTATTCTGTTTATGCTTTCACTTCTCTCCTACGCAGCAGACTGCACCTACACACTGGTTTGGGTGACATCATTCTCAAAACATTCGTTTCTGTATTTCTTTTATTCTGATTTGTCTGTGCATCTTGATTTTGCATTAGCCTAGTTTATTACGGTTAACATGATAAAGCATGTGAAACTTTATGCATTTAGTTGGTCACTTCATGCTGGTTGTAATACTGCGTAACTTCAGTTCTTGTTTGAAGAATAGCCACACAGACACACTTTCACATAAAAAGCTTCTATGGGTTGTTTTGCCGCTGAGTGAAATCCTTTCTGTGTATATATATATATAAAATCTTTAAAATATCTATTACTATATGACAAGAATGAATTCTCCCATGAGCAGATAAAATGGAAGTGTAGATTATTTTGGATGTATAAAATTTAGCTTGAGGTTAGTGGTGGTTTAATTACACAATATTTTATTGCTATTCATACAGACAACCATTGTTTTCCCCTTTGATTTATGTCCAAATCAGCCCTGCTCAGAATCCCGTTTCTGGCAATCTCAGCAACATGTGGGGGTCTGGCAGGCTTTTACGGACATTTCCATCTTCCCTGTACTGCTCGTTCTTCTGCGTTGTTACGCCGACTCCGCAGCCTGTCATTTCTCAGAATCCTTTAATGATGCCTTCTCTCCGTAATCTGCCCCACGGCTGTTCCAGATTCATGTGCTTTCGTCAAAGGTTTTCAAACCAATCTAGAAATAGATACTGAAATAAAGGCATGTGATCTAGCGACTGGGTGATATTCTGCCACTGACTTACTGCTCTGCCTTGGGCAAATTAGAGACCTTCTCTAGATCTCAGTTCTTTGTCTGTAAAATAGGAATAATAATAACTTTACAAAGTGCTTTTGTATGACTGAAAGATTTGATGTAAATTAAAAGGTACCCCGATTTTGTTAAGCATAACTCTACCCAACGCTCTGCACCTTCTCCACCGCTCTCTTTCAGCTGCTGGAGAGTCACCAAGGAGCCCTTTAGAGCCAGCATTTTGCTTCGTGCCTTGCCTATAGCGACAGTTGGGCTTTTAAATCACCCTTGAGCACATAACAGACATAGCAGCGGTCAATTCTTTTTTTCTTCCTCACACATTGTAGCCTTGCTGGAAAAAATCCAGACAAACTGCAAACAGATTGAGGATGCCCCGTTCCCTAGTGCCCAGGGACCTCCGTGCACCCAGGGCAGCGCGCGGCCTTGTAACGGCTGTTAGCGGCCACCGCGCACGGAAACGCGCGATGCGCTCCTGGCTGCTCCGGGCTGCTCCTCGGCTAGCGGCTCCTCTCGCTGTTCAGTTGCTCTTGTACACGCTTGTAGTTTCCAGTTATGTAACCCATCTCGTTTTGTGAATATGTGAATTTAACAGCCGTCATTGTCAGCAGCGGTTGTGTGGGTTTTTTTTTTTCCCCCCCTTCTTTTTGGCAAGCTGGCATTACTCATCAGTCTCATGGTAGTTTTGTTTGAAAAATGCTTGTGTTAGAAAAAGTGGATTTATCAGCTCAGCACTGTATGGTGCTAGCACGCAGCACAACAAAAGACAAGTGCTCATTTCAGTAACGCTCGCAGCATTTCATGGGGCCCCCAAATAGGCTGAACAAGGCTTCTCTGGCAGCTAAAGCCAAGTACAGTGGGAAACTGTTAAAGCGGCAGTGTCACTGCCTGGAAAATGGATTCTGCTTTCTCCCATCATTTATTGCGTCTTTCTGCTGTTTTTTTTTTTAAACGACTGTGTTAAGAATTTCACTGAATATTGGGGGGGGGGGGGGGAAGAGGCCTGACAATGCTGTGCTCTTACAAGTGATCTTTTCTCACAGTTTCTTGGTGCACAGACCAAACTGTCAGTCTGTCCTTCCCAGAGTAGTTCTGTCATACGGGGAAGAATAAGATACTTGCATTTTTTTCAAGTAATACTATAAAGTCAGTCATTCCGCAGCCTTTCAGGGAGACCTCATTCCTTGTTTAAATCAGTTTATTTTCAGAATGATTTGCTGCACGTACGCTTTCCTTTGTAAAAGGCACTTTAGAATGCAAATACAACATGGAAAGTGCTCTGTATTTAACTGAACGTGTCAGGTGGTTAAAATCATGCTTTAAAAACAGTGTTTCATACTGCAAATGTATCTAACCATTCATACATGTATTTGGAACAAATTCATTACTATTTATTTATACTCTCTGCTTACATTCTATATAGAGGGTGAAGATAAACCCGTGAGTTTCACTTTTGCTGATAAATTGTCTTTTGCATTTTCAGGTTCTCGGATACAGGCATGATGCTACAAAGTCTGTGTGAAAGACGTCAGAGGGAAATACTTATTTGAAGAGATCTTTGTTATTAGATGTATAGTAAGTTTTATGAAAGGTTCAATTTTATAAAATGCAAATTCTGGACTAATAGCTCCTCTAAAAGCCTTTATGATCTCTGTAGCCCCGTAATTAAACTACTACTCACCTCTACTTCAGATATCCAACAGAAGTCAGAGCTGCAAAAAATACATGTCTTTATATATCTCTAAATCAGTTACATGTATTTTTAAGTTGTATAGCTTTTATTCACCAAAATGTGACTGTTCACCCTGACTTGCACGCAGACAAACATATGTAAGCATGCTCACTTTTATGATTGTGCAACAGGCAAATGCCGGGGGAGACACCCAAACACGTTTCCGTGTGTTCCCCCACCCACGTGTGTTCGTGCTGCAGACGAGGTTGTGGCTGGCGGGGTGCGTGGGAGGAATGGATGCACACAGCTCTTGTTCACCGTGGAAGGAGACGGCTACAGCGCAACCGTCTACACGGGGGGCAGAGGTGTGCAGTCATCCGCTGCTGGGAAGCCTTCAACAGCTCGCGTTGACGGCCTTGCCGTGTATGCCCGCAGGCATCACGAGCGAGACCGCGGTGCTGCAGCCCTGCGGCAGGGCTGGCGGCTGTCTCCACAACACGGTATTTCCCCGTTAGGCCGCTTGCACCCACCCCGCAGCGTCTCGCGGCGCCTTGTTCACGCACATGAGGCAGCCGCTGCCAGATACCCGGAGTCTGGTGTAATCAGCTGCTTGGGGCTCAGGCGTGTGCACAGACAGCACTGTGGTATACGGCAAGATGTTTGCATTTCAGCCTGGCACCTAGAAAGCCGGGTACCTGTTCGGCTGTTTCCGAAGTATTACGAGCAAAATGGAGATCCTTGGTCATTAGATCAACAAGGCACAGTTAACAGGGCAAAACGATGCTTTGGGGAAGCAAGAAAGCTGTTTGGGAGTTCTCCGTCCCTTGACGTGGAGCGGCTTGTTTGACTGCTACAGAGCAGGTCCGAGTACAGGTGTGGGAACCAGGCTTCGAAGTTGCGGAAACTCTCTAAGCTCTTCCACCGCTGGTACTCTGACACCCTCAGTCTTGTTACCACCCATTGCAAAGTGGTGCGGAGGTTGGTCCTCTGCCCCCCAGGGCTGTTAGTGCATGATGTTTCCTTCGTGACTCCCTGTGCCCTCGTGTTTGTAGCTCATCCTCTCCCCACCTGGCAGAGCATTCAGGGACGGGGGCAGGATAAGGACAGGTATGTGAGATACCTCAAAAGACATCATAAGTTTAAAGGTGTGTGTGGGGGTGGCTGTTTTTTAGTTTGGAGACCAGGTGCTAACACACATGGGGAAACATTTCTCCCGCACTGACCACAGCAAAGTTGAGGTCGTTGACTTGAATGACAGGGGACTTGGAGACTGTGATGTCTCAGCACAGACTCCCTTAAGCCTTGGCTTGGTGGGTGAGATCTTCAGCGTAGCCAGAGCCTGTTACATTAAGGGCTTTCTAAAAGCAACAGTGGCAATTTAAAATCAGCCTCCCAGGTTACCAGCAGCCCCAGCAGGTGTAACGTGATCCTGGTAGCCCAAGCCAGCGAGTAAACAAGCTGCCGCATTCTCGAAAAGCTGCACCAGAGGAACTCTGCTAACAGGGGATTGCAATGGATATTCGTGCTAAGTGAGCTGTGCTGCTACTGAAAGATCGGTGAAAATGGACAGTCTCATGTGACTGTTAATTCTCCTTATTGCATCCAGGTTTTCACCTCCACACCCAGAACAATGTAGGTTGTGGGGAAAAATTGCTTTTCCTAAAGACACTGTCAAGTTTAGTCAGCTGGAGCTTGATCTGGTTCTGTGAACTTCAGTGGGAGTTTACTGTTGGGTTTCCCTAAACTACAGAAAACGATCCTACTGCTGCAAAACTGTCAAGCCAGTTAGCAGCATTTAATATTGTCCCAAAGGAAGCTGCTTGCTTGCTTTTCCCCTCGGTTCCCAGTCTCACCTTCAGTGAGCAATATTAAATCAAGGGCTTCTTACTTGACTACAACATCGGTCACCTTTTCCTCCCTCAGTGCCAACGTTTAAGTCCCCCAGCTATGGTGAAGTCATCCTCCCTAAACAGCTGTACTGTACCCAGCACCCTGTACGTCTCTGGCTGTTCCCCCGTGTCCAGCCGAGCAGAGGTTGGCCACACCATTTTACATCTGACTGGCTCTCTACGGTAAAGAAGGTGCATTTGTATGAGTACGGTCTGGACAAGTCTTATGGACCTGCTCAGGCTCTCGGATTCACCGCGGAGCCCGTGGAGCACCCAGAGGGTGGGTACAGGCTGTCTTCCATCACGGCCCTGCTGGTCCAGCTCTCCACCAATGTTTCTGCCTCCCGCTGGCAAATCACTTTCTATCCCCCATATCCCATATATCTGCATCCCATCCTGGTGCAGGAAGCCTCTTCCCCTCCTCCCCAGGCCCACGCTCTGGTTACTCATGAGTTATGATAACATATAAGCAGCTTAGAGAATTCTTATCGGCATAAGTTGAGCACAATGCGACATTTAACTCTTAATGACAGCCACCTCTAACTGTGAGTGACACATTATAAATTATGTTTGAACTGCATTTTTTTCAGGGGCAGATATTCCCTCTGCCACCCAGTCAGCCCTGTAAAGTTGCACTTGTGGCCTTAATCCCACTTGGATGTGTGCCCCGCTGCCTCCACTTTCCGTCACTCGGGTACTTCAGTATTCTTGAACAAGTGAACAATCTTTGTTTCTGTACCTTATTAGGCCAAAGACCATAGCAGCTCGCGATGGCATCAGCAGGCCCCGCAGGCAGGATTCTCTGCAGACACAGCCAACCTCCAACAAACCCCTTTTTATCCTCCTGTTTCTAGGAAGAATTATGATGGTGGTGCCCTGCTGTTGATCAGTCAAATCTGTGGTAGGCCTAGAGATAAGTCCTGGAAGTGTGGTGTACTGTAAAACAGCGGCTCCCATTCATTAGTAGCTTGTGTGCAATAAACCACCAAAGGGAGGGGGCTGGGGAGGGCGAGGGGAAGAGCAGCTGCAGTATGCGGGAACAAACAACACAACTCATTCTTGGGAGCCAAAACTTTCTAATTTGCTGCCGGGCTGCTGGGCGCACTGAAATTCTTTCTGATAATACGCTCGTGCCCTCGGTGCCTCTCCCTGCGTTTCCCAAGTCCTGCTTCCTAGAGGTCTTGAAGCCTGCGAACGTCTCGCTTTGAACCAAAAAAACGTCGCCGGCAGTTGAATGGGGAGGAGGAGGGGAACGCATCAGTCGCCCAATGTTTGCAGGCTCCAGCACAAGAAAGTGGCGGCCGCTGAGACGAGTCGTCCTGCCGGGAACGGCTGGGGCACGGATCTGGCTGTGCAGCGAGTAAACAAAGCATCACATGGGCTGCAGGACGAGCAGGAGACGTGTAGCGGAGCCATACGTATTTGAGGCATGTTGGAGCAATGGTGTGAGCACGAGTATTTCGAACGTCGTTATCGATTTAGAGCCTGGTGGAATATTTAGAAACTTTTATCTTCTGAAAGGCAAAAAAAGAAAAAGGAAAAAAGAAAAACCATCAAATCAATAAAAACAGCAAAATTATTTGGCTTATTTCTAGCATTTTTCCCATAAGTTCTAGTAAATATTTGAGTACAATATTTCCTCATTGCCCCAGTTTGGAAACTGCTTATGGACATGTGCATTTAAATGAAATCTGCTAAGTATAATTTAAGATGTTGCATATATTGGGACCTCAGTAATTTTTAATGCTTACATAGCAATCAATATGTTGGTGCTTTAGCATCTCAGGCTTGGTTCATCTGACTGGCTGTAGAATATTTCAGACCAGGAATTAAAATTATTGTGTGCGTGTTGCAGAACTGCACTCATAGACCAGATCTTTGTGCTGAAGTATGTATTTTCACAAGAAAATGAACTTAATTTTGGGCAGGATCCGCTCTGAAGGACTGCTCCCCCCTTGCAGGAGATCACACTGATGGCTTTTTCACAGTGACGTGCCAGGCTGTGACCATGTTAGACCCATCTCCTAACATTTGTATAGGCCAGGGCCACTTAAATGGCAAATCCAGGCAAGGTCCAAACCTCAAATACTCTTTTTGTAGACAGTGCAAAGCCGCAGACGTGAGGTTTTGCACTTTCCCGCAGGAGATCTGTATTTCTGTCTCCACTCCTGAGCTCTTGGAGAGCTGTGCAGTGTGTTGCCGGTCTTAAGCGCTGAAATCAGAGCTGCTTCTGCAAGACTGGCTGCATACCTCTGGACCTGGTGTCCTGGCCAGCCGGCAACTGCAGTGTCGGGTTTAGTCCCCCGTTAAAAATTCCGATTTTTGCATTTTGGCATTTTTGGCAAAGTTGAAGTCATTTGGCATTTTGATTTTCCTTCCCCCCTGTAATTTAGCTAGCTAGCTAGATCTATAGATAGACAGATAAACAGAGAGATAGATAATCTTTATCATTGAAAATCTCCATACTGTCCCTGTGTCCAACGTGGAGACTTACTTCATTACTACTTGCTGTTCCCACGATCTCCAGCTATAGTTACAACACTGAGGTTTTTATGGGAATCTGTCCGTGATTTTTCAAAGACAATTGCAAAGCTAACAGCTCCAGTAATTGCCGCATGTCCTGATGGTATAAGCACATTGGTTCTGTAACAGAGAACTGGCAATTGCAACTCTCCAACACTGATCTTTGTGTATTACATGTGCAATAATGTTATATATTGGGCACTAACCATCAGGAACAAGGCACTTTTTTTTGGTTGAGTTGGTTCCACAAAAATACTTTGAATCATTAGAAATGGATGTTTTATGACTTTCCTGGAAATTAGTTACTACCTTTATATTTTCACAGTGTTTTGCTGGAAGGGTTATATTCTAACTATTGTTTATTTGTTTACCTAGGATGCTAACTGCTGTTTGACGGAGGTAAACACGGGTAACCTGCCTCTCTTCTTAAGCTTGCGACACTGAAGAAAGCTGAATAAGTCCTGGGGTTTTCAGATCTAACCAACTGAAATTGGAGGAAATGAATTGGTTCATATTGAACTGAGGCAAAATATTCCTTCGTGATCTTTCAAGGAAAACAGTCAAATCATTATTGGGTCATAAAACCAATTGGGGTTATTTAATCACTCAACCCAGTTTTCTTTGAAAAAGGATATGGCAATGATGTTCATCTATTAGCTGAATCCAAACTATTATAAAAACTATCCTTGAGAAAATATATTATATGTGAAAGGATGACAACTGCAGATTTATTTTGCAGTATTCCTGAGCTAGATGAAATGTAAATAAAAAGGCTAATCAGGCCAGAATATTTTTAGTCCTTTGGAGGGAACTATATCTGAAGCTACTTAATTAAGAATGACTCTTAAATGATGATTTGACTGTTTCTTGCAGAGAAATTCAGTATCTACTGTAATTTTTTTACTGTAACAAAACTCAGATCTGAGGCTTGCAAGCAAAAAAAAGTATGTTTATAATTAGCTGTTTACTAATATGTGTAAAAGAGGGGTTATAGGTTTCTATGTTTGTTTTGTTGGTAACTGGCATAATATTGTATGCAAAGTCTTGGGAACATAAAATTACATTCTCTTGTGCCTTTTCTATCTACAGGAGATAATACAACAGCAAAACTGCATAGAGAATTAACTCAACAGCAAAATGTGTATGTGTGCACATGCATGTGTGCATGCATGTACTGTTGCTGGAGTATTTATTTTCACATGGAAGTTTCAGCCATGGATGACTTAGCGCAAGCTTTAAACATGTAACGGAGAGCATTTGGTGCGTTGCCTGTTGCTGCCTTCGTGAGCTGCCCTTTTGTAGCCCAAGCAAGCGCAGGGCGCTGCAGCACTAGCGCTGGTCTTATTTCCCGCCAGCGCCCTCCCAGCTCCGCTGCCGGGACGGGATCTTGAAATCCCAGGTGCGATTTCCCCACTGCCGACTCGGAGCAAGGGCGACGTCCGGGGAGACGCGTCGGGGCCGGGCGGCGCGAGCAAGGCGTCCGGCGGCCCTGCAGGTGTTTCACACGCCGAGGGGCTTTCGCGGCGGCATGGCCACGTCTGTCGGCTGCCTCCGGGCGTGTGTCCGGCTGCTGACAGGCGGAGAGCAGGGCGGCCGACAGGCCGTCGCCGGCCGAATCATCCCGCTCGCTGGCGTCCACTGGGCTCTGCCCCGTCTGGCCTTTGGGAAACAGCGCGCAAGGCTAACAAAGTTACTTCTAAACATGATGTTAGCAGGCTTTCAGGCTTGAGAACCTCCTTTGAGGTGAAAACATTTCAGTTGAGCAAAAGGCACATTTGCCTCTCCAAATAAATGGAATTATGGTTCGAGGATGTGACTCAGTGCTGAAGATCTTACACTATGCAGTAAGCAGGAGAGAAAGGGGTTTGCTCAAGAGCAAGGGTTAGCAGCGTCTGGACCCATTTTATATGATCGTCCTCCTTCTCCTTTTGGTACTTAATATATCTTTTCAAGAACTTGCACTGCCTATTTAGACCAAAAAAAAAAACCCCAACACACACACACACACACACACACGGTAACTTTGCCATTATTACCTAACAGCAAACAAGCTAATAATTGAAAAGAATGAGGAATGGCGCAGGCAGTTCCCAGTTCCCAGCTTTCCTTCTATGAAAAAGCTGAAGATTGTTAAACAAAAAACCCTTTTTCTTTCAGATTTATTTTTATCATAAATTCCTTTTCCAGTTGATTTCAGGACTTTCTTCAAATTCATGCTACTTGTTATAACTATTTGTTCTTTTCCCACAATGTTTTCTTGGTAAAACTGCATTTTAAAATCCTCATTGACATTTCAAAGGATTTGGGGGAACATTCTTTCAAAATAATGATGTCGTTTGTATTTCTTGTATTTCTAAACATGGAATTTGTGATCAGATAAGATTAAAATATTTTTTGCGTTAGTCTTTGTGTGTTTTAATGACATGTATACCACTGTAGTTATGATTTTGGTACCTGACTCGATATTACCTGGTTAAAGCGAGATCAAAATTTTAATTGTTCCCACATGTCAGTCTGTTCTTTAAACCCACTGTTGGCCTCAGTACTCTTTCAGTTGAATACCTGGGATTTTGGGTTACTTTTTTCTTTGCTGGAGCCCCGAGGTCCATGTATTGCAGCCATTAGACTGCAGACTCTGGGACATCCTAAAGCCGAAAGCAGCTGGGGGCAAGATCAGCAGTTTGTTTAGTGGAGGCATGCAGATGAGTCTCCAGCGACGATTAATATGAAGGATGACTGAAATTTATTGCAGCACAGTTTCCTTTGTGGGCTGGGAAAAAAAAAAAAAAATCCATACAGAGATTTGGACAAAGAACGTTTTGCAAGGTTGAGTTCAAAGCCTAAATCCTCATGTGTGCCAAAAGAAAAAAAAAAAAGGCCCTCCTAAATGACTAAACTTAGTTTTGCCCGTGCAAAGAGGTACCTAGCAGTGTGTTTTGTGCACCGCCATATTGCGATCCTGTATGGGAGTTTTTTACATAGACATAAGAACTGGGCCCGCCAACGACTAGGTTGGTACTAGAGGCCGAGCTGAAGCTTGGTACCTTCCCTGTGCTCAGGCTGAGGCTTCGGGGCAGCCCAACTTCGCTTAACCTGTGGTTCCTGCGGCCCCGCTGCTGCCCGCTCGCCCCTCGCGGCACCGTCCCACCCGCCTGGGCCAGCCGAGGAGAAGCCAAGAGTTTTGTGCCGCCTCGGCACACGGGGCGGCTCGGCGCAGGGCACAGCGGCGCCCGCGCGGCAGGGGTGGTGGTGGGCAGCCCGTGCCGGGGCACCTCGCTGCCGCTGCTGCCGCGGGTCAACACCGCTGCCCCGAAACAAGCTTGTCGGCCGCGGTGCCTGGGTTCGGTGAGCCGGCCCGAACACCGCTGGCACCGCAGCGGATTTCAAGCAGCGCTTCCCTCCCTCTGTACGGGCTGACTCAACGCGTTTGGCTTTAGATCTGAATCCAAGCGAACAGTCAGCAATAAGAAAATAAAGCAATAGGTTTTAAGCTTTTGCCACTGAAAATGATCAAAAGCAACATTTAGATTCAAAAGACACATTTCTTTTTTTCTTAAAAAGGGTGTTGCATTAAACGTTTTAGCTGATTCCAGGTTGAAACCAGCTCACTTTTTCTTTTTATTCAAATTTAAGCTAGTTTCTATTCAAACGTTTTAAAGACACACACACACACACACACACACACACACACACACACGCAACATAATTCTTCAACACGACGTTTGAGTCTTACCCCCTACCAGGAAGGATACCTTAACCTCACTGCTGCTGAAAAGATTAGAAAGAAAAAGTGTTTGTTTTTTTGTACCTTGCTTCCCATGTTCACTTGGTTTTACTTTGAGTGAAGCGAGTTCATAGTTACTCCTCTGCTTGGTGGGTCACCCTTCAGTTTGCATGGTACTTTCCACGCATACATAGGTATAGACAGAGCAAAATGCTAAAGAGCAAAGCAAAAAACCTGTCCACCCTCAGAAAAAATTGCCACATGCATTTTATGGGATAGCTATATGAAAAGAACACTGTTCTGTAGCTGATTTTGCGGAACATCAGGTTGTCAATGGCTTCTTAAAATCGTGCTAAACTGCCCGCATCTGCCAGCAAAACAGTACTACAAACTGGTTTTGCAGAAACTGCTTAAAACACAGCTGTGAAACTGATGGAGGCAGATCTGCGACTATTTCTCTCTTAATTTTTTCTAAGTAGAAATCAAGATTTCTTTTTTTTTTTTTTAGCTTTGTGGCAGGGAAACAGGCCGCGGCTACCCAGAATAAATACATTCCAAAATATTCCCTACGCTTCTTCCTACCTTCCTCCAGCCCTTCCAGTTGAAAGCTTTCGTAAGCGTGTGGGGGCAGCACTGACCTTTTTATCCTGTTTATATTACGACTAGCAAAATAAAGCCTTGGCCGGGGAGGACCGGAGCTCGCAGGAGCTGCCGCGGGAGGTTACAAGCGACCCGAACCGGCGGCTTTTCCGTTGCCGGCCAGTTGCGGGACGCCAGCTGGGAGCCAGCGGGGGCTTTCGCTGCCTTAAAGTCGGCCGCAGCAGGGCCGCGGGGACCGGTGCCGGCGGCAGCAGCCTGAGAGAGGCTCAGCGCCCGGGGCCGGCGCCGTGGGGCCGCGGGCCGCCCTTCGCGACACGCTCCGCTCTGGGCTCGCAGCCTGCGGCCGCGTCGAGCCTCGCGCCAGGCTTGCGGCCTCCCTCCGTCGCCCAGCTGCCGCTCTTGCTGGCGGCCGCGTCGCGGCCTTGGCACGCGGATGAGACCGGCTCAGGGCGAAGCCGCCCGCTCGGGTCCGGCGTGGAGCAGCCTTGCGCCAGCTGGCAGGAAGCGGCTCAGCGGTGCCGGCACCTGACGGTGGCACCATGCCATGACCCTTCCCGGAGCCGTCCCGGCGCTGCTCCTCACCGGTCCCCAGGGCTTTGAGCGAGCTGGATTTCGGGTGCTTTAGGTGCCCGTGCAGCTCCTGCGGCGCTCGCGCAGGGCGCAGGGTGCGGGCCTGGTCCAGAGTGGCGAGAGGCACAGCGGGAAGTGGGACGTCGCATCCGTGAGGTGGCGGAATTGCAAGACATCCCACGGGCAGGTAGGAACAGGCTCCAGCTCAGCCTCTGCCTATGGTCCCGAGGCGTCAAACACGAGCTTTCAGCGCCTATAGCCTTGTTATTCCTTTTTCTTCTTAAAAAAAAAAAAGGTTTTGTTCACCGTATTGTCACGCACCTACATCACTGCACGAAGTTACAGCCAGTGCAAAACGGCAGCTGCCCGCAGCCACTGTCTACGCAGGGGCCGCATCCTGCGAGGGGCTCAGCGCACATGCGGCGCCCGCTGCTCCCCTCAGCGCCGGCGGGATCGAGGGCATTTCACAGCTCTCAGGCACAGGAACAAATTGCAAACGGCGCTGTTGCATCCATGTGCGAACATGTACTCACGCACGCACACACACACACACACACACACACACACACACAGAAAACAGCCGGCAGCTGATGCTTCGCGCTAATCACCCTGATAAATGCCTGTAATTAGACTCATGAATACCTCTAACTTTGCCACTGGGAGCAAAATGCCCACCAGGCTTAGCGTAAACTCAGTGCGAAAAGAGTTAAAGAGATGAGTGAAAGCTATTTTTAAAGCGGGCGAGTCCTAGACCAGCACGCTGGAAAACTCACCCCGCGCTCCAGCGACCCGAAATCGCGGTGCCCCGCAGCCTGCGGCGAGCGGCCCGGCGTGGGCAGCTCCGGGGCGAGAGAAGGGGTCCTAGACAAAGCCCGTTACGTGGCTGCACATCACCCCGCTGCCGCTGGTTTATTTACCGCTGTCTGCGGGAGGGTTGTTTTCTCTTGCAAAATTTTAAGGCACGCGCCGGCGCGGCGCGCGGCACGACGAGCCATCACGGGCGTCTGCTGGTGCACAGGCGCCGCTCGCAGAGCCGGGCAGCGTCCCTGGCTGTGCGAGTGAAAACTCCTGAGGAGCATCCCAAAACTTTGTGTTTAATCATTTTCAGGGGATCACTATTTTATTTTCTGAGGGTGAAAGAAGGCTTCTGGGGCATGATATTCATTTTTGGGGTGTCTGCTTCGGAACTAAAATTCTGCTTTCGGTGTCTCTGCAATGCCGTGGAGTTGCTCTGATCTCCTCCATCCTCAGTCCCAGTTTTGGATCACTAGACTTTAACTGACCTGGTGAACACGAGTCCTCAGTAAAAAACACCTACAGCGTTTTGCGCTTTGAAAGATGCGCAGATGCAGGCCAGGACGGGCTAGCGCTTCTTCCACCCTCAGCTTCAGCGCTTGGAAAGCAGGTTTTTGGGTATCATCATCTGCCAGGCACGCGGAAACACCAGCCGTGCGGATAGAGGGAAAGGAAGGAAGGAAGGGAGCGATAGAGGCTGTCTGTGCCCCTGTGGGAAAGAGCTGGCTCCTGCCCTTTTGGGAAACCCCTTTCTGCTCGGGGGGCTGCGGGCGCCCGGACGCCGGGGCCCCTCTTGGCGCCGCAGCCCGGGAGGCTGCAGAGGGAGCAGGGAGGAGGCGCGGAGGCCAGCCCTCCCTCCTGCACCGGGCTGGCAGAGGTCTGCACAAGGTGTTTGAGCAGGTAATGAGCGCCCGAACGGGGCGGCAGGAAACAGCCGTGGTCACCCCGGCGCGGCGCACGTAACGAGCTGCGGGGCCCGGTTTTCGATGGATGATTGCCCCCGAACAATGGCCCCAAACAGCGCGGAGCGCAGCGCTCGGGCACGGTAACTCTAGAGCCAACGGGCTCCTTTCCCATCAGTTTAAAATACTGTTATTTTTTTTTTAAGCTGATAACATTCTGAACATTTTGCGAGACAGCGGTTTCTTGGGAGGCCGGGAAACCCATGGATTTGTTATAAAAGAAACTTCTGTGGATAAGGAAACCCACCCTGTGAATTCACCTGTTGCCAGCCAAGGAGAAATGTTTGGTGTTTTATTTCAATGGAGAATTTGCTGGGTATCTTGTGTTTTATCTAACCTCACGCTTTGAAAGATTTGATGTTACGCTTGGTGGAGTTCTCAGATTTAAGCTGCTTTATTATGCTCCACTCTACTAAAAGTTTTGACGTTTTAGCCTCGTACTGCTGGGGGAATAGAAATCTGGCCTGCAATACTCATGTAGCGGGCGAAGTACATTTCATATGGTCCAAATGAATATTGCATTTTTAATCAGGAGTTTTTACAAGCAGCTGATACTGTTGAGAAAAAGACTTTTTTTCTGTCTGCGAAGTCTTAGAAACGCACTGCATGTCTGTGGCGATCAGCGATCCTCTATGGCCTAGATCCAGCAACTGGATCATCTACCCCCAGCACATGAAACTCCTCTGCTGGTGCAGAAATCCAGCTAACGCAGTGTTACCATTTGCTAGACTAAGGAAATTTGCTATAGTGCCACCAGTATAAATCTTTGCTGTATCACCTGTGTTGGTTTACACTCTATCAGTTCAGTGCATTTACCCTGAATTTTGAGCAATGCAGCTACTTCAGGTGCCACTTGCAGTGCAGGAGCAGTTTTGAAGTTCACACACCTATGTAATATTTATAGTGCATTGTCTACTGGCATTTATTTTTTAACTTTATACAAACACAGAGCTATCTGTAGCAGCAAACTTGGATGGGTATTCTTAGTTTTTAAGTATATGCATAATCCCATTGACTACACGGGCTAACATGCACTAGAGATCACATCTGCAGTCATTTAAGTCTTAACCACTTTACTCGGCCTGCCCCATTTATGGAGGTCACTCTCAGCTGGGGTGATATATTGAAGTATTTGTCCTTGCTGCATGCTGGCCCACATTTTTTCCTGTAAATCTGCTGTTCGCAAATATGAGTTATATGAACTGCAGTGTTTGTGGCTGCCCTGTGTCTGAGGTGGTGGCAGCTCCCAACAAAGGTGCAACATCAGGTAGTTGGGGACATAACCTCTGACATTAGCACAGCTGGAGCCACTCCAGCGATGTCTGTCAGGTCTGAGATTACCTACGTGGTAAATCAACTATTAACATTCAGGATTACTGCAATTCACTGGTCAATATGTGCCCCGTGTCCATTCAGCAAGGGGCATGGTCCCGTTACAACCTCTAGTTACAGACTGTAGCATTTTGAACACAAGTTGTAGAATTGTCTTCTTCTAATGTTGGATGCTGAGGCCTTACAGCTTGGTTGCATCAGCCAACAAGATCACAAACAAGAAACCTTTTCTGCAGTGAAGAGCCTATTTAACTTAACTCAATAGGTCCCAGCTGTGGTTTTTATTAGCAGAAAGCTCCTTTCACCTGGTTGCTGGCAGTCCCTCAGTCTGGGCCTGGCTGGTGCCTAGCAGTTGCTGCTTCCTTTCCAGGTAAGATTTTTTTTACTTTTGTTAGTATTTTCATGTTTTTTCTTATAATTTCATTTGTGGTGTTGTTTCTCTGGGAAACATGAAGAAAATCTGCTCTAGGAGGATGGAAATATGGTAAGGTCTGTTCCATATGATGAAGCTTGGTGTTTAATGTTGCTGTGAGTGTCTCCCCAGAAATGTGCTTAAATCTGCTAGTGTTTTCTTTGAACTGATTGAGTTCAATGTAGTAAGTTCACACTGAAGTTGATTTCAGTTCAAAGCAATTAATGAATTTAGCTGAAAAAGGCTGTGAAGTTAATTCTGTGCTCAGCAAACAAGTATCCTTCATCTGGGACAACAGTGCTGTGTCTTAATTTTAATTAGGATAAAACAAAGTTTGCTGTTCTGGTAGTAAGTGCCTTAACCAACCTACTGTGTCCTGCTGAGTGGAGATAAGTGTAGTGGGGACGTGGTTGCCACTGGAACGATGAGTGGTTTTAGGAGTCCCATGGATGTTCTGAAATTTAAACTGAGGAATAAGTTAATTTATGCAAAAATTAGGAATAATCTAGGGAGCTGTGGTCTGGTCCCTCAGTAGACAACGAAGCCTCTTACCACTAAGTGCTGGAGAAGTATATCGTAAGAGACGGTCATGTTACGTCTGGGTTATACACAGAAAATGTAAATACAGTAATAACCCCTGGATCACTTGCCTACTAGTTAGGGTATGTTTTCCAGCTTTCTCTTTCTGCCTGAGGCCTGGAAGCATGCCTCTTTTTTTATTCATGCCTTAAAAATTTGTGCAGAAATGGGAGTTTTAAAAGGCGCCCCAAATGCTTGTGGGGCTCCCGCCGTGCCCCGAAGAAGTGGGCGCGTGGGTTTTGTGGGGCTCAGCGCCGAGGTGCCCTGGTCGGTCCCGTCCCGTCCCCCCCGGCCCGGCCTCTGTCCTTGGCCTTTGGGGCAGAGCCGTCGGAGCGCGATTAGCCGCCAGGCTTTAGCGGAGACCGGGGCCCGTGTGGGAAGCTGCGATGATGAGACGCGAGAGTCGTGCTCCTGCCTCGAAAGGGGGTGTGAAGTGCATGGGGGGCGTGAAGGCAACTTCTTCTCTTTTTTTTGTTTTTTTTTTTGACTGTCTCATCTATGTGCTTTTCGGCGTCGCTCTGGGGCAGAGGTTCAGGCGGCCTTGTGACCTGCCGAGTCACCTGCGCCGCTTCCCGCAGCATCTAAAACCAGTCCCGTGGCAGCGGATGATGAGGCACGTTCCTCGGCGGCTGATCGGGGGTCGCAGCGCTGGGCTGCTCTGCCGCGCCGAGCCGCGAGAGCCAGCGCTTTGATCTCGGGGTGCGCGCTGAAAAGGTGATGGTGTCTGAATGAATGTTCAAAGGTCATCTGCTGTCTTTAATTTGAGTACAGGGAAGGCTATTGCCACACAAATGCTTTAGTAGTTGAATATTATTATTATTATTATTTTTTAAGAGCTGAGCACCCAGATTTCTTTAGTGTCATTAATTAAATCCAGTCACTGGCCTCTTACTTTTTTTTTTTAAATAGTCAAGATCATATTAAAGTCACAAACAATTAAATGTAGCTTTCTTTCTGTTCCAGCAACAACAAGGAAGCAACTAAAGGAAAAGCACAAAGGTAAGTGCTGTGCACAGACTGCTTTTGGCTCTTCAGCTGTGAGTAACTTATCCTTATTAATTTGTGTAATGACTTTAATAATGACTAATGTGCTGCTATAACAAAACATAGTGATTACTGTGCGAAGAGTTCAGGAAATAAATTAGGAAAACATTTAACTCATAGGAAGGTTTTAAATATCTTCCTGAAAGCTGCCAGGTCCAGGCTCCCAGATTTCTTTCTGCAGAGTACGCTTTAGCTTTGGACATACCTTTAAAGACTTTAAACAGCTTGAAACTTGTAGTCTGCCACAGGAGCTTAGAGCAAATTCATGTTTCTAGGTTTTAAACCCTGAGCTGGAGTACAAGAGCCTTGCTCAGGAAGGTAAGGAAAGGTGTAACAAGGTCATTTTGAACCACATACATTCATGTTGTACCTTTAAAGTCAATTCTAAATTTAATTGAAAGCTGAGGGCAAGAGAGGCAGGGTAGCAGCCATGTGCTGATTTATTTTGAAGTGTGTCGGGAGCCATGCAGTTGAATGCTTGATGGGCTGAAATCTTAATAAAATGGCGCTGGGCATGTCAGCGGGAAGAATGACTGGATTAGATGAAGGACCTCGATTTTGGATAGTGTGTGTGAAAGCACGTGTGTGTGGCCTTTCCCCAAATTCAGCTAATCCCTCAAGATGATGGCAGTGTACGAGCACATGAAAGACAGCAATGAAATCACGCATTTAACCAAGACCTCCAGTAGAAGACTTTTCAGGGATTTTTATTGTGCCAGAGAAGTGATACATGAACAGGCCTGACTGGATGTTGCCATTTTTAAATGGAAGTGCAGAACGTGACAATTTCGCTGAGCTCTTGCTCAGGCTGAGTAACAACAACTTTCTTCCCCCTCTGTTTGGGAGGTGCTCAGGAGACCTGCTGATACGGGAGGTGACGCAGTTGCGCCCCCTTTGCAGATGGAGATGTGGAGATACGGGGAGATGAAACGTCTCATCCCGTGTCACCCAGCGGGCCAGAGGCAGGCGGAAAGAAAAGTCCGCCTGCTTCCCGAGCCCAGCTCGGGACTTGCTCGGGAGCGACTCGGTTCTTGATGCTAATCTGAACAGGAGAGCGCCTGCCAAGCGAATAACAGCTCCTGGTGGCACCAGGAAAGTTTCCCTTCACTTTTCTGGTTATTTTATACCAGAATAATAAGCTTTTAGGTAAAGGTTACCCCTCCTTGCCAGAAGTAGTGCTTTCAGTGATGCAGCCAGCTGCATGTCCCTTCCAGCCAGGTGCACCCAGACCGACCTTCTGAAGTCCTCCTGGGACAGTCGTGCTGCGTTTGGGCTCCTGTGCCCAGCATCCACACAGGGCTGTCTTCAGATTATTGTAATTAGGCGTAATTAGCAGAAGTTTTTCCTTCTCTGTAACTGTTTTTTTGTTTTGTTTTGTTGTCCCCCCCCCCACCTTTAGCCTCACTCTTTGAACGAGGAAGGTAACATTATCCTTGGTGGCTCCATTGGCTGCTAAAAAGGGAGAACTTGTCACTTTGCCATAGAAAGAGGATGGATATTATGGTCATTTCTGCATGAATTTCTGGTTATTTCTAAGACCTAATTGGGCTGATTCATGAATGATTGTTGACTGCAATGGTGATGGGAAGTCTTGCTGTCCTGGAGTTTGAAATGGTGTTTGCATAAAAATCTGGTGTATTTGGTGCTAGACCCTGAGGAGAAATGCATCTTAAAATAAATAGCAATCTCTTTTGGATGTTGCTATTTAAGGCTGTCAGCTGCTAGACTTATTCATTTGCCTGATGGTCTAGGAAATCGTGTACTCAGGACAGTGGCAATGGTGATGTCAACATTTTTTTGACTGACAGTTTATCAGAAAGTGCCGTGTTTTCCCTGTAATTTTTTTTAATGAGAAATAAATATAGAATTCATATGGGATGTTTTCTGTGTTGTAAGATAGATATTTTTAGTCTACATTTTGTAAATGAAGTTATCCTCCTGTTGAGTACAGTCCTTGCCTTTTAATTTCAGACACATTGTATAAGCTTAAGTCTAAAGTTTCTGACACTCGCTCCCCTAGCCCAGTTTGGTCTTGTTCACCTCATTATTTGTGGAGGATAAAATTACTCCTTCCACCTGCATTGCATATGCATTCCTTAGTCTATTTAAGAGAAGACTTGCATGGGCTGTTAGTTGTGTGTAGATCTAGCACCATGTTTCAACCCATATCCAGAGATCACAGGAATTAGTTGAAATGCATCAAGCTTTTAATGCACCTATTTTTTAGGCCAGAAGTGAAATACTAATAATTGCAATGATCCCCAAGTTTGCATATTGAATGTTCTCAAATATTGGTTAGAAGGAAAAATGATGTCATCTGTCATAATTCCTGCAATTTTTGGTGTTGTCTTGCAAATCTTTAGTGTGTCTCCCCCGCCCCCACCCAACCGAAGTGCCTGTATTAAAAGTTTTGGAAGGAGTGTTTGCTTATTTTATTTTTATTTTTTAATGGGCAAGTAACAAACAGTTTAAAAAAAAGAAAAATACAACCCAAAGCCTTAATGTTCTATGTCAGTGGTAAAGGCAATTGTATTGAATATTATAATGTTGAAGAATACCCTCTTTGGCAACTTACAGCAACACTTTTAAAATCAGTTTCCAAAATGAATAATGTAGTTGAAATTGGCATTCTGGCTTGTCTATTATTAATCTAGATGCTCTAATAATCTTGCTCTGGGAAGGTTAAAATATGTGTTTTCGTATGTTTTTGTTCTACTGGTGATTTGGTTTTATCTGTTTAACTGTAAATAATTTGGAGTGAGTGGAAGGATATTTCAGGATAATTTTACAAGGCTTTTTGCTATTGTACTAAAGTCGATGGAAGCCAAATGTATGTCCACCTTATCACTGAACAGCTAGAAACGTAGCCAAATGTGAAGACTATTGTTCTTAACTCTTGGAAATCCTGCATGGTGTTTGAATTATGTTCACTAAATAAGTCTTGGATTTCTTAACTTTCTGAACATCTTACTGTAAAATTCTGCTTTAAAGTATTATATTCTTCTGGAAGCAGCAGTTGTTTCTGTTCTTACTAAAGAAAAGTATTTAAATGCAGGTACGGATATTTTGGAAAAAACAAAGAAAACTTAGACTTTTTTTTTCTGGAATCATATACCATTATAGGAAGATTAGCATTTTACTATCTCTATCCCAATTTTCCCCTCAAGGCAGTGTGTGGCATGTGTGCGCTTTTTTTTTGTTGTTGTTGTTGCTTTTGGGCACTGCTGTCATAGGACATCCTTTGCTGTTCATCTCACTAATATAGATACTTAATCATGAGTATTTGAAGTTTGGAGTATGAATTAAGAAAATATTTAAATCATGTGTCTAGATGTAGTCACCCAGTGGTAACGCTGGTATAACCCTTTCTCTCTACTGATCCTGTCGTCGTCTTATGATTCAATACTGTTTAAAGTATTAAAATGTACAATTATTGTGATTTATTAAAATATATTGCAGAGATATGAGGGACTAAATGTATAATTCTCCAAACTTTTGATGAGATTTCCGGTCAATTGTTAAAAGCTTTATCTTGAGATAACGGCTATAAAATTCTGTTTTCTTTGGTTGGTGGAGTATATAGAGTCTGACACATTTATCTGAAAAATGTCTTCAGGAAATAAACCCATTTTTTTGGCCGCGATCTTGTGGCTAGGTAAGCATATGCTTAACTTTGTAGTACTAATTCAGATAGGATGTTAGCTAGACTGCAAAAGATCAAGGTAGTTGGGAATTAAATTCCTGCTGAAGCTTAATGGAAATGGAACTTCCCAATCTGTTTTGTTTGAGAACCGCAGGTTACACTAGTCACCAAAACTTTAAAAAACAAACAAAACCGCCACAAATTCTTGGGCATTTCTGTAGTTCAGCTGAAGTCAGTGGAACCGATCCATATTACATCTGCTGATGGTTTGGTCCTTTGGTCCTTCATCTTGAAGATGGCTTGATTCCCGTGCAGGTGGTGATCCACCTTGCAGCTTTAGCTGCTTGAACGCTAAGCATCTAAGCAAGCTGTCTAGGCTCCTCCTGTTGTCATCTCCAGTCAGTCTCATTAAAAGTCTTCAGCTTTTGTGCAAGGTACTAGAGTATCTAACATATATGCCCAGCAAGATCAGGAAAAAATCTTTTCTATTTTATTATTTTTAATCAAATTCATACAAAGAGAGATGCGAGGAGCAAGATGGAGGAACTAGTGTGATGGTGACATTAGTCCCACTGTGTCACCTTGGTTAATTCCATCTGGTGAAGCAGTTCAACAACTAGGATAATAACTTAATAAAATGAAAGCTTTGATAGGGATCAAAAGCTATTCCATTCAAACTCCTCTCATTCTTTGAAGTATTGTGACTTTTCTCCATAAAAAGTATGTCTGACTAATTAAATTTATTCTACAAATAATGTTTTTGGGTTCACCAATTACTGAAGCATTGCCAATTAATGAAGCACTACCAATTAATGTTATACCAGACTTCTAGAATTGCCTACCTATGGTTTATAGGGAAACTTTCTATCTCAATATTATCTTTTTTTTTTTTTGGTAATAAGTTCTGTGATCTTTCCTTTGGTTTTCTTGTGTCTGATACTCCCCAGTTAATTAATATTTGCAGTCTTCTTTCTCTTTAACTATGAAATGGGGTTGCAATCATAAGCACATTCTTAAACCTCTTAGTACCGAAAGGAAGACCTAAATAACTTTTAAATCTGTGAGACAATGTCAAGAAATGTACTTGCTTAAATTTAATCCATCACTCTGTGCCAGCAACACATATAGCTGAAAGGTCAGGGAATCACTGAGAGGGAGAAAAACAATTAATTTGGTATCAAAAAGGTAATAGGATAAGGCCTCACCAACCCTCTTCTATTGTTCTGCCGCATTAACTTCAGCAGGTCAGATGCCACTGGTCGTTGACCTCGGGCTAAACAGGGTCAGCCTGTGCTGATTACAAAAGAGATGTGTTTGCACTTACCCAAGTGTGTCTTAAAAAAACCGAACCCACATCTGTGTTGTTCCTGGGGAGGAACACACAAAGGGTAAACATTTTTCAATGCAAATATCACTTACAGAATCGCCTGCATGAAGAATGGAGTCTCCCATCACTGTATGGCCCTTTGGCCTGTGTCCTTCAGGCCACTGTGACTTTGCCGGTGGGTGCGTGTCAGAGAGAACTGGTGATGCACTGGGAAAAATCTGCCACGAAAGGAACGGGTGGCAAACAAATGCATCTTTTTCAACTTGGCTGCCAAATGCACCTCAATAGGAGGTCTGCTCCAAGGGGAGCTGCTGAAGTTAGCAAAGCAGGAGGTGCCAATGAGCTAGACTCATTCTCTACAGTTCTGTTTTCTACATAAGTCTTTAGTAAAGCTCTTCCCAGTGTAGCGGGCCAGATCTTGGCCTCAGCTCTGCTCCCATCAGGAGAGAAACATCTTTCTAATTCAGCTCTCTGAAACCTTGGCATCCAGTCTTTGCCCATAATCCGTGTTCCCTCTGTAGCTGGTCATGCTCACCTCCTGGGGACAGTTCACCTCACAGTGTTTAGGTGGTTAGCTGGGAAGAATCATGTTCTGTTGATGCTGGATTGGCTCCACAAATTGCCACGGTGCTCTGCTGCGTTGACCCCTGTGGGTTGGTTTTCCTTTTTAGCTCTGTGTGGTTAAGGCCTGGATGAGGATACAGTCTCTGTGTGTCTGTCTCCTGTCTGCCCTCCCACAACTTTTAAAGCTGTTGGTTGACTTCAACCAAAGCTTACAGAGTGGAAAAGATCTACAAGTTACTGCAAGCTTTGTGACAGCAGACTATAAGTAGGGCAGGGACACCTTGACAGTCTCCTGATCAGAGGGGGGGAAAAGCTGTAATATGAGCTTGTTTTTCATAATGAAGAGACCGTATGACTCAGCCAGAGAAATGGTTATAGATAAGACGAACAAAACCAAGATGCAAATGGTGGGAAATCTGGCTTCTGTTAGTTTTTCAGCTTTCAAAGCTAACCTACACCCTGAGTAGATGGAAGTGTCTTATTTCTGTACCTTATGTCAGACTGCCCTTTCTGTGCCATCCAGCTTGTAGCTCTGGAGTTCAGACAATTTTAATAATTACAAAGCTGTAAATATTCCAGCTGACAGATGTGAACTGGAGTATTGCTGTGTTGTAAAAACACTTGAGACTGCAGCTCCAGGCTAGAGACAGTTAGCTAATTGAAAAACTCCTACTTTCCTATGCCATTTACCTGCTTAAAGTTTAATGGGATTTCTTCCCTAAAGATACTCATTTGCTCTATGGCTGAGACCTTTTGGAAGCAGTAAAATTCTTATTACCTTTACTGCTGGGCCTGATTCTGCAGAGCTCTGCTGGGCCTTCCCCACCTCTGATGGCATCTGTAAGAATGTTAGGCTTGATTTTAAGCACCAGGGTTTTGTTTTCCTAGGAAAGTAACAAGTAAAAACAGGGTTCTAATAATTGCTGGTAAATTTATATTGCTTAGCAGAGATTGGTGGAGGTCAGGACAATTCATTGAAGTAGGAACCATTTGTGTCTTCAAAAATACTTAACTGCAATAATGTTCTTCTTGGCCCTGCATGATGCTGATTAAAAGCATTAATTTTTGGAGACTTACATATATTACTGAGTGCTGCTCGACTTTGTTTCATGCTGACCAACATCCCTTTGTGCAGTCAGGCAGTGCTTCAACATTTGAACATGTGTAGGTCATGAAGAAAAAAGTTATCTTCCTGATCATTCTGCCAGAAACAGCTTGCCTGCTGCTGTGAAGGTACCCAGGTGCAGATATTCCTTCATCGGGAAAGAGTAAAACATGTACACATGCGCATGCATGTACTCTGCTTAGATGGCTCAGAAAACAAGTCAAAGGGTGAGGACTTAAAGTGCTGAATGAGGAATAAGTTAGGTAAGTGAGAAAGTAAGGGGGATTTTGTCTAGCTGAGATTGTCCTGGGGTGTCTGTCACTTAGAAACCCAATTGCACGGTCAACTGCAATAGTATGAAAGCCCGTCAGCCCAGTAATCTCCAGCTTGTAATTGATTCTGTTTCTACAAATGTTAGCTAAAGCAAAAATATGCATTAAGGTAAGTGCTAAACATCCATCAGTCTGACTGATTAGTCAAAGTAGGAATTGCTGGAGAAATGTGCGTTATTTGCCATCAGATTAAGTAAAGTTTTGCTTCCACAGTCAGAAAGCTAATAATTTGCGTGTGATGGCATCAGTTCAGATTTCAACTCCCCTTGCTGTAGAAATTTCAGTGTGTGAGGGCATGTGTCCTCGGATCATAAGGCACAAATAGGTGAAATAAGAATATTCTTAAATTAAACATATCAAAAGGCTTAAACAACCCTAAAACCTTCAAGTGCAAAGACTGAACAACTAAGCTAGACAGCAAGCAAACAGATCAACCTCTTTTTGTTAACATAAAGATCAACCTAGATCTATTTGTAAGATTGTCTAAATCTTCTTTGATATCACTTCTTTTGTCTTATTTCTGTTTTTCTTGGCCTTTTTTAAAGCATAATCGGCACAATGGCAGCCATTTGTTTCCATGAGCTTGTAAACATAACCATGCTTTTGCGAGCTAGGCAACTATTTTGAATACTTAAGAATGCATATGGGGAATATATGTTCCTACAATGTAATAAATGTTTGTGGGAAAAAACACAGAATTGGACAAACAATTTAGAACTCATTGTAATTTTTTTGAAACATTCTATAATGATTACCTATGTTCATACTAAAATTATTCCTGGTCCAACTAAAATCTGGTGCTTGCTAATGTTGAGGAATTATGTTGCAGGTGATATTATTTTCTTTTCTAGTTTATGTAACTTAGCAGGACATCATGAATTACTTTTATGATATCCTATTCATACTTTCAGTGAACACTTTATTTAAACTTAAATTCACTTTTTACAAAAAAAAAATTCTCTAGTGAGTCAAAAGGATTCTTAAGCTTAGAGAAAATAAATGCAAAAGGGTTATAAATAGTTTTTTAAAATATATATTTAAACAAGTACTTGTGAATAACTTTTCCTCTATTTGCTTATCTCTGAGGTAAGCATCTTGTATGTACCTTACCAAGAAATCCAGTGAGTATATAACAACTCTGCAGTTCAATAGCAGCCCTTCCCTTGGCAAAGTGCTGTGGGTTTTATGACCGCTGGTGGCCAGGACTCTGGTTCTGCCACCAGAAGTGATCACCTTTAGATGTATGTGCTGGGCTAGCAGGCTTGAAGTCAACAGGGTGCGCTTATCTTAAGCAGCTTTTTGGTCTTCCTTTTGCAAAATATGCAATACCTAATCACCTTGGAAACCCCTCCCATCCCCAAGTTCTCCAAAAATGTCCTCTACCTATGTACTGACCATGAGCCTCTTGGCCCTGGGATCCCCGTGGCTGTTACTTATCAGCAGGATCTAGGAATTCCCTGGCTGCAGTCCTGCGGGGCTGGCTCCACCAGCATCCCCTGTGCCCAAGCCACAGTGGTGCTGACATCCTAATAACATAAGAAGATATTTACTGCCTAGCCAGTGCATCACTTTAAACTCCTCAAGTTTAGAGGGGGAGCAGCAGCAGCTGACAGCAGGATCACCTAGATGGGATTCCTCATGATCATTTGCAGTATTTTATGTAACTACCAACGCTGTTACTTCTCAAACTTGCAAATAAACTCTTTCTTCTAAAATACATCTCTCTCCACTCAGGCTTTCTCTTTCCTTGTGCATATTTTGTAGCTTATGTATCTGTGCAGACAATATCATGTGTGAATATGTAAGCTAAGGGGAACAATGAAATTCAGTGGAAGAAGCTGTGCTTATGGTATTTTTCTCTGGGATAACTTTCTTTGAGGCTTTTGGCTGATTCTTCTGGCCCCAAAAGAGTTGATAAGTCTTTGTATAAGTACCTAAACATTTAGATATGTGTGAATTAAATAAAGCCACCAAACCATGTGCAGTTTATTTGAGGTTACAATAGCTTCTTAATTTCTTAAGCATCCTTGCTCAAAAAATGAGCAACAGTTCACCCTTTAATACAATGTTGAACTGTGATTCATAGCTGGTGGTAGGAGAAAGCAATGAACTAATTGCTTGGATCTGGTCAGCAGACAGTGAAACAGCTCCCTTGTCCGTGATACCATGCCCCTTCCCTTTATGATTGTTCCCCGGAAAACATCCTATGGTCCCATTCATAAAGTCCAGTAGTGACACACGAGATGTCAGGAGTATCTGCTGGAAGAGGGGGAGGCTGACAGAACAGCACATTGTGAGCCTGCAAGAGCAGCTCTGCATTTCCTCTGGGCTTGTTTTCAGTTCTTTTGTCAGCTGATTACATGGTCTTTTATAATTTCTAATCTACAGAATAGAGCTATTTGCTTGCGGATTATGTGAAACTCTCAGGCTTATGCAAAAGAAAAACAAAATAATCTGAAAGTGTATTCTGTTGGCAAATGTTAAACTTCATTTAGGTGTTTTTTTATCTAAAGAGGAGTTTAATCTAAGGGTGTGGGGAAAAAATAACTTTAGTCAGTCTTTCTGAGCCTCTCAGCCTTATGGTATTGATTCACCAATGCCCCTGTGCACCTGACTTATATTTTGCCAAGTAGGGACAAGTAACTTATTTAAGAGTGTACTTAAAACTGAGCATTGGTTTTGTGTGTCCTGGTGAATAGGCATGGTGTTAAATGTGTGCTGAAGTGCTTTGTTGATTTGGGGCCTGTATGCATTAAACACTATGAACGAGTTTATTACAAGTACTCTCTTCTTTATTATAATAAAAATAGCACATACCTATTCTGATCCTATCCTGATGGAACTGTGCTATTGAGATATAAGCAAAGTGAGCTGTGTGGTGTGCTCATGTTGGCCCTTGGGCTGCTTTGAGTAGGCCTGGCTTTGCAGTTTGAAGGAGGGGGAATGTGTCAGATACTCCTGCTATGGGGAAAACCTGCAGTCAAAAAATCCTTTCTGTTCCATCCTTCCCCCTCCTGCCCTTTGAATCCTTGGATGCCACCTTAGATACAAGGTAAATTTTGGCTACTGAGTCTGAGTAGAGGGGCAGCTCAGCTCTGTGTGTGTGTGTATAAAATGAAAGCATAAGAAGAAGTGGTGAAATAAGTTGTAAATGGCGCTAGTGAGCAGTAGAGTTTCTTGGGGGTCTCTGCAAGACAAAGAAGTATTTTGAGGTGGGAACTGATGGAAATCAGAGACTTTTTTTTGGCCAGTGCAAAAGATCCAAACTAGTGAGAGCCATCTAAAACTCCAGCATGGATGACTAGGGAAGGGTTTGCTCAGCTGTATGTAAAACTTCCCTCAGCTGCTTGCAAGGCCTCCGTATGACTTGCAGATGTGACTAGGTGTGTGCAGATGGCTGGTGTGATATGCTTATGATTTATCAATATGAACTTTGGAAGCCTGCTGCGACTCCTCTCCTTAGCACCTGCAGCAGGCCTCCCACTATCTGTTGTGCAAAGTGGACAAATGTATATCAATGAAGCACACTTTATTTTCCTTGGGTCAACATTTCACATGGAGTTCTAGCAGGATAGTTTTGTTTGTTTTTCATCGAGCCTCTTATTAGCATACTTCTGCTGGTGGGTGAATAGTAATGTCAGAATAATAGGGCCCTCAGTAGAGGGTGGTGTGCTGATACTGTGGGGTTTGGCCTCCTAAGGAACTATTGCAATATGCAAACACATGGTTAGAAGAGAAGAACCTTAGAGGCGAAAAGACGACAGTGTGAATGATGAGACAGTGCAGAGACAGAGTTCCTGGGGGTGGACTTTGGCTCCATAACTGAAATGGACTGGCCCCTGTCCCCCAGTAATAAGTCTTCTGATCTCTAATTTCACTATGAAATCTCTAAAAATCAAAGAGAAGGAGTCTTGTTGGCAACTACTAATCAAGCGTCTCAAAAGACATCTTGGTGCTTGTTGGATTGATGTGTTTGGAGGCATTAAAGAAGCTTCTGTGTGGCAAAGCTTGATTTGAGCACGAGATTCTTGCTTTCGGTTTTAAGTCTGTTTGGCTTGAATTGATGTTAAGCTTATAGATCAGTGTTCTGCTTCCTATTACAAACTCTAAATAGACAGTCCTTGCTTTTAACATTCATGTTTTCTGCAGCTTATGCAGGATGAATGTTCTCTTGGATCACTACGAAACGGTAAGTTCTCTCCAAATCACCTTTTGTGCTTGTGCATTAGTAAAGTACTCCAATGGCAATGTGATCCAACATATACTAGCATTCACCTTGCAGAAACAAAGTACAAAATATCTTGCCCTGTAACCACAAGGGAATAAATTAAAATGTGCTGCTTGCTTGAGTTGCATGTGGCTTATTTTACTGGATTAGAATGGAGCACTTGGCTTCTAAAGGCACAACAAATCTATGATACATGTCCTGGTTGCACTTCTATTTTAACTACGCCCCTCAAATGGTTTAGCACTGGCTTATGTTTAATAGTAGGTTTTTGTCTCCAAGATTACCAAGTGGTTTGGCAGACTGTTTATATAGGAATTACTTCATTTATCTGTTAGATGCCTTTCAGACAGAACTTGACAACTGTTATGTCCCACAATAATGCATAATTGTTTTTATTATAAAACGATCTGCATTGTGAAGGGCCAGTTCACAAATCCGGACTCAGCCACGCTGTTTACATGAGGACATATGTTTGGGTAGGAAGTTAGACCCAAGCCTGCAGCTTGGTGGAGCGTGAAAGCCATTGCCTGTTTTGTCCTAAAGTGTCCAGGTTTTTGTGGGAGGGGTGTATGTGTGTGTGTTTATTCCTTTTTATGGTGTTGGGCAAGATGCACCCTCACAGGGCTGAATGCAGCTTGGTCTGCTGGCAGGTACCTTGAGCCTGGCTCCTCCCAGGTGCTCTGCGGATTCTTTGAGTCCACCTCCCAGCCGGAAGCATGGTTGGGCAATGTGCTGTCCAGGATACCTTGCAGGTTTAAGCTTTTGTTGGTGTTCCCCGTGCAATGTAGACAGCCTTTGTGTTTGTCTAGCTGTAGGATGGGAAATGTTTTGTTTTTATTTTAAAAACTCTCTGAAATAACAGAAAGCATCACTGCCACCAACCTCAGGAATCTGGGATCAAGTTGAAAAGTAGGAGAGACACTGGATCTTGTCATACCCATGACCTTACAGGCTGCATTTTTGGCCTTGGTTCCAAGCTCTGTTACTGATATCTTGATTTTCGTATAGAGCTAAACTAATTTCTCAGTTTGGTCCAAACAGCTTTTGCCAGAAACTCTGGGCACTTAAAGGTTTACCATGTTGGGCCTCAAGATACTAGTATTGTAATGTCTTGTCATTTTAAAATTACGATTACTGAATTATTGTGGTGAGGAAGACCACAGCTCAGGGCTTTGATGCCAAGTCCATTCAATGTAAAGTCAAGTAGCTGACAGTTACAAAATACCAGTCTGTTTATATAGATATTTACGTTTACTCATAGCACTTTGTTTCTTGCTCTTAGTTGTAAGGGTGGGTGTTGTTCCCTACTCCGAGCTGCTAGCTTTCCCATGCACTGTCACTGTCCAGCTCTCATCTTCTGTCATGCCAGTCAGCGTCATCTTCTCCTTGGTAATGTATGCGATGGCCCATTTTCTTTCTGCAGAAGGTCTCCCCTTGTCAGCGAGGAAAAGTTTGTCCTGCTTGGCAGAAACTGGTCTGCCCGCTGCTTTCATTTGGACTTGCCCTCTAAATCTGAGGGACAGCAAAGACTTTGCCCATGTGATGAAGGCTTCGTGGCCTGTTTTGAAATGAAACAATGGCTTCCCTATATTCTGGGATCTGTGCTCAAAACGCTTGTGCGTCTGCCTGGCTAATGGTGCTCGGACTTTTTTTTGCTAAAAAGGACTGGTAGTCTTCTGTGTAACTGCCTTTGATAGATATTATGAGAGGGTACACCCTTAAACACAATGCAATAAAAGAGGGCACCAGTTGCAGCCCTTAACATTTTGCTTATGAGATTAAAATCACACATGGTACTTAACAACAAAAAAATCCCCCTCAAACTAACCAACACCCCCCCCCCCATGGAACAGAAATGAACTGTTTTGTGACAGTATTACTACTGGTAACGTTTTCTAAATAACCCAAGGGTGATGTGCAGGTGCAAGTGTACAGTGTGTCAAGCAGGCTTTAGCTAGACCAGGTAGCAAAAGCATTGAGGAACGGTTTTTTATTAAAATAGGTCAACCACCTATAGGGACTCAACAGGCCCAGGTGGGCTGAAAAAACTAATCTTAAAGCTTTAAGAATAAGCAGGAATTCATTGCTCTTTGCACTCGGAATATATAGAGAAAGCTTGTTTGCAGACATCCTGCTGGCATAGTTCTCTGCCCCATTTTCAGAAATCATGTAAGTCCTATTTTTAAAAATTAAACCTATTTTTGAGAATGTAGCTCTGGATTTCTTGAGTCTGATGGTTTGTGCTATGGAAAGCTCTATTATAAAGATATCTATCTTATCACTCTTTGTAATGTCAGATATTACTACTGTCTGACTTCTGTCTCTTGAGTACCAACGCGCATTCTTTTCCTGAAATGTTAGGATCATTTGTAAAGAAGTGTGCAATTAATGCAAGGACAAAGTTGTCAGGCTTTTAAAATTTTAATTACTTTTGGACATCTTGCCAAGATGCTTGGATTTTTGCCAAAAGGAAGTTTTTGAGAATTTTGTATGCAAAGATTAATTTTGCAGAGAAAGTTAACTTTGTTTTCCATCTGAAAATGATGACAGTTTGGCTGAAACTGAATAAAGTGGAATTTGAGGAAAGAAAATGATAGAATAAAATTGGGAGGTAAAGTAGAATCTTCTACTGTTTCTTTGAGAAAAGCCTTTAATAATAAGAGCAAGTGTCTAGTCCATGTTCCATCACAAGGGAGACATGTAGCTGAGGCTGCAACCTGATATCAGGATAGTTTGCATTGGGTTTTGGTGTCTGCTATTAGATCACTAAATGGTCTTGCACTGAGGCTTCTTTTTGTTTTGTTTCTTTTAGCTTGGATTATTTCATTTCTCAGCTGTGTCAGGATTTCTGTAAGATGGCAAAGTCACTTATTTCCTCTGTAGCTTAGTGCATCTCTCTTTACAGGAAAGAACCCAATTTCAGAGCCGTACCCAATTTGTGTAGCCATAGCCGTGTAAGCTGATAGACAATAGTTCACATCACATACGTTTAAAGCCAGAATGTTCCTGCTTGACCGATTTTGATTTTGACAACTGATGTTCGCTTTGTGTGTGTGTGCAGCATAGTATCGAAGGCAAATAAGGAAAACTGCTTTTTATTAATAATTGTATGAATTTGAATGAAAGTGTCCTAATTCCTATTCAGCCAAACTGAAAAGAAAATCCCTCCTGTCAGGATACTGACAACACACTCAACTAATGAAATACAAGATAGGATTGTGTCACAAGAGCAATTCTCATGGGCTAAATACACCTGAGGGCAAGCCAGAGACACATAGCTACTTCTAAGAGCTCGTTAACTTTCTGATTGTGTTCTTTAGACTGTTACATCCTGGAAAAATATTTATTTCCTATCACTGAACTTCTTTGTTTTCAGAACACTTTCTAATGACAGCACTTGTTTGCTGAATTCAGTTCTACCTGCAAAGGTTCATGTTGCTTCCACTGGATGGAGACGATATATCTCTATCCACCTGTTTATATCTAACATATGAGGAGCACCATCTGAAGTTACTCTGAGTTCTGCTAAGTCTCAAGAGAAATGCATGCTAGCTTTGGGGTGCACTGCCTGAGCAAATGTGGGAACTTAACATCTTCTGGGCAAAGTTGCTTTCTGGATGAAAGCAGTCTTGCTTCACCTTTTATTACTTTGATTGCTGGTTTTTGAATACAGTGAGGGCAACTGTTTCAGAAGATCAGGTTTGAGACACAAATTGGTGAAGGGTCCCCCTCCACCCAGTTAAAAATGTTTTTTTTCAAACATTTCTCAGGTATTTGGTAGTGCTTCCTTGTCTCTTCTGCGAGGGTTTTTAAATCAAATCTGTACTATGTGACGCAGCCTTGTAGTGCTTGCTGCACAACAGCTCTGGCTTCGCTTTGCTTGCTCATCACTGCTAGCTTGCAGAGAAGAATAATTTATTCATGTGGTACAGAAGTGGTTGATTGTTGCTTTAGGGAACTATCTCTTTCTTTAGTACACATATAGGATAAATACCGTCAACAGCTCTCTACTTGTGTCTTGGTCCAGTAAGCAATATTAACATCCTTGTGTTATATGGCAAGTTACCTGTGCTTAGTTGCACCTGTGGTCTAGTTGATGCAAGAGGTAGAAAAATTAAGGGCCAGTCCCATATAAAACATATTGTAATCTATGGCTAGCATGCAAAGTATCAGTATGAGCTGTCAGTTTAGGATGCTGAATTCTAATCTCCCTTCTTAAAATCTCTTATGAATAAGAAAATGTAAAGGAAGCCGATTGCCCCCAAACATGGAGCAGGTTAGTTCAAGGTAGGGAATTAGGGCTTGGGGTAGTGTACTGTCAGGGTGTAAAATGGAAATTTGCCTCCCTCCCCTCCCATGCTGGTTGTAAACAACTTTGCTGAGCACTTTGTACATGTGGCTTGAAGTTTGCCAGTTCAGCGTTGTTCCTATCTCCATGAGAGCAGGTACTGGTGTGCTTGGCTCAGGTCATTGGAGAAAACGTGCAGTTCCCTTCAGTTTAGTCACCTAAAAACTCTAGGCATCTAGTCTCAGGCAGCTGGGCAGGCTCCCATGGAGCCAGTGGTTGGGGTTTACCTGCCCTGGAGGTTGCCTTGTCTCACCCTAAGGCAGCTAAAGTGAGGTGAGTCCCACTCTGATCCTTCCTTTCTCCAGCTGTTATCTGTCTCTTTCACTGCTGTGCACTCAGCTCTGCTCATTGCTTTGGAGGTGGAAAATGGCCAAGGGACATTCACTGGATCTGGATTAAGTGTAGACAAAAGCCAGGCTGAAAGTGAGTCAGAGTGAGAGTTTATCTAGGAAATAGGCTCTCTTTGTGAGAATGTTCCTGGGCTAGAATTTCTGGCTTTCGAAAAGCCTTTTCTGAGCTTTTATCATATGCTAGCGTGAACCTCTGCCGCTCCCAAGAGTGTTTCCATAATAACTTCAGCTTCTCTAAATTGTTGCTCTTTGATCCTGTCTCTCCTGCTGCCCCCATCCTGCTGCCCCCTTGCTCCAGCTCTAGTGCTCGTCTGACCCTGTGGCAAGCTACCTCAAAGAGGTCCTCTGGCAGGAAACCAGCCCACCCAGAAAAGGTGCAGGGGAGGGCTATGTCGCAGCTTTAGGGACATTGTGGGGTTTGAGAGCAGCATCCTCAGTCGGGTGACTTCAAGTGCATCAACACACTTTGAGGGCTGTTCATATGGGCCTGTAAAGCTGAATGTTTAGTTGCTGATTTTATTGTTTCTGTACGAGGCAAAGATTTCCTTGCTGCCTGCCTGGACAAATGAGTCCTTCAGACATTCAGCAAGCTGGTGTCACCAGCAGCCTGCATGCCAGTCACCAGCAGCCTCTGTCTCCACTCTCCTGCATCACTTGGTCTCTTGCATCAAAGTCAAGGTGGGACAAAACAGCAATGCTGCTGGTGTTTTGTGTCCCTTCCCCCCCACCACCTTTTTTTTAATGTAGGGAAGTGAAGAGTCTACATAGATAACACTCATTCTTCTGCTAACCAGCTAGTAGGCTGTTTTGTCTTATATATGTAGGCATATATATATATTTTTATTTATTTTATTTATATATATATATATATAAATATATATATATTCCCTCCCCCTTTTTTCTTTCAGTACTTGGCTCTATCAGGATGCTGTGTGTTGGAGTGAATATTGAGGGTGCAAGGAAGAAGAGGGATGGAGATATAATGCCTTACTAGCATTGGCCAGGTACTGGCCTGGGTCATACAAACTATTTGTTGAAGCCTTTTGTGGACTCGTTTAGCCAAGAGTTATTCTCCCCAAAGGGGAGGGAGGGAAATACATCTGCAGAGGCTGCAGGAGCCGTGAGGGAGGCCTTGGCTGCGGATCTGCCTATACCTGTCACACAGTAAACAACGTCCCCTGGGAGGACTCGGGGTTAGCCGAACACCTTGGTCACACACTAAGCAAACTATCCCCCAGGTGTGCTTGCAGAACAGACTCTCCATCAGCATCCTGTCATGCACAAAATGTTTATCCAATTTGTCAAGATAATCTTTCTTCAAATAAGCTCAGGTCCTCGGCTTCGAAACAGCCTGATTTCAGGCAGTATGAAGTAACTTTTTTTTTATTTTTTATTTTTTTTTCCTCCTTTGCTCGACCTTCCCCCCACCCTTTAATCACTGTGTCAACTTTTCCTTGCCTTTAAGCAAACTGAAAGTAATTATATCATTCTCAAGTGAGTTATCTTTTGACTGAGCTGATTTGTAACTTGCTTCAAAATGCCCCTAAGTTGTGGTATCCCTTTCCAAACACATGTCCTCAGACGTTTCACAAAGTTGAGCTCATCAATGACCCAACAACTTGTTTATACTGGCACGTATAATAGTTAACTAATGATAACTAATTTAGGCATTTGTAAAGAAATAGAATTCAGAGTTTTTTCTTAATGGTAGCTTTACCTATACTTCTGGATTTCCCTTAGGAATTTGAGAGATGTACATTGTCAGTTTTTTGCTTGAAGCTGTCAATACATTTGAAGTCTATTCTGAATTATGGATTATTAATAGATCAGATGTTACTGCCTAAGACAACGCTCACTTTTTTGACAGACAGTTTCTTAGCTTTATTGCGTACAGCGTGTTACTTCTGTAATCATTCGGAACTGTCATATTGAAACTAATTTGTGCATTTTTTTCCTAGCTTGTCTTGGTGTAAGAGCCCCAAAGAATTGAATGTATATCCAAAAATAGATTTTGTTTTGTTTTGTTTCATTCATTGATTCCCCTCTCCCCTCCTGAATAACACTACAGGATCTGCCATTTCCATTTCACTTAAATTAAGGTGGAACTAAACTTTATATACTTTCTTATGCTTGTTTATAGCCAGGATCCTGAATCCATAAAGACTGGTGTACGTGCTGCTTCATTTTAAGCTTTGCTGGTAAAATCCTGGCTCAATCAAAGAAAATGCTAATGTTCCTGCAGGACTGTGAGGGCCAGAAGTGGTCAGTGAGTTAATGGGAAGCTTGCAGGAGGTAAAAGGAATTGGGTAGGGGTCTGTATATGTCACTGTAATGCCGGGTCATGCATAACAGCTGTTTTTTGAGCTTTGCATTAGACAGCCTGCATGTAAAGCCTGATTTTTAAAGGGCATTAAGCTGCACCAATGGTTATGGTAATTGAGGTTTTGTTTTGTTTTGGGGAGAATTGGTGTGTTCAAACTGACTGGCAGTATTGCATTTATTGTTTGTGAAGGGGTAAATGGTAAAACTTGCCTGTGCAGCACTTCATGAATTGGGAGAGAAAACTGATACAAAAAAGTTGCTTCATTCTTAAAAATGACTGCGTGTGTTTGTTCTCTTTGGATAGATCCAAGCTGGATTAAATGGACCAAATTTTCTTAAATGGTAGGCCCCTTATGTACCTCAGGCAGTGCAAGGTGGCTATAGTGGGTGTACGAGTGTAAACCACTGTTTTCCCTTTATGTAGGGTTCTGCTACAACATCCTGTCTCTCCCCCAGGCTATGATCAGTCAATTCTATGTGTTCACAAAAAAAACAACCTTTGGATTACAGTGTTATGGGAAAAAAAGGATTAAAAAAAGTCTAGCACTGCTATAAAGATAATGATTGATATTTACATAAGGGATGTGATAGCCAATAAATAGTACTTAATTAATTAAGATTGCCATTATGCAGTTGAGGACCTTGAAGTGCTTGACAATTAATTAAGCCTCACAACACTTCTGCGTTATTGATAAATGTTATGATTATATGCCTATTCTACAATAGTTAAATGGAGACACTGTGCACTTAAGTGATTTCCCCCCCCCCCCCCCCCCAAGGTCACAGAATGACTCAGTGTTAGAATTAAGAATAGAATTCAGGAATCTTCACATCACCACCTGAGACTAGTCCTTAGAACACACATTTTTGGAATGGAGGGAAAGAAAGGTATATTCATGCTGGTGTGAATACAGCTCTTCTGTCTGAGGCACCATTGTCTTTGGTTCATGTGGAATAGGTGCTGTTCAGGGTTTTTTGAATGGTGAGTTCATCTTTTCTGTTGCATTGCCAGTAATTGTCTGTGCAGTCTTGCAACTGTTTTAAGTTTGCTCTTTATAATTTTATTTCTGTGTGTGCTCAGTCTCCTGCTTTTGTTTGTATAACTTGGTTTGCACATTATACAGCACTTGTCAGGCTCATTTGTGAAGAATTGTGCTGCATAAGATTTTGAGTGAAAAGAAGTCATTGTCTTTATGTGGTTGATTTAATAGTTTCAAGAATCCCTTTCTTTGCTTCTTGCTGAAGAGTGAAATATCGGGTTGTGTGTAAAAGGATGTGAATATGCACTCACTCGATCATGAAAGAGAAATGAAAGAGCAGCAAGTCAACATTAAATACTAATTTTTGCACAAGTTACTTATCAAAGGTGTAGCAGAAAGCTGTTGCTTTTGGATAGAGCAGGGTATCATCCTTCTTCTTCACAGGTACTTCTAAAGCTATATAGGTTTTCCTTTCCTGCTGGTACTATGGCAAGTTTCTTGTTACTCTGGTAGACTACTTTGCTGGTCTGGATGCAAAGAATCTGTCCTAGTCGCCTTTGAAGTGTGGGTCTAGTACCCCCAGGAGTTGTTAGTCAGGAAGCATTTCTGGCAGAAGAGTGTATTCTCTGAGCCCAAATTCAGGGACAAAAATAATTAAATACATATGGCCAACCCCAAATGTTTGCCATTTATCAGCTAGGTCTTTCAAAATAATTAAATTGGATTAAAAATATTACTTTGTCCAAATCCATGAGGGTTAGAATTATGTCCTTTTTGAATACAAATAGATTCTTAAATAACCATACGATTCCAGGAGCTGAAGTATTTATGAAAATCTTGCTGTTTTCCATAAGGTTATCACAAACCTTGTAATGAAATAGTAGGTTTTGGTAACACTAATGTGGCTTAATGACTGTTTAAAAAAAAAAAGCAGGGCAGGGGGGCAGTTTCAGACTAATCAGTTCTTTTAAATTTGTTCTTTTAAAACTTTTTTTCCTGTTTCCTTCTTTTGCAGTAGACTGAACTATGCTATTTTGCCATACGAAAAAAATCAGAGCTTTTTTCAGATATTTTCAATGCCGTGAATATTGGAAAGGTGTGCTTTGAATTTCTTGGTTTCTGAATCTCAAGCGTATTTTCATTTAATGCTTCATATATTTCTGTTAGCTGGAAAAAAATGTATTGATATCTGATTGATATTGATGTGTTGATATTTAGGGCTTTGTAAAATGCAAGTGATCACACAGGATGCAGTCATGGCAAAAACGGAGTTCAAGTCCGCCTGATGCATACAGAACAGACACTTGCCAGTTATGCTAAAGGAAAACCTCTGAACTGTTGGCTCTAAGAGGGGTTTGACGCTTATGAGTTAGTCTTACTCTGATATATGGTCAAATTGCTGGCACTCATTGAACAGTTCTGGGCAAATATTTAAGTGCAAACATAGAGCTTTGTTTCTCAATCCCATGCACATGTGCAAAACTGAAGTAAGAAGCTATAGTTTCTTTACAGAACATTATGGCAGAAACATCTCCTGCTTTAGTGCCCAGATTTTCCACTTGCATATTTATTTTCTGAGAAGTGGACTTCTGTTATTTAAGTCTGAATTCTGCCAAAACTGGAGGTCAGCCATAATCATCTTGCTGTTGGAATATAAAATAACGTGCATGCATTTCAATCTTGCTTTCCCCTTCACCTGATTTATTATTTGAATGCATTTTTCTTACTAATGTCTTGTCAGATTTGGGGAAAAATCAATATTTCAGAAAGTGTTTTTTTTTTTTTTTTTTTTTTTTTCCCTGAAAGTGCATTGCATGAGGAACATAATCAGGCAATGGTGGTTCTTGGGAAAGACTCAACCTCATTTTGCAGAATCAAGAAGTTCAAATAATTCTGACAGCATGCAAATGTTGCTGCTTAACCAGGGATTGTCTCTGAACCTTTATGCTCATTGCTGCTTCTTGATTGAGTATTCATGTTGTTGTATGGAAGAAGAAAGGTTGCCAGATAATTCCTATCCACTCTGGCAAGCTGTGATCTGAGGCATGGAGGGAATCATCTCTCTTATTTTGTCAGTGCTCCTCGTTTGAACTCCTGGCTAAAAAGCTATAATAAAGATCTGTCTTTTAAAAGGAAGGTCATCAGACAAGTGCTGAGACTTCAGGAAGTCTTAAGCAAACCTACAGAGTCTTTCTGCCATTCAATTGCTCCATCTTGAGCCAGGTCCTTCCTCACTAGTATGTACTGTAATGAAAATGCCAGTGCTGCTGTAACTCCTGCTGCTCTAATGTGCTTCTCTTAGGCCCTTGCACTGAATGCTGATTATTCACTCGGTGGTGGTGCTCTGTGCATGCAATATTGTGTAGAGTTTTTTGGGGAAAAAAAAAGTGGCTAAGTCTAATCCTAGAGGCCATTGGATACTGGACGGTAAACAGTATGTTGGGGCAGATCAAAATATAGGAAAAAAGAGCAGCTAACTTTAGCCACATACTTCCAAAAGCTTTCAAGCATGCATTTTTGAATGAACATTTTATGCTTTTAAAATAGCATATTCTGATACAACAGTGGAGCCAGTAACTGGAAGTAAATTCCTTATTCTCATCCTTTGTTTTGTTACAGCTTCCTAAAAAACTTGTTGTTTGTGGATCTTGTATTTTCCGATTCTAATTAGCATAGAGTCAGAGGATGCTGCTGTAGCATAGTGCTTAGCATCATGAGATCCTCTCCGGGACTGTGGGGTACAATAGTAGTACCCTGCCACTGTACAGTACAACAAAGAATAAATAGCAGTCGGTGTAGAAAGAAGAGCATGCATGGAGGCTTAAGTAAAAGTGTTCCTAGAAGTCCTTTTCTCAGGAATTGCTCCAAGGGCTTCAGATGCTTTAAAGACATGTCCCAAGGGCCAGCTTATTATCTAAGAAGATGACAATGAGACATCAGATCTTGGCAGAACAATGTGAAAGCTCTTTAATGCTTGCATTAACTCTTCAGCTACTAAGTTTTGGGTTTTTTTGGTTTTTGTCGTCCCCCGACCCCAAACGCTGTTAATATTTTTGGAGGAAGTTGACACAGAAATTAAAGCTACTCAGGGAGTTTGATTGTCCAGATCAACTGTGCTCCATAAAAAAAACTTAGAAATGACTGCATGAGGCTCAAGCATATTCATTCCGGCTGAGAGAGCTTCTTGCAACTTTTCTTCCATGCATCATTTTTGTAAATCGCCCATTGGCCTAATGATTTTCCAGGAACTCTTTTTGCTTTTCTGTTGTCTTTAGCAACTGTTGGATAGGTTTGTGATCAAGAGTCAGCAGGAAGATAAAATTTTAAATTAGAATACTCAGATTTGATATTTCCTGGATTGTTAAAGTCCTCAGGAGCTATCCAGCCTTCTCAGAGATGCACAAACCCAGCATTCACTATCCTATGATCTGATTCTCAGAGGTTGTTTGTGCGTTTTTTTTTTTTTTTTTTTTTTTGAGGGAGAGGCTCTACTATGTAAATAAAATGCCCACTATTTTCACAGATGTCAATAGGAGCCCATAATCATTATAGGGCATTATTACCTCTTGAGGAGTGATCCTCAAGTGACCTAAGAAAAATAATTTGGAATAATAACTGTTTCCATTGCACTGATAGTAAAGTTTTAGTCCTGTGAAAGAAGAAACAGATGTCTAGTCTGGCATCAGTAGGTACAGTTCTGCCCATAGAGGAAGCTGTAATGTGGCCTCAACAAGAAAAGAAACCATGCAGTTTTAAGCAGATTAGATAACTGAGATTAGCCCTCTGTGATCTTGCTGTGTTTTCATTTATTTCAAAACAGTCTAACACAGAGCATGTTGAGCAATCAGTTGAAAATCATGTGCAAACACTGCCTAAGTACTGATAAGAATCGTAGGGGTAAACAATGAATTCCTACTAATGGCTAAGTCACCAAGGTAAGATCAAATCTAAATACACACCCTTAGTTAAATATGATTTCATTAACTCAGGTTACGTGGCTCTGGTAAAGGCTTTTTTCCTCCCTGCCCTCCACTTTCTGATGGTTGTCAAATTAATTGCATACAACCAATCCATCATTTTCAATACTGTTTGTCTGCACCAGAGATGTGTTTTGAGCTGAGCAATAACCCAACGTAGTTCTGCAAATCTAACAGCAGTCCTACTTTAGATGCATGTGGTAATGCTGAATAGAGTTGTGTGATTTCGGTACATTTTGCTTATGATGTTTCTAGATCTGAATTTCTACTAAAAACTCAGCTTATCCTGGCTTAAAAAAACAAACAAACAAAAATTGCCTTTTATAAATGCCCAAGTACCACTCACTGTGTTTTCCGTTGAGAAGACCTGTGCAGACCTGGCTGGCATGGTTTTATTGCAGGGGCTAAAGGGTTCCCAGTCCATTGTTAACATTATTCATTGTCATATGCACTTCACATCATTCATCCCTTTCTCCTCTCCCATGCCAGAATTATACGTAGATGTGTCTATTCTATTCTATTTTTTTATCCTGTGCTCAACAAGCAACCCCAGGTGTTTTAAGTATAAATGGCTTCTCATTGTTTTAACGTTTTGTGGAAAATTCTTCCAACTTGAGCATTTTGTCCATGTTTACATCTCTAAATTTGCCTCTTTGTAGAACCTGCTGTTCCTTTTTATAACATCTTTTGCCCTTTGCTTTTTTCTCGTGCTGCCATTTGTTTGGATTAGTTATCTTTCCCTGGTTTGCTGGCCAGCCACCCCTTTAAAAAAAATCCAGATTCCCTTTTTCTAAATGTGTCTTCAGTTAGGCTTCTAATCAGTAATGCAGCAGATGAAAACAATGGACAAACAATGCAAGGGTTCCCTTTCCTATAGGAAAAGGAACTGTGTGTGTGTGGGGGGGGATGGTTTTTTGTTGTGGGCTGTGTGTGGTTCCCCTTCTCCCTCCTCCTTTAAAGAGGACTTTTCACCCTCCTCAGTACTGCCAACTGGTCCAGTCCCAAGGAGATAGTTAACACATAACAGAGGATAATAAATAATAGTGATAACTGAAGCATCTATGGCAGTGAAGTTAGAATTTATTGGGTCATTTATCAGCTTGCATAGAAAAACAGGTCTCCTCCCTGCCACAGTCAGCACATGTAGTCTGACGAGAGCTGGTAATGGATTCTTCAAGAGAAAACACAACAAAACCCATAGTGGGAACATATGGACTCTCCTGGCTCAAAAGAGTCCTGTTTATATGCCCCTATGTAACTTGTCTTATTTCCTGGATGTATGGAAGTTCTTTACATCAATGATACCTTGTGATAATGAGTTCTGTAGGTGCTTGTTATTTGTATTATTGCTGTACCTTAGCCAAAAGCTGTGTCAGGCAAATACAGAAAAAAAAAAAGTTAATTCCTGCCTCGGAGAGCTTGCAACCTCAGAGAAGAACTGGAGCTGGAAAGAAAGAGATGGAAGAGACTTTATTGACCATCATGAAAAGCAGTGGCCGCAGAATGGCCAAACCATCACCCATGGTGCGGCTGCCAGGAAAGGAGTGGATTGAGCACAAATGAACAAATAAGTTTGCAGGTGCTTGCGAGGAACTTTCACTGAACAGAAAGGTGGTGTGCTTGAAATCACAAAGGTGTTTTTCTGTAAATGTAACAAATGTGATGCGAACTGGTACATTGGGATGGTGATGCAGAAGACAGGGTCAGGCATAAGTAGTGGAAGACCTTTGCAGGAAAGGTAAGCTTATGCTTGATGAAATAGAGAGGGGGAACCAGCTGAGAAATGGATGATATAGTTGAGGCAAGAAGCTAAGAAGTGATCCCTGCCTTTTGATGGGATAGGAACAAAATGTGATGACATGATATCATGGCTAGAGGGAGGGAGATTGCAGGAACTGACATGTGAGGTCGTTTAGATGAGAACTGGCTGAAGAGACTACATTATAGAGAAACTGTGCAGAAGAATGGCAGAAATTGCATATAATGTGGCTGTAGGGCTCTAGAGGAAGATCCGAATCAAAGATGATCAGTTGATGCCAAGGGAGGTATCCATACCTATGGATGACAGGATGGACGTGAGTTATGGGAAAGGTGGTGGTATGGCCAACAATGACAGAATAAAGAAGGAAACTGGGAAGGCAGAGGATTTAAGAGCTCTGCTTTAGCTGTGGGTTGACCTCTTTCCTTCCCTGCCTCACTGTGGATATCCTAGCAATAGACAAAGATGAGAGGTGGAACTGCAGAGAGACCTGGAGCAGAGATGTGGAGACATAGAGCAATATATAGTTCCTGAATTTGTGAATACGCTCATCTGCAGAAAAGGGATAAAGGGAGACAAGGCAGACGATAAAACCTTTCCACCCCTGCCATTGCTGCTGCTTTGAAGGACGAGGGAATGAAGACAATTTTCCATAGAATGCAGTAAATTATGCATTTAAACATGTTCTGTTAGGGTATCCTGCCTTTTGGTTTCGCTGACTGTCTCCTTGTTCTTCTATTGCAGAAGAAACTATACAGAAGTACTCATTCTAATCCTTTATGGTTCATTATTTCTTATATTTTTATTTGCTTTTTCTCTATTCCATAGAGCAATCATCTCAAGATGGCAAAGTAAGAGAAGTAAATCTGAACACTGTGACACATAAATAGTGTATAGGAAGGAGCTGAAGGCATCCATTACACTGTTGGTCCAATTTGCCTCTTTAATCTCTTTCATCTCTACGCACTCAATGTCCTTTTCTTGTTTAGGAAGCCAATAGTTTAGGCTTTTTGCTAGATTTATGCAATTAGAGATACCAATATTTGCTGTGTGCTTTGTGTTCAGAATTGTGGCATTAAATATTAAGAAAATTTCTGGGTGTGTTGCTATTCCTATCTAGGGAATGTTCTAAATTTGTAGTGATTTCTATATTTCTGCAAAGCATGGTTGGATAACACAGCTCATTATTGCCTTTATTTTTGTTTTCAATCCTTAGAGCACATCTGACTTGGAGCATGAATCTTATGGTCTGTTTGGAACCGGTGTGTTTGTATCTGAGATTTCCTAGTATTTTTTTTCTCCCCTGTAGCTGGCATACACAAAGTTATTCTTGCTACCTCTTCTCTGTGACAATTATGGGTGTTTTTTTTTAAAGAATATTGGGGATGGATCTCCTTTGGGATTCTGGCACAGCATCTCCAGTAAGCGTGGTCTCAACATGCATGCTGACCCACTCTGCTCAATAACAGTGGCTAGAGATGCATGGAAAGTTAGCAGAGATTTGGCTGGACTGTGGCAAAAATGATGTAACATAAAGTCCCCTATCCTTTCCCCAAGCTGCATCCCTCCACCCGCAAGAACAGCGTATGGTCGTATGAATCCCTAATGTTGGCTCCACAGCTTGTCACTTAGGAGGTTCAAGAGCAAGAAGTGTGGAACAGGAAAAACTGACTGATGGGATAAAAACATGTCTAGGAAGGGAATGAGCTATGCATTGCTGAGAGTATCAATTCTTTAATGTTGTGCAGGAATATGTCAGTCAGCAGTGTGCACTAAAAGCAACGTGAGGGCCATGTGATGTTATATCCCAATTTGTACTTTATAAAAATCAGGGAAGAGGTTTGTTGCACCAACAGGTTTGTTGTACTTGATCCAAGCCAAGCAGGTGGTAGCTACATCTAGCTCTGCATGTATGTGAGCCTCTAGCCTGATTATGGGGTTGAGGCGTGTTTGGGTTAGGAGGCAGCAGTCTCTCAAGATTTGGCCTCCCAGACATCTTCAGTTTAATAAATGTGGCTGATCTTATGTGAAGGATTACAAGGAGAGATGATTATTGTTAGTGACGTTTTTGGTAGCTTTAGGGTGGAACTGGAGAAGAGTCCTTTTGTGACTAAATCTGACCCACCAGAACAACCCAAAGATCAGAGGTTGTATTTCAGTGGTTAATCCTGTCTCTGATGTCAGATTGTCTAATCCTCTTTATAAATTCCACCTCCCCAATAGCATATAGTCTACATGTTGCTCAGACTTTGGGATCCAGTGACACCAGGGAGGAAGGGCAAGTTGAATGATCAGAAACTTTGGAGCCTCTGGTTTTGGATCTGTCCAGACTGGAATGTTAGGATGTCTGACCTTTTGGAAGAACATTGTGTTATTTTTAGGGCAAGTCAAAGTCTGTCAACTGAATAGCTATAACCCAAGTCATTAGTCAGATTTGAAACTATTGGCTAAATAAGATTACTGTTGTATCCATTAGCAATTTTGCAGATATGCCTGAGCCATGTGAAAATGAGGCTGTGGGAGCAGGAAGAGAAAGTTAAACACCAAACAGCAGCCAGGTGCTGTTGTTAGCAAATGTTTTCCCAATAAACTAGATTGTCCTGTGGTGGGGACAGTGGAGCCAGATGGTGCAGGAGAGTTGACATTGTTAAAAACGGAGAGAGGCAATGCACTTTTACAATAAATTTCACTTTCCATGTCTCTTAACTAAAATTTTTTTTTCCTTTCTGTGTTATCTTTTGGCAATGCTGACAGGTTTTTTTTCCTTATTCTCTTGGAAGTATTTTCAACATTGCACAGCTGTTTGTTTAATATGTCTCTAGTGCCTTAGTAGATAATAGCAAGTCAGAGTGAATATTTACCTTATTTCTGAAGCACTATTCCATTCACCACTTCTAGCACTCCATTCGACGGTTTCAAGTGAGCAGTGTATCATTTTAATTTTTCTTTACTTTGGATATCAAGTCACTTTAGAACAAGACTATTGCTCATGTTCTTTCTCCCATTACCTCTTCTTTCTCATCAGACTGTAAATATCTTCGTTACCTCTTTTCACTGGCTGACTTGCAAAATTTTTTTTTGACAGGTTTGAGTGACCTCATAGAAAACATCAATTCCCCTCACCCTCCCCACAGTGGTTACAGAGCGCTAAGGAAAGTACCTCTGAGTGTTGTTACAACATGTCTAGCCCTTCTACCAGCTGTACCAATTAGCTGAAAAGCAGACAGCAAAGTTAATTAACATAAAGAGAAAGAAACCCCAAATACTATTTCCCCACTCTAAAAAAGCTAAGCTATGTTTATTCCATTACTGATGATGGTGTTAGTTTAGGGAAGTATTCCCCAAACTTCTTAGCACTGCTTCTGCTGAAGTCATAAAACTAATAAATTTTTAGTGAACACTGAATACTTCTGAAAACTGTCTTTAACAGATGCATATGGGGGCGTATTCTCTGTTTTGTACTTGTGCAAACTAGTGAAGTCACTCTTAAGAAATTAAGAAATTTTCTGTAATGTGAAAAACTCAGAAATAAAATTGTCACCCACAGCTGAAGTTAGGGCAATTGTTCAAGACTGTTCATTTTTGCTGCCGTATGCCACAGCATTATGCTTCATATTAAATGCATGCTTGTAGGAGTCTGTTTTGGTCCTAACAAGTTAGTTTTATGTTGTATCTAAGCATCCCTTCATTTGAACCAAATTAAATCAGTGCATCTGGAAAATAGGCAGTGAGTAAAATATTCTTCAAGTCACAAGGGTTATTTTTGTACTTAGCTTTGATAGTGCACATTACATCAGCCAGAGCACCTCTGTAAAGGTTTGTCAAATCCTAAATTTTCAATAATCCTACCTCCTTCTCTTAAAATTGAAAAGGTAGCGACTCCCCTGGGAATGCATGTCATTTCAGCATTCCCGTTGACTGTGTATTCTGAAATGCTGCAGCATGTTTGCTTAGTAATCCCCTTGTCTGTGTAAGTTGTTAGGGGTAACCAAAGGCAGCTGATTACTTAATTGTATAAGGCAGGAAATCGGGTTCTTTCATTAGTTCCCATAATGTTCTTGAGAGCAACCAGTATTCTGCCTGACTGAGTTTTCGATCCTTTAATTCAAAAGATATACTTTCCCTTGGCATACTCAGTGACCCTTTATCCTGATAGGCTATTTACTGAATAAACTGAAGGTTTTAGATAAACAAGTCTAAACTTTCTAAATAAAATAAAACGTTGTCTCTCATTATTAGGTAAAACATGTTGCAATCAGAAGGGGAATATGACACGGAAGATCTTCACATCACTGTTTGCGCTTTTGCTAGATTACTGATTTGTGTATGGGCATGCATGTGTATGTGTGTGTATGTTGCCTGAACTGATGGGTCCAAATAGGAAAAAAAATATTCCTATCAGCTTGTCATGGTCTTAGAGTTCTGCTTTTGTTCAGTGTGTTATAGTTAGGTTAGTACTTTTCTACAGTAACAGCTGACTTTCTTTAGCTGTATTTAATAGAGAGGTAAAGGCCAGATTGTGCCTCTTTTGTGCCCACTGGCAAATAGCTGTCAGGGATGGAGGCAGTTGCAAAGTCTGTGCTCTGCCATGCAGTTTGGAGCACATATGAAATCCTGGGCAGGGCTGATGGGCTGCAGCTCAGGTGAGTTCCCCTCCCTGGTGACCGGGGGTGTGGAGCTTGCGTGCGCTCCCTGTGAGTCTTGCTACCCATGGATGCGACCCTTGTCAGGGCTCCAGGGTGGAACTGCAACCTGATCCTTAGGAGTGCCTACTGCATATCTGGTTAAGAAAGAAACTGTGCAGTTCTTATCTTGGTTGTGTTTTTCCCCTCCATCCCTATGTGTAGTTATGCTGATACAAGCATGGCACTTGCTATTTAGAAGCTGCTTATAAATGTGTTTCTCTTGCTTCCTCTCTTTAAAATCCTGGAAGATCAGTTTTTGTGCTGTAGGTCCTGTCTCCATGCCACAGGAGCCAAAGGGACTTTTCTGTGAATTTTGGGGTGTTCATGTTTGTAATGAGTCTCAACTGAAACAAAACTCTTTTTTGGGAAGCATCCCATATGAATCTTCTCCAGTTTCCCAAGCCTTGTATACCCAAGGAGCATTAGCTACAGGGAGATAAAGGAGTTAATAGATTTGGTGGTAGAAGGCAGAGGCTGGGAAAGAATATCTGAACATTTCAGGTGCCTTTTGTTAATCTTTTGCTTGATAAATTGTTAAAACTCCTCAGGTGTGAGTGCTTTTCTCAAGAGGTCCCAGTATTTCTGCTCCTGAAGAATTAAGGGTGCATGTTTGCCACAGTGGCTTAAAGAATACATTGAACAGTATTCCTGTGTAATTAGAAAGGTGAAGTAAGCGATCTGTTAGGATTCATCACAGCAAGAGTAAGGTGTGCTGCATTTCTTCCTGTTGCTATGCTGCAGTGAGCCCTTGATTTGATCCCTATAATGACAGGTTGCCTCCAGTAGAAAGTCTGCTCTGCCCAGAAGAGAGGTAGTATGCGGATGCGCTGCCCTGCACTTCCACGCACTGGAGGATGTTGCTGACTGTGCGTTTGGCAGTGCAGAACTAGCAAGGACAACAGGGAGATTCCAGTGTTAGTTATCACACCTGAAAACAGCAGCACTCTTGTGTCTTGAGTGTCGACAGGGAGCACATAGCTGTCCAAGAGCCTTGTAGGCTGTAATATATCTATCTATGCGCAAACTGAGGTAAGGGATGCTGCTGTTCTTGCCTTCCTTGTGGAAAACCAAGATGTAGAAAGGCTTGGCAACTTGTGGAAGGCATACAAAGCAAAGAATTAAGCCAAGGACTTTTAATTCTTAAGTAACTCTTTGCTAGTAGGTAATTCTTCTCAGCTAATTAAAATCATAGTCTGTTACAAAGTTAATGTTTGGATGATGGAGACAATTTTCATTGGTAGATCCAGAGTTAGCAGGGAAATTACTCTGATGAACTCCAATTTCAGTTATTTAGCAAAATAGAATCTGATCCCCATTTAATACTTGCACTGCTTTATCCATACTGCCTGTACAAAGGGAGATAAAATGGACATACATACCAGACTGGGCAAAGCCACCACATTCTAAATAAGAATTAGGCATGAGGCAATTCCCCTTAGGCATGAAAAAGAAACCTATTTGGGGTTGCTCTTTGGAGTAGGCACGTTTGTGATATGTCAAACATCTTGATGTGAAGTTGAGCTCTATGTGATGAAAATGAGCAGCCTCTTCATCTGTCTTTGAGATCAGCCTTCTCACTTGCCCTAAGCTGAGTAGCTTGCTTATTTCAAACCTGTCTCTAAAATCTTGTCAGATAGGAATCCCTTGAAAGTACTGTGTGTCAGATAAAAGCACAACACATATACCCCAAACCGAGCCCTTTTCTGTCTATTTGCTTATGTGCAATAGTGCTTTTAAATGAAAGGAGAGAAACAAATGGGAATACACAGTCCATGAGCAAACTTAGCCAGGAAATGAAAAGCAGTTTCTATTAATCAGTGAAGTGAGTTTCTAAAACAGCCTTCTATTAGAAATAGTAGGGACTGAAACCTGAGCAGCTTCCTATTAAGGTACTGGGCCAGTTTGTCTGCGACTGGGATCATCTGGTAGGGTTGTCTGTAGTAGCCTGAATCTGCATTTGATAATTTTATTTTTATCTCTCTCCAACACAGAGCTGCATGTACTAGAGCAGGGTTACAATCAAGCTTTAATGCGGTACAAATGTATTGCAGCTCTGCTGTGAAGGGTGAGTCCCAATTCCTAAAAATCTGTAGTTTTGTTGCTACAAATGGATATGATTCTATGGAGTTTCAGATGGTTAGCATGGAAGATCCTAGAAATGTCCCAGCAGGATCACTGAACGTATTTTAACAACTCTTAAGCATGCTGTTGTCCAAGACTTCTGCATGTTTAAGGCCTAATCAAGTTTGTGAGAAGGTGGCATGGTATTTTATTAGATTTAAATTTAAAAATGGAACCTATGTATCTTGAATGGAATAGGCTTGTTTTTCTGTCAAAAGTCACTTCTGTTGCATGAAGTTGTTGTCAAACCAGTCATGATTAACTGATGGTTAGAATGGTTTGGTGTCAAAACCCAAAGCTTGCTTAATTCCAGCAAGGACTTGAGGTTAAAATGACCTCTTGGAATGTGTGATCTGCTCTCTAGGCCCATTTTGTTACATGCTGTTGTGGAAGGGGGCTGAGCCTGGAGAGGACATATCTGTTGTGCCTGACAGGGCCTGGCCGTGGGGATGGAGCACGAGCTCCACTCTGAACTTGAGAGCTGTCCATGGTCACTCTGAAGTTGGTAACTTTGTAGCCTTTAAACAAAAACGTGGTAACTGTGGAACGCATGCTCTTGTTGCTTTGGATGGGAAGAAGAGCTCAGTCCTGTCTCTGTAATCAGCTTTATGCAAAATTTCCCTTAATCTTTTTCCTATGCCTTGTTGCAACCTTTTTCTCTTCAGCATATCTAGATTTCCTGTGCTTGGTGTCACTTGGGAAGGAAAGCAGCAACTGTCCTCTTCTGCAGTTTTGCAGGTGTAACTGTCTGTGTCTTTCTGTCTTCAGAAGGAAGCAATAGGTATCAGCAAATGAATAGACTTGCTACATCCTACTCATCTGCAGTCATTGCCTCCATTTACTCTTAGAGTTGTTCTTGGCTTTCCTGCTTGGAAAGTGTAAAGGAACAGAAGGTTGGTTCAGCTGGAAAAGCAAAGGGGAAGTTTGAGCTATCCACATGACTGGATAACATTCAGGCCTAGCTGATCTGCAGTTCACACCCCTCAGCAGCTAGTTGTTTCAAAAAACACCAAAACTCTTCTGCCTCAGATCTTCTCCCTGGCTCTTTTACGTTCCCTTTAGGTAAAGCTGGGGCTTGTCCAAGCTAGAATCGAGTACCCTGTGTGCCTGCACTGATGCTTCGGGTGAGCTAAGATATTTTGGGCACAGGTTCAGTAGGGAGCTGTGTTTCCTGCTACCTGTTACAGGTAGCAGGAGATAAGACTGCTCTTCACAGTCCATATTTAATTATGGAGCAAAGGTGTTCACTTCAGTTTGGACTGATCAGGGAACAATCGCTTCTCTATTCTGTGCGTCTTAGTGGATGTGGGAAAGGTGAAATGAACTGTGAAAATGTTTGCGAAACATGCATAATTTCAGTGGACTGTGGTGGTAATGCCCTTCTGTTGAGTTTGTGTTACTTTCCCTGAATTTGTAAGAGGACACCTTAGCTGGTCAGTGGCCCATATTGACATAACACAGAAGACAGATCTATAACTACTTGTTTACTTTGGATCTGATCTAACACTCATGGCAGTTGATGAAAAATCTTCAGGTGATTTAAATGCCCTTTATATAAATAGATCAGTCATTTTATTCTTGAGGAAAATGTAGGGCTGCCGAAAGGAGTGACTGCAGAACTGTGTGAACGTATTTGAGTCTAATAATTTCAAACAAATATGTGACTCAACTTTAATTGGAGGTTTCCACTTCTAACTATAACACTTCTTATCATGTTAAGCATTAAGGCAGCATAACACATACAAGACAAATATTAAACAAAGGTATTATGGATGGGAAACTCCTAATCTAGCTCACTATGTTGGTACAGTGGAAGTTTCTTAATCCAATATCTGATGAAGGAACAAGGAGAGAATTAATTTACTGCACACTAATTACTGTGGAGTATGCACTGTATATACAGAGAAAGGCGCTGAAATGAATGCTTGATAAACAATATCTGGCAAATTAAAAATCTGAAATGTTAAATGAAATGCAAATTAAAAATCTGGACCGTTAAATTAATTGAATGCAAAAAAACCCTGACATTAACTATCATCAAGGGTCGAAGTTATATCAGCAAAAGCAAAGCTATTCAGAGTTAAATCCTGCTTCTCTCTGTGTAATTTACTTGTAGTGAATGGGTAGGTACTAGAGGAGCCCCAAAGATATGGAAAAATTTACATACATGAGGATCCATCCTCTGCCTGCTGTGCAATAATGCTGTGTCCTAGGAAATGCTGAAGATGAGTTGCACCTAAAGAAAGCTCAACTGAAACAGGATGGGTCCCATGGATAGAGGTGAAATGCAAGACTGTGACCTGTTTTGCAAGGTCCATACTATCTTCATTTAAGTTAACTGTGTGCAAGTTTTAAGCTAAGTTTAAAGCTTGTTGTTTGCATTATATTTTCTTAGGTCTAGCTTTCTCTGTATCCTTCATGTTTAAATCTTTGTTGGTGGAATGGGGATTGGAAAACTAGCTATACTGTGAAGATAAAGACATTTCTAAGAATGAATTCACAGGAAATTACTTAAAACTTGTATAGTTATGTGTAGATATTAAACCATACTTTCCCAACAGATATCCCCTTTAAGGATTTAATCCTTCAAATACGTATGCAAAGTTCTAACACAAAACAAATGTTATAAAGGTCATGATGCTTTTATCAATCTGGTTAATGAGCATCTCAAAAGATAGGGAAAAATTGGTCTCAATCTCAGAATTCTGGGATGTGCCACTGGAGTAAACTCTGCATTACCATGGGGCTTTTATTTAACCCATTTAGCTTTTCACTCATTTTTATCCTTTTTCATCTTCATTTATGATATATTTGTGTAGCACTCTACATAAAGCACAGAGTGTGAGAGTTGTTCTAGGTAAGTCATTTCTCTGTGGCCAGCAAGTTGGGTGGGGACCAGAAAAAGGTATGTTGTAGGTCAGGCTTAAGAAAATTAAGCCCTCCCAATGTGCACGTATGCTATTTAGCCCTTAAAGCGTAAGGCGCATAAGGACATTCCCATTTCAAGCACGTGTGTAGTCCTATGAAAGCCAAATGCTGAACAAAATTTTGGTCTGATGGTTCAGAGGTTCTCTTTCAGTGATGAGGGGAGGATAAGAGCCAGTTCTAAGTGCTTTGAGACAAATTGTTTAAACTGTGAGATTCTTGGCTGGTTGCAAAGCAAGGTGTTATATTCCTTGGTGTTAGACTTCAGCTGCGTTGAGTGTCTATCCAGAGAACTGGGCCCCATGAGTTCTGCATCTTTACACCCTCAGAATAGTTGTTTTCATTGATTAAATGAGGGCACTTTTCAGAGAGGAAGTGATGGCAGTAATATCTGGATGACACTGACATTTGCATTTGAATTAAATGCAAGTTTTGTAATGACTAAGCATTAAGCATAAGCTGCAGATTATATATAAAGATGACATCTGTTTAAGGGAGAGTACTACTAGTGGAAAAGGAAGATCTTGTAATGTCATGCTCTACTTCCAGTAAACTCCCATTTAAACACTAGGAAGAATGAGATGCAATTAGTTTAACATTTAACAAATCTGAACTATAACCTAGCAGTATATTTCTACTAATTTTGGCTTATTCTAGTATATAGTAATGGGTTTAGAAATAGAGTAGCAGATCTATTGCAATTAAAAATAAAACTTCCTATGTACTACAAGCATTTCCCTGGAGGTCTAGCCAATCTCCCACAGCAATGAAGATATAATTATACTGATGTAAATCACAGCACCATAACTAGGAGGGATTGGCCTTTCCCCTCCTTTAATTCATTGAAAGATTTTATCTTTGACAGGTACTGTCAAACAGGGTGATGGGCTGGGAGGCAGGATGTTTTTCTGGTAACTAATTTGCTTGGGGAGAAAATGAGTTTTTTTTTGCAGCTGGTTTAGATACTGAAATGATTCACAAGTTCTGCTTCTCCTATTCCAACATAGCAGCAATTTCTGTAGGCTTCCTAATGAAGCACAGTTAAGAGCAGACTTTTGCTCCAACTGTGCTGCTCTCAGTCTGAAGATAGGAAAATGCGTCTGAAGGTAGCTTGAGGTCAGCTTTTGGATTCCAGTGGAGTCAGCCCTGCAAAAAGCCTACCCGACTCCCGCTGTAAATAAGAAAAAATGGCCTTGGGGCTGATTTATGCTTTAGTCAACTGCGATAGTCCCAGACATCCATTCTTTGCCATGGGAATAGCAGAGCACAGCATGCTCAAACCATAACCTTCCCTCTCTTGGTAAGCTTCCAGACATACTTCCTACCTGTCAGATGCAGCAAAAGGCTACTTTGCCAGCTTAGTGCTGCCTGAAAAAATCCACCCGGCTTAGGATGTTTTCTGCAGGTTTATTTCTCCTTCACAGCTACCTGACTACTATAAATGAACTGCAATACAGGGAGACTCCTGCCTGTGGGCTTGTTTTTCTTGGCCATCAAATATGACTTTTCCCACTGAGCTGTCAGCTTCTTAGGAGAAGACTTAAAAGTTTAAATTATGTTTAAAATAATGCTGCCAGCTCATATGTTCTGTGCTGCTTATATATTTGTATATGTATATAAATCAAACCCCAAAACATCAGGAAGCGGCAATGTCCTAGGAAACACTTTCAGGCAGTAGATCAATTTATCAAGACTTTTTCTGTTGCATTGCTGAACGGGAGCAGCATTAATTTTTGCTTAGTCTCTGATCTCACCAACACCTAACTTCCTTTCCCTCGATAACCTTTACTCCTCAAATCCATGCATGTATTTTGTCGTATTTTGTCTAGATGGTTAAAGCCCTCAAACAAATTTCTGAACTAAGCCCAGCCAATAGATCAGTTCTTCATCTTACTGCACGTTTCAGATGTGAGATCTGAGGGCGGAGGAGATGCCACCTCTACAGGGAGAGGTATGGCTTCCCTCAGAACAGTCTGAGCAGTCGTGTGTTTTGAACCCGAGCTCTGTTGCAGTGCAATAGCAAGGCAGTGGAGTGGGACGTTTCCGCAGCAATATGTTAATTGTATCAAAACTCATGAGGAAGACTAATCGCTGAGGCTGAGTCTATTTCATCATGGTCCTCCTTCCAAATAACTGATGGTTATAATATGCTACTCATCAGATAGGTCACCATAATTATCAGATTAAAGGCTTGGTAGTGAGGTGTCAAGGCTCCACTAACACCTGACTGTCTGGGCAACATGGGCATCAGAGATATTTGGGGCAAGCCACCCATAATCTCATCCTATAGGCAATCCTAAAAGGTTCTCTCAAGACAGTTTTTCCTACAATTGTTCTGAAGCAGAATTTGAAGTAGTCTAACACTTGTGTTAATGACAAAATTATGTTAACATTCAGGCTGAGAATACATTCAGAGTGTTTTTTGTTTTCTCTGTCTTTCAAACAAGTTCTGTATATTTGGGATCTCCCAAAAGATCTAGAGCACAGCTTAGTCATGCTATGTCTGCTTACTATGAATTTTTACATCTCCTTTTGAAGCATGTCCTCTGTTCAGTGCCAGATCCTGCCCTATCTGGATCACTAGTCTTACAAAAAATGGCAGTTCTTATGTTCCTGTTCTCCACTGATGACTGAGAGCTTGCGAAAGACTATAGTTAAAGGGGTATACGCAAGAAAGAGGAATGGAGAACATGTATGTATTGTTCTGTTCAAAAAAAAAAAAGGGGGGGGGAGGGGAAAAAAAGCTGGGGGAATATCTGAAGCCTGGAGATAATCTTTATTTATTAAGTATTGGATGCTCTGACTTTTAGACTATGCAAACATACCAGCATGCACAGTAAATCAAAAGGATGCTGAAAAGACAGAGCTTGTTTGATTTGCTATCAAATCTCAGCCTGTTTGGGCAATTATTTCATATCTATCACTGAGCATCTTCATCCCCTCTTATTCCTTGGGCCCATCATGCCCTTAGAAAGTTGGGCGATGACAAGCGTGGGGCCTTTCCAAAGAGAAGCTGGGAAGATGGGTCTGTGACCACAGCTTATCTGTCTCTGTCCTAGACCCAACTGTTGTAATTTGTAGAAGACTGAAGTGAAGGAGGGCTACCAGCATATTATTAGGAAAACACTTTTTGGTTTCTTTTTTACCATCACTTTTTTCTGCGTAAATATTCATTTTTTTATTTTCTTTTTTTCACATCTACTTTAGCTGTATTTTGACATCATGAGCCAGTACTTGACTCATCTTTGGTAGTGAAAATAGCTTCTGCCATGTTCTTAAGCCCTAAAGAATGCCTCACTGCTGACCCACAGGGACTTCTTGCAGGGGCAGAGGTGGCTCGGGTGGCTGTGGGACTGCTGTCCGAGCTGTGCATGCTCCTGGGAGAGAGTTTCAGCCTTCAGTGCTGAGAGTCCAGCACCTTCACAAAATTGCTGAAATTCACTAAGGGGAAAATACAAAAATAAAATAAATGTCTCAGTTTTATTTTCTATTGAGCTGTCGTTTCTTTAGAATTGACTGTTCCACATAGTACTCACCTTGCTGGCAAAGCATCGGCGATCAATGAGGACAAAGTGATTCTGACTGTCAGCTTGCCACATATATCCAGAGCAAACGAACACATCAGAAGCTGATTTTGTGCAAGGCCTGCTTTTGATTTGTGCATTTTTCTGGCAGACTTGGGCTATGCCCTATTACTTTCTTACAATAAAAGAGAACATTTCTTCTAGTGGAGCTTGCAGCATGCAGCTGCAATAATCATAGGGGAGCCCCAGGTGGTCTGATTTATGGTGTTTAATGTGAACCCCTGAGGTTCTGTGGGAAGAGATTATATAAAGTATAAAACATTTTGCAGGATTGTTTTGCCACACTTCAGTTCTAACTTTGCAGTGGGCCTGCTTCATTTATCTGGCTGCCCCAAGGATGATAGCTTATCTAAATGCATGTTTATTAATGAGCTCCATGTTAAAGTTGCTTCTGAAAATATTCTGACTAATGGTGGTGTTGATGAGTGTGAATCATCGCTGAGAACAGAGTACTCATCAGGATGGTTTCTCAGCTGATGGGAATCAGCAGAATGCCATGGAAGTTCCTGGTGCTTTTCTGATAGCTGTGTGGATGGGTACTGGATAGGGATTGATATACTGGGTGGACATTGACTGGCTGAAGCTCTGATGGACCTCTGTGGATTTGTACTGACGCAAAGCATGCAGTCTATAAAAGTAGGCTCTAAACTGAAATTAATCAAATACCTTTTTGGAAGCCAGGCATCTCTAGCTGGGGAACAATATTTACTAAATGGTAGTGTGTTTCTGTGAGGATGTATCAGCAAATTATGCAAGGAGCAAGAAGGTATTCCTTCAATTATTCTACCATTATTAAGGTACCAGCTACAGTTTTTGTTGCTGTCCTGCCTAAGTACAAGTCAGAGCAAGTTTGGCTGGTGCTACCCCCATGCTAGAAGTCCGCAGTGGGAGCGGTAGAGGAGGTGCACCGGCTGCACCCATCTGCAACTGCACTGGCACCAGAGGCAGGGAGTAACTGGCTTAGTGAGCTCAAGGGATGTGCCTGGGGCTTTAGCTGAGTCTGTTCAAACAATAGTCTGTCCAGGTAAGGAGACAGATTTCCACCCCAGTACAGCCCGTCACTCAGTCTGCATTGGAGCTCTACCCTCTGTACTTAGGGAGCAGGGTTGCAAAATACTATGACGGTTCTAGATCTCATCTTCCTTCAATCGCCAAAAGAGCTGAGACTCAAGGTTTAAATCAAGTTTCCTCTGTAACTAGAAATGATGCATTCACAAACACAAGATGGTCCTGAAGGCAGAATTAATGTCCTGAAGTGTTTACCGAAACAAAATGTTGAGAGTGACTGAAAAAACAAGGTACTTGCTATAAGGTGATGCTTGATGAGGAAGTGAAGGAATAAAATCAGAGTAACCATTGGATAGGCACAATGATTAAACTTGTACTGAATCAACTGCAGGGGTTTGGTTTTGTTTAACCCTATCGTTTCCTATGCCACCTACTATTGCCCAAATATGTGTGGTTTTTCTTTTTTGGGGGGAGTTAGGGGGGCAAGAAATAGTAGATGTTTGTTGTTGTAGCACTTGGTTTCAGCTAATGTCAAGAAGACACAATCTGAAACTTTGCCAGTTACCTATCCTGCATTACACCCTTTCATTTTCTACATAAAACTAGCAGTAAAAAGCATTCCAAGGGACACAATAGAGCAGCACAGCAGCCCCAACAGAGTTTAAGGCTGAGTATTATATTACAAAACTACTCTTTTTTTGGGGAAGGGGGGGTGATATTGTGCTTGTTTACAGGAAGGTTGGGCAAAAGGTCAGGGAAAGTGCGTAATTATTATCAGCTCTGCTGAGGCCACACCTGTGTGAAATGTTTAATGCTGACACAAGAATGAACTTGAAGGGTGTTTGGAACGTACAAGCAGCAAAGATAACCAGAGAGTTTAAACTGGAATTTAAATTGCATGGAAAAAAAAAATTGGTACAGTATGGGGAGACCAAAAGCAGCCCATGGAGATCTGAAAGTGTTGTCAAGGCCACCCTCATCTTGCTAAAGACATGGGGTATGCAGAGGTTGCAGAACTTGGCATACAAATGCTCCATCAGGAGTAGTCTTGGCAGATGAAGGGAGAGGGCTCACTTCTACTTTAAAGTGAACATACTCAGTACATGGGACTGACTGCAACTGTGGGGCAGCTGCTGTGTTTGGAGCCTGTAAACTATATAAATGAATGACTTTGGTTCTTACATGCCTCCTTGAACTGGAGGCAGAAGGAGCTGGTTTCTGCATTGCTGCAAATCTGCTTAGCTTCTCTAGCATCAGTTTGTGACTGTTTATACCAGTTCAGACTTAATGCTGGTTGCAACTTGCTCGCTGTTGCTGGCTGGAAGGGAATCCAGTTCTGACTCCTGTACTTATGCTTTACCATAACACCTTTCTTCGTCTCCTCCTTTGAAAGTCTTGCACTATGGATATTGAACCCTAGAGGAGAAGTGACTCTCAGCAGACATAATTTTGTATGAGTAATTCACTTTTAAAGCTTGGATATATTCCATCTTCCTTGTGACTAATGGTACCTGAACAGAACATAATTGTATAATCACTTTCCAATTGCTTAATAACTCATTTTCCTTGTTTGTAAGATGCCGGTTTTCAGCATTTTGGAGAGATGTGAGGACCTGCGTACTGTAATGACTGACAGACAATTGCAATAACATTAAAGAAAACCTCTTTACACTTAGAGCTGTGACAGCTGGCCTGATCCTGAGATTCTTACTCATCTCTTATTTCAGTGAAAGGCCTGCTGGCAGGAAGTTAGCCCACAGTTTCACATTATGCCATCTTTGGTGGCAACACTCACTTGAGGAGTTCTGACCCCACCTCTTCTGCCTACTCATCCCTGCCTAAAAGCCAGCACATGCAACCGTTTTGGGCTGTGCTGTAGGCTCAGACATCATGCAGCCCCACAAGCGTTTCTATCCCTGTAGCTGGTGGAAGAGAGTTGAGCTGTGGCAGAAGGGCAGCAGTGAATAGCTGGGAGCTGAGACTTCTCAAGCTGGCCCTTCTGCTAAAGGGGGATGAACTACTTATCTAGATGTGGATATGGAAATTTTGGGCAGGAGGGAACAAATGATCCTGTATTTGTAGCATAGGGTGCTGTTTCTGCCTGCTGGACCAGCTAAACTGAAGTTATTCAGGAGCTTGTGGAAAAAGGGGCAAGCAGAGGAGAAGGAAGTAGTGAATGTGTGTGAAATGTACATGTCTGATTTGGCAGTAGAAGTGGGAAGTGCAGAGAAGGACCTGGGATATCCCAGGGGGCCTGAACTATTGCAGAAAATGCTTGTGAAAGGGTGGGGGTCAGTAGGGGAAAATGAATTGTTCAGCTGTCCTAGACATCTAAGATATTCTTATGCTATTTTAAGCAGTGCTGTTGTCTGTATGGTTTCACTGTCTCCTTTCCAAAGCCGTAGGAAGCAGGGCTGATGTTTGGGGGTAGGGAGAGAAGGCTGCCACAGCTGGGTAATAAACTTCCATTCTCTCAAAGAGGCAACAGGCAATCTGTGCCCAAGATATTTTGCTAGGAACACCAAGTGCTGCAACCTACTGAAATAAAAAGAAATTTAGAGCACACGAGTCTGGAATGGGACTGAAACACAAAACCCCAGCGAATGTCCAGTTCTGTCAGGGTTCTGTGATACCAGCTGGGACCAAGAAGTCAATTTGATACTGCAGTTATGGATATTAATGCCAAAACCCCGGTTAAATTCTGTGACTCATATCAAGTCTTGCTTTGGCTTATGTGAACTAATGTTTCTCTCTTGGAGAATTTGATCTATGTCTCATCCTGGATCACTAGAAGATTCATGAAGGGAATGTGCTGTAGGTCTTTTGAGATCTGTTGAACATGAAAACAGAGTTCAGAGTTGGGAGATGCTCATGGGAATTGTAACTGAAGAAAGTAAGTTATACATGTACATGAATATTAAACAAAAGCTCAGTTCTTATTTGCACAAAACTTCCACTCACCTCTTCAGAATCAGACAAAGCGTACACTTAACCATAGAGAAATCTGTTACAGAGAACAGAGACTGGTATTTTCAACAAAACTAAATATAGCTTTGACTGAAAGGCACACTTAAAATGGTATCATCCCTCAGCGGGTGCCTGGAGGTTGCTGTAGCTCATGTAGTTGGTGGTATTGCAAACAAAGTGAGAAGATAACAGGACTATTTGGAAAATCAGTATTCAGTCTTACCTACTGGGTTGAATGGGTTTTTCTGTTCTGGCATCTAGACCTGCCTTCAAGGATGGCCAGCTTGTCTGCCTTCCATCCCCTGGGAAGTTTCCAAAATGAGGAAGGAACCCAGTCAGATATCTGGGAGTTTCCCCTCTCTGTCAGAGTAGAGCAGCTGCTGATTTAGCTGCTGTGAAACACCTATGGGTACATGTCCTAACTGAGACTTCTCTGGAGGAATCTATCTGTCTGTCTGTCTGTTTTGGGGGCAGGAGAGTTAAAGTATTTGGATCATCTCATAGGAACCTCTGTCCCTTCATGCACGGGAGGTTCTGTAGACTGCCCTAGTTCAGGATCATTGCATTATTTATTTATTTATTCTCCCCTTCTCCTTTCCCCCCTGCCCAGTATGAACTTTTTGGTATTTTTTTTTTCTTTTTTTTCTGATATTGTCAAAGCATGCTATAGCAGGCTGTGTTCTCTTACAACCAATTCCATGTTGAAATGTAAACCCATTGCAACACAGCCTATCTGGCATATCTTGTCATAGCTTTTTAAAGAGTTGCCCTGCTTTTCTGTTGACGTTGAGAATTTTATTAAATAAGAGTATTTTTCCAAATTCCCCATGGGCAAAAGCAGGTAGAAAACAGATAACCATGTCTAATTATAACCTTATATTTCACGTTAATCTTTCTTAATTTTCTTTCATCCCACCTCCAGCATGCATTCTCTCGTTCATAATTGCTACTGTATAATTTGAACTCATTTGCTTACTCAGGGTTTTATGCCATACACTCATGGATTGTGGCAGATGAATCCTTTGCAAGAAACAAAATGAGAAGCTCATTCTTGCTGTATAGGTAGCTCTTGCCCTCCCTGTCCCAAAGTTATTGAGCAAATTGTTGCTATTAATTTTTAAATTAACGTACTTATTGCTCAGGGAAAAGCCAAGTGTTCAGAGGAATTTTGCAATAGACTTAAGACTGACTGCCTCTTCAGGAGAGGTGTTCCATGCTATGTGATGGGTGCCAAAATACCTGGTGTGTGGTTACTCCTAGGCTATTGTTATGAGGGCTTCACTGTCCCCAAGGAACTTAGTTGTTGTAAAGATGGAAAGGGTTCCTCAGCTAGCTCAGTCTGTGCATGAAGAATTTTAGACTCAGCACTGACCAACCACAGGATCTGCATGGGAGCCGACATAGTGACAAATACAAAGATGTTGCTTATTAATTTCCCTGCCCCCTTTCCCCTCCCCCCCATCAGTTTTGCTTTGCTCTGTGCTTTGTTCTGAACTAGTTAAATATTTGCAGGATTTGGGACTCATTTACCGTATTTGGAAATGTTACTGCCTTCCAGTCTACAGAAAAGAAAAGAATTTCCCTCCCAAAACAGAAATCACTAATGGCATTTAGAGGGGAGGAAAAAGAAAAGAAAACAACACAAAAACATGACTCTCAAGGCTCCCTGGTATGGTAAATATGCTCTAGCTTTTATGATCTAAATGTATGGCTTGATCATGATAAGGTTATTATTTGCAGTTATCCTTTCCTAAAAGGACATATAATTACTTCTCTAGCTCACTGTCCTATTTCCAGCTCCCTTGAATCTGTCCCTCTCTTTTCACAGAAGTAACTCACAGAAATCCTTTAGTTCATTAGACATGGATAAACAAACTAAAAGGGGAAATACACTTTCACCTCTTAAATTACCCATGCCTTGAGAAAGGTCTGCCCCAGTTTTGAAATAGAGTGAAGTCCTTGTATAATTTTTCTTTCCTTTGGTTTTCTTTGGCCCCACAGCCCACTCTAGTTTGTCATTTCTGTCAGAGAACCATGTTTAAACAGAAGTATGTCCTAGCAAGGCCTCTTTTACATCAAGAGGGAATATTCCTATTGCTTGCTTATAGTCCGCTCGCTAATGGCTCGTCCTCAGTTTTCCTCCCTCTTCATTAGGGAACAACATACACAGGGTCTGACTTATCTTTAAGCACCTTCGTAACACCAGTTATGAAGTATCTTTCAGTGACCTGCTCTCTGGTTTCAGTGAGAATTAATACCCTTACTACCATAGGGCAAATGGTCCCATGTAGCACCATAGTCCGACTCAACTGTTGTATTGTGTATTTTGTAAAATGTCATCCCACTGGGTTAACCTATCGGACACATGTTGATCTCTTACTTTGTATTCACTTCCTTTGGTCAAGATGTATGCAAAATCTTGGTCTTCTACACTAGTTAATATTTTCTGCTATTCACATTTTTTTCAGTACGTTTTATGCAGTCCTATTTTTTTGGTCCAAGTCTTTCATACACCAAGTCATTTATCTTATAAAACAGCTACTTAGTTGCAACTTCAGTGTTAAGAATTTACAGTATGATAGAGCTGGAGAAGGGGTGGCTGAAAATCAAATATTATCAAGCAAAAGCTCATGCCACTTCTTGTGTATCTTATTCTGCAATTCTTTGAAGTTTAATCTTTCTGAAAGAAAAGCCTTTCAGCTACTTTGTGGCAACAACTCGGGCTTGTAACTTTTGATTGTACTGTGCTCCTAGTTCATAAACTGATCTCATCCTTTCCTGACAATTAATGCTAAAGTGAATTTAAATTGGATCTGTTACTGCCACCGCATCAGCTGCCTGGAACGGTTTGCCTACCTTGGTCTCCCACACTAATTCTCTCTGTACCTTTTCAAAACACTGCTAAAAATCCTGACCTCCTTTAGGCCTTCAGCAGCCAGCAAGCTATCAAGTGTTTTCCCTTCACGTGTGGATTTGGCAATGCATCGGCTTTGTAGAGCTGTAGAGGACTACAGAAGTGAGGGGATAACTGAGCGCTGGGCCTTGCTCAGAGATCAGGATATTGGCTTTTAGCAGTGCCATAAGCCTTCAAAGCCACCCTTTGCCTTATGCTTCAGCCGCTTTAAGATGCGGCTTTGAGTAGGGGCAGTGCAGCTCGCATGTGCCTTGGGCAAGCCGTGGCACAGCTTTGTCCTTCCTACTCCCACCCCAGTCCGTCTTGCTCAACCTTCAGGGCTGTGAGCCCATCTCTTTGCCCCTTTCTTGTGCAGTTCTGGGGTCTGTGTGCATTCACAAACCTGCGCACAGAGATGGTCTCGTGACTTGGTGTGCGGTATAAAAGGAGGAGCTCTCCTTGAGTCTTTCTGTCCATGAGAGCAAGAAGCATTCGCTGGCTGGCTCTTGAGTCTCCAGTTCATCTGAAAAGCACCATCTCAATTGCTTGGTTTAAAAATGGAAATATTTTTATACCATGATAAGATTTTGGTCTCAATGTGGGCTGGTAAACAGTGAGTATAATGTCACATTGTCTTGTGGTTTGTTCTGTGGTCAAAGGAGTAATTATACTAATGTCTTCATTTTTTTTCTGTAGCTTCTTGCTGTATGGTAATTCTCCTAGTGCTGGATTATAAGAGAACTGTATTGTATTTATACTAACGTGTTTGAAATAGTCTGTGTACAGAGACTCGCAGAGTCGTGACCAAGAGCTTATTATGTATGATAACATTTCCCATAGCAGGTCATATGGTTCAGAGTATTCTGCGTTCCATTTTCAAAGGCTCAGCGCTCACAGCTGGGGCCAAATATTCAAAAGGGAAGCATTTTGATTTAGAGCCTGAAATCAGGGGCAGTTTTTAAAATGTGCTCATTACCTATCATATTATGCTCTAGAAAACCTGTGAGCTTATTTTTGTTGCCTTCATAGAACCTTTGCTTAAACACCTGTATTCATAAAGACATCTGGCCCTTTGTGAACTGACTGTACACATTTCCTGGGGACATTACTAAACTCATACATGTCAGTGCCATAATTGTTTCCATGGTAACTAACATACTTTTAAAGGAAAATAATAAAAAACCCAACAGAGGACATACAAGAACATAAAAATGGCCATAGCAGGTTAGAGCAAAGGTCTATCAAGATGTGTGTCCTGTATCCAATGGTGGCCAACAGACGATGCCTGGGGAAGTGTGTTGGAACAATGCAAGATTACAGCAATACTCCTCCAGAAATGCTTTCAGCTTTAGCAGTTTTGGGCTCAAAGACTTCCTGAGCCCAAGGTGGTGGCATCAAGCAACATAAAAATTTTTTATTGCTACTTTGAAAAACCTCATACAGCACAATGACATGTCTTCCCAATTGGGCAACAGTATCATTCTGCACAGAGCATAGAAGCAATTTGACCTCCTTTGGTGGTTGTTAATTTGGTCCTTCCTCAAGCTAAATGCCTGTTAGCTTAGCTCTGCTTCCTTAAACGTTTCAAGATTAACTGTCTAGCATTCATCACTGACATGCTTTAGGGGAAGAACTGGGGTCATAGGGTTTCACTTAGACTGACAGTTGGAAGAGAGCAATCTTGTGTATATTATTACACTCTTTTATCCTAAGAGGTAATCATTTGTTCAATTTTTTTAATATCACATGTCTAACATAACCTTGTTCACTTCACCTGCACTTTGTCCTTGCCCCTGTCCGTCTCTGTCAGGACACTGCTTTTAAAACAGGTGGTTAAAACAATGTGCTTCCTGCCTTTTTAAGGAGGATTGCACACCTTGTGTATGTTTGAAGCCAAACTTTAAAGAAATGTAGCTTCCAGCTGTGTGAGTGTGCAAAACTTTTCCCTTATGCATTTCTCAGTGCTGAAACTTGAAATAGTACCACCTCTGTGTATGCTAAATTGCATCAGTGATAACTCTAGTTGGGGAGAGAGCAGATGTGCCCATGTGCACACATGCAAGCTGCTTGATACCAGTTTATAAGTGTAGTCCTACCAGCCCATAAACCTGATGAATCGATCATGTTTTGACCATGACCTGCTGTAGCTCTTCAGATGGTTGGAGCGTGTACTGTGCGTTTGCCTATGTAGCCTATATTGGCAAGTGAAGTCTTATGCTGGGAAAAGTCTCTAATTTATTAAACTTTAAACAAAAGGTCTACCTTAGGTGTTAATTAGAATCTCAGTTCAGGTGTTAACCTCTCTTACTGAAACTACATGTTGAGTAATTGCAGGAAAGGGGCCAATTTCAGGCACAGCAGTAATTACTGAATTAGTAGAAAAGTTCAAGAAGAGCTTCAAATTTCCTATCGTTGCTAAGGTTTCTGAGGAGCAGCTAATCCTGAAGTGACTGGGCTTCTCACACCTGTATATGTTTTAGGAAACTCCACTTAAATTTCAAAGAAACTTCTGCATGAGTAATCCCAGAACCAGATGTCAATATCTCTTAAAATGTTACTTTGTTTTCAAATGCAGAAAATTGATCAGTAGCCTGAAACTTTAGTGAAGATGAAAACAGGGAGAAGAGCACCTCTCTTTTCTTATGCAGCATTTCTTTTTCTTGAACTTGGCGCTCTTACTTGATTCACTTAAGTGGAATCCTCAAAAACATAACCTCCTGCCTGTAGTGGTGTACTTCATATCTACTGCTTTTCAAATTCTCCTTCCCCGAGGAAGGTCTTTGCACTGTTTGTTTCACCACATCTGTTGCTGCTAAAACAATGTGAGGAAATCCATATCCTCATCTTCAGTGCCAATATCACAGCTAAGTCACCAAAATAAATTTTAAACACCATCACTTTAATTTCAGGTTTTAGACTATTAACATCTATGATAACATTTTGCTCTGGACAACAGCTAGATTGAAAGCTGCATCCATTTTACAAGTTAGAATCTCTTTTCCTGAGAATAACTGCTCAGTTGGCATCAGATGTTGTGATGCTGTGACCAGGAAAAAAAGATAAAAGCAATACAGTTCCAGTATTTCAGTTACACTAATGAGAACCTAGAAGATGAAGAAAATTTAAGCCTTAATATTATCTTTTAGGCTTAGGAACTTAGGGAACTGCGTGCTGCAAATATCCGGGATAAAACCTTGACATTGTTGAAGCACAGTGACAGAATTTCTATTGGCTTCAATAAAGTAAAAATTTTATTAATGAAATTTTCAGGTAGCTTTGGGGACAGAACTTCAAAGTACTCTCTTTGACATAAGCAGACCACTAAGCTAAAGGAAATGCCCGTTAATGGATGTATAATATACAGTGTGTACTTTGACTCTGGTGGGGAAAGGGCAAAAGGAGACATGCACATTCATAAATTCATTGGCACTTTTTCAATATAGTGGAAGAGAGAAGTTAGTTACAAAGTATTGGATGAATTTATAATTTATCAGATAGAGTTATTCTGGCTGCAAACATTTGAGAAAAGCTTTTTGTTATGCTTCCCCAATGTTGTACATTTCTTCTGTTAGTGTGCTTGAGCCATTCTAGTGTTTGCCTTTTTCTGAAAGAGATATGCGGTATGAAACAAGTACAAACATTATTCTGCTGCTTCTGCAGTATGCTCTTTGTTCCTTGCATTATAATAGGCTTTGCTAAGGGGACTCTTCCAAGCAATCGTCACTGCATTTGGCATTTCCCCGGTAAAGGTTGGAATGCCCAAAGAAGGTGACAGGAGTAGTTTGTGGCTAACTTTTCTGGATCTTCTATCCCAAAGTGCTCCTTAGGCTGTAGATTTGTGTCTCACTTGATCCCACAGTTAAGATGATGATTGTAACAATAGAAAGGTTTTATAAGCTCTTTGCATCATTGTGTTTTGAAGGGCTTTCTAAAAGAAACTTATATTGCTACCACCAGCTGGAGAAACTGTGATACAGAGTTAAGACCCTGGATCACCCAGCAGGTAAGGTGCAGAGCTAAGATCCTAACCCAGTGTTTTAATAGCTAGGTAATACCTCTCTCAAGTGGAATATAGCAGCTCTTCTGCAATAGCAAAATAGAGCCATAGAGCATATTTGCTGCAGGAGGTGAAATAAGTAGGAAGTTTCATTTGAAACATACGTGAGCAGATTACCTATGTTATACGTAGTATCTTTGTTCTTGCAAAAACTTCTATAGCCTTTTAATTATTGTAGTAATGTAAAAGGCTTTTTGGTTTTATTGATGGTCTGGTATAGTTGAATAATAAAGGGATATACAGATATAATATATGACCAGAGATGTTATTCTGGAAGGGCTGTCTTTACCACAAGTGCTTGATATCATGGCTGGGTACTTGCAAGGAGGATCTGACCAAAATCCTTATGTACAGAAGAAGCTTCCCATTTAATTCTCAGTAGGTACTAGACTATTAACAAAAAAAAATCTTTCCGTTAATACTTTTTGACAACTTTCCTTTGAGGAAAAATCCATTTACAGCCAAACAATTCAAATCCTTGAAACAAACTGGCTGTGGATTGATATCAATTAACTAGAGAGTAAGCTACTCCCAGGTTCAAACAACTTCTTTGTTTATTGAAAAAGCAGATTATGATTGCTTCAGAGAGTATTTAAGGCCAGCTTGATAAGGCAAATCCAGCCAGTAACTCAGAGCACTTTTGAACTGTTTCATCTAACTTAGATATCTAAATGGCATGCTGTGCTGTTAGAGTGAAAAATTTCTTATACATAGAATCAAAGAACTTGTGTATCAAGACAAACCACTGGTCAGTCAATTCTTCTGTCCTTTCTTTTGCTGGATCCAGTATCTCTTACCAAGGCAAAATGCCAGTGTTGTCTGTCATTTTTATTGTATATTACATATGCTGAGAGTGTAATGGATATATTGAAGCACATACAGGAACAACATAGATATGAAATTCACCATGGTATTTGTTTTTTTTCCCAATAAAAATGCTTTACTATATAAAAATTTTCTGATACTCTTTTCTATGTGGATTGATTCTCCAAGTGAGCTGCAATCAGCCAAAAGCACTGTAAGACTCATCAGAAAGTAATCCCAAATTATGAAATCATTCTCACACATTAATATCTTCAGGAATTTGAATTGAATGATTCAACAAATCATACTTGGCCTTTTATTTTATTGTATCCACTCCATAAATCCAAGTCCTGCAGGATGTTTATTTTGCACATACCTGACACATTAATCAATAATAGAAAATGAAAGCTGTACACTGATTAAAGGCTTTGCTCAGGATGAATGATCCAAACATTAGGTTAAATTGTTTTGAATGGATTTATTAAGGTTTGAAATGCAGCTGTCCAACTTCTTTGTGCAACCAGCACTTGGAATGGTGCTAATAGGAGAAGATAGCTTTGTGATGTTTATTTAGCAATTAATATATGCAGTATTTTTTTAGCTGTTATCAAATTCTTTTGGTTCTATATACTATATTTACGAATTTAAATGAAAAAAATGGGATGGGATTGAAGACAAGAAAAGAATGGGGAGGTAACAAAACAGTGCTTGTACACAACACCCGGAAGTGTCTTGCTCAAAGTCCGGCAAGAAAAACAGGGTTCTGGTACTTGCTGGGTAAAACGGTGAAGTTTGTTGCTGAAACTAAATCTTGCAGTTGTCTAGGAGCAGGAATGCTCTTGGTCATTTTTGCCTGTGTGTTGGGAGAGCTGTCATGAGCAGTATTCATGTTGCTTACTATGGAGAGCTAAGCTGCTCTCACCACTGCTGTCTTATCTGTGCCGTGCGGGGATGATTCAGGCTATTCAGACCATGGTTCCCTAAATGACTAATGTAGGGAGAGAGAAGTAATGTCTGTACTAGGCAGTCTAAGTTAAGCTCTGAAACTATTTCTTTTCATTGACTCTCCAGGGAGCTAGGGACCAGTCTGGTTTGCATTGGTGCGGTCCAGAGATGTTTGTGGTGGGTGGTCTGCATGCAAGCCCCAGTCGGCACTGATGTGAGAGCTGCTGTGATGATTTTGCCCAACTGCAGTGAACTCTCACTGTGATCCTAGGCTTGTTGGAAGTTCATGTTTTTCTGGCTGGGGGGGGGAAGGGAACAAGGCGGAAGAGGGTGGGGGGAAGGAAAAGGGGGAAATCCATAGGATAATTAAGGACAATAACTTTGTGCCTGTTTATTTTATCCCATCTTAAACCTTTCTGTCATGTACTGATGTCTGTAATGTAAGTGCCCTAAAGGTGTGTGGGCCATCATATTCTTCGGTGGTGTTTGCTTTAGGAACTTAGCTGTCTGAAAGTTTTCATATCTAAGAGGAGCTCCGCTTTCTGGCATGATGCAGCTTGCAGGCTGCAGGGAGAAAACAAGCCCAGCAATGCAGGCACTAGTCTCCTTTTAAGCTGCTGGAGGTAAAAGCATAGAAGTTCAGGCACTTAGATGTCCAAACTGAATGTAAGGAGATAAGTGATTGTATTTGTAATACCTCTGTGTGCTGGCTGATTCATTCGACCAATTAATAAACCCCTGCCCTGAGCATAAAGCAAAACCTGTTTGGAAAGGTTAATGTCAGGCTCGCAGACAGCTCAGTTAAAGTTACCTTTTTGCACTCCGCAGGAGTTCCCTGAGAATCTCATCATAAAGTCTGCTTAGTGAAGCAGAGCAAAATAATGCAGTAATAACACTTTATATCTGGTGAAAAGCCATCAGAGGATCTCCAGGCACTCTGGACAAATTAATAAAACTAGCTCAGCTCTTTCTTTTGCCAGGTTGATCCTTCAGTAATTGGGTCTAACCAAGATGGAAAAAGGAATTTGGGAATGGAAGTGCTCGACTCCAAGAAGTGGTTCCCTAAACAAAGTAAGGAGAAATAGCTTCTTTCCAACTATACATTGCCAGAGGAACTGGATTCAGAATTTACTAAGTCTCAGGCTCTGCTTCTGTCGCCTCACAAAAGCGGTTGTGTCGACTTCAGTCGGGCATAACGCATGGCGGGGCGGGAGGGGAGTAGCATACGTTGGGAAGGACCAAAATTATTAACTGTGGGTTGTGAAGCTAAAGCACTGATCCAGGCCTTCAGCTGCAGGAACTAGGCTAATTTGTAGTAGTGAAGACGTGGCTCCATGTCCTTATTTCTAGAACTGGGAGCAGAAAACTTCAGTACGAGGGATACTTTGCCTTGGTGCCTGAGCCTTGCTTACCTCTGCTTTGACTTTGTGTGCCTAAGGATATACAAGAAAAGGTTAACAATCAGAAAGTGCCTCCAGGCTGAAAACAAGAGGTCTCTTTCTCCCATAACAACAAATACATGGAAAACGATCACAGAATTCTCTTTCTGCCTATAAATCTAGCCCCGAGGCTGGCGGCTCACAGGTTTCACCAATTCTTTATAGTCTGAAACATGTCCAATGTCAATCAAGGCGAGGAAGAAGGAAAAAAAAACCCTTCCATGAGGAAATGCCTGAGCGAGCGTCCCTATTCCTAAAGCAGAGAGCAAACCGAAGTAAATCCAGGCTGGCAACAGCCCTGCGAGGAAGGCAGCGGGGTCGGGAAGGCCCTGAAGCTGCCATCTCCCCGAAGCCGCCATTTCCCCACTGCCCCGCCGCAGCCCCTCCCCCGGCAGGAAACTCCCAGTTTTCAGGTCAGTGCTGAATTATATTTGCAGCAACCCTTATGATGAAGCTTCCTTGGGACCAGGGGGGGAATTATTCATACGGAAAGGCCCCCGTGCCCAGGTCTCAGCCGCTGCGAAGCTCGGGCTTGACCACGGGTGCCCGAGGGTGCGTTGGGGCCTCGCGTGGAGGCCTCCGTCCCCCTTAGTCCTGAGGCATGGCGCCGCAGCGTTCCCCCAGCGCAAGACTCGCCGACTGGATTTCTTTCTAGTCAGTTCTAGCTGTCGCCGCTCCCCTGCGTTGCTGCAGCTGGTACGGCTAAGCTGCGGCGGCTCTGGTGGCCGCGTGGAAGCTTGTCCGCATCGCGCTCGTCCTTATGGGGTTTATGGAGGGCCGAGTCCCATTAGGTTAACAGCCTTCGCCTTTCCAGCATGTGAGGTGTTTGAGAACATCCGATCCCAAGTGCTGGGTGTCGCTATCCCTGAGTGAAACAGCAGAGCTGGAAACCTTACCTCATCGCTGAAGCAGGAAACAAAAAATGAAAGCCAGGGTCCCCTCCATTAACGAAGGCTGCTGCTTACGGTGCGTAGAAATCACGGTCTCCTGGGAAGGCAGGTCTTTCCCAAAGTTAACAGGGGCAAGTCTGCCAGTATGACCTACTTCAGACCGAAGCTCGGTGGCACCTTTTGATGCTCCGGCCCTGAAGCGCAACTGCCAGCGTATGTGCAAGTAGAGAGCCACCTGTCTCTGGCCTGCTAGCGACTTGAAATGGGTACCACTGTGCTTAAAAATCACTCCCCCTCGTCCCAACCTGCCCCACAGGCCTCCCTAGAGAAAACTCTGTTAATGCAAATTCAGGATCCTTCTTGTTAGCGTCACAGCTCACGTGAGCTGGGGACTTGGTTCCATATGGTTTTCTTCTAACAAAAACGGAGTTTTGTGCCTTGTCTTGAGGTACAAAGATCTGCCGGATGGAAGAGAATGATGTTCAACAGTTAAGTATTTAATATTCCTGAGAGCTAAGTTAGGAGATTGCTTGAAAACAGGCGATTTAAAGCCACTTCAACCAGGGCATTAGGTGTTTAACAGGAATATAGTTAGATGAGCAGATGCTGGCTGAGGCTTGCTCTTCTGATGCATGTGTCAAGAGAAATGAAAAGTTACAAAGGTGGTTGTGATCCTACATGAATGATAGAAAATATTTGTGACCTTATCACTGGCTTGATTTGCTCTCCAATCCAGTTATTTGACTCGTTGTTCATTTTGTTTTGTTTTTGTGTGATTGGTTTTAATGTTTTAGGATTTAAAAATTTATAGACAAAAGCTTTATCTAGGTTTCCTAATGCTTTAGAATTTCAGCTTTCATGTAGACACTTGTACTGTGTGAATCCAGAAGAATTTAAATTAGGAGAGCTGAATGCTAATTTTACCTGTGACGTGGTTTGTGTGGTGTGCAACACTGGGAGCGATTTCATAACTTCTCCTGAAAATTATAGTAAATGCTTCATTACATAAAACTTTTAAATCAAGCCCGGATATTTTGGCCAAGTTGTTAGGATGTAGCTGTAGGATGTGTGTTCAGCTGTACAGCGATGGGTTGGAGTTCAAAGGAAGCATTATATAGCTCATAATGATATTCTGGCTTTGAAACTATCAAGACTGGACACTCACTCCTGTCATCTTGTCATCTGAGACTAATGTCATCTGAGACTAATGTCATCTTCCAAAAAGCACTGGTCCAGAGTTCAGATGCAGAGGTCTGGATAACTTTCCCTGGGAGAACTAGTAGAAGATACTCTGGAGAGGGACTGAAACTCCTTATACTTTCTCTTCATATTTTCCTCTAAAGCCCTTTCTTCTCTGCAGTGGGCTTGGTTTTTGTGCAGAAGAGGGGATGTGTGTAGGTGTATCTGAGATCCCCTAACATTCACCTGTAGCTGGAGCTGTCTGTATGGTGAGCGTATGTTGACTTTGCTTCAGCTCCTAAGTAATGCAGTTCCTATGTGGCTGAGTAATCTGTGCCTATGGTCCTACATGCTATCCCAGAGATCTTTTGAAAGAAAGTGGAGAGTCTCAATTTGTCTCCTAAGGACAAGCATTCATTACAGATTCCTGCAGAACAGCAGCTTGAGAGGTGCTCTGCAACTTTCTTGCTGATTTAAACAAAACAACCCCCCCCCCAAAAACAAACAAACAAACAAACCCTCCCTCTGAATTTGCTCTTCATTTTTTCTCTCCCTCCATCTTCAGTCTGACAAGTAAAATGTCAACAAAAAATATCTGAGTGCAGGTGTGGTCAAGTGGGTTTGGAATAAACAAACAAGATCACCTAGGCCTGGACACTGATACTGTCCAAACTCCCTTATCTGTCTGTGTTGTAGGGATTTGCTTTTACCTTTTGTGATTGAAGTTTCTGGACCAAATGGAGCCACCGATCCAGATAACCACTACTGTATCAAGTTCATGTAATGTAGCCTATTAAAATAAGATTAAGTACTTAGATGTGGTGGTCATTTTACAGTCTTCTTAACAAGAAAGAGACGGATGCCTAAGGCACCAAACACTGCCCTAAATAGCCCTAAATCATTGCATTTAGTGTATATTTGGGGCACTAACTTCTCTGCAGCTCAATGTCTTGTAAGGACGGGCCCCTAACAGAGCTGTTAAATGGACTGGGTTACAAGAGTTGTTGCAAGTGTGCACCTGTCTAGCGACAGCAAGTTAAAAAGATAGTGCTTGAATAAATCAGTCGACAGGTTTTATGAAAGACTTGGGAGGAGGGAGAGGACAGTAGAAAGTAGCTGTATTTGTAATGCTAATCAAAAGTGAAAGATGTTCTCAAAGCATGTGAGAACAGGCGAACACTAGCAGGTGTTGCAAATGTCCAGGCCTAGAGCAGAGATGAATTGAACCCCACTGCATATACAACATTCATGCAAGTTAAATTGCACTGATATGGTAGTTCAGCCACATAACCTCAGTGAAGGAAATTGTAATTTAGGGGTGGATGAAATATCTTGGGCTCTGAAATCTCTCTTGCTTTCTTTAATATACGTTCTTCTTACCAAGTTCACCTTGGGCTCCTTAAACTACTTATAAATGCACGCTTGAACATCCCTTCTTTGGACTTTTTTTTTTTTGGTAAAATCCTGGTCTTTCTCCAGCTCTTCTAGCACCTCTATGTAGATTTTTCTCAGTGACCATTTCCACTATATTTCAGACCACTAGGAGCAGTTTCCAAGGGGACTATCTACTTGTGGGCTGAATCTTCAGCAGGTGCATATTGGCTAATTTCCAGTGAAGTCTGCAGTGTGAGTTATTTCAGTTTACTTACAGTACTAAGGTTACTAAACAAACTGTTAGCTTTATCACAAATGTGAAAAATGTGGTATAATCTCCTTTGACTCTTCTTGGGGGCATCATTGATCTGTCTGTGGATTCAGAATAAATGTAAATCCTCTTTGCAGAGCGTTCACCATGTTCTGCTGTAGCTTGAGACTTTTAAAGAAAGAGTGAGTTCTAGAAAACAATATGTTCATGTGTGGTTTTTATAAGTGTTAATCTTCAGAGCATTAGGAGACCAGCCTGCAGCTCTTCTGGCTGCTTTGTGTAAAATCTGGAACATCAGGATTCTGATGAAGTTTTCAGGCCTTTTCTCCCCCTTTGGGGCTTCTCTCTCTATGATGTTGATGATGATACAGGTGGATGAGCAATTGCCAAGTAAAGCGTACTTATTTTTCCACTGAAAGCCCAAAGTTAACATTTGCTGCAAATCATTGCTCCGTCTCCCTCAGCAGGGTCCCATCCTGTGACTAATTGACTTCCTGTTTGGTGTGTATGTTCTTGGGGGAAGTATATGTGGTTTTTACTTTAATTATCAGTACACCAGGCTAGACTTGCCTGTGTATAACATTAGAAATAGAAGAAATGCTGTAGGCAGTTTGTCACATTAATTTATAGCTTGGGTAGGATTTGGATAACCATATGAATTACTTTACCAGTGGACTTGACCTTTACGTGTGGTGGTAAATTGTGCGAAAGGGAGAACAGCACCAATGTATTTAAGGAGGGGAGGAATTTGAATCTGAATGGTCTTGATTTTCGTAATAAATCAGAAACAGAATAAACATCTCTCTCCCCTCGGCACCCCTCCACCCCCTGACACATGCACATATGGAATGATGATTAGAACCAGGGCATCAAAAAGGTTGCAGGAGTAAACAAACCTATTTGACACTTCTCTTCTGAAATTTATGAGCATGTTTAAAATGCTAATTTTGCACCCCCTTTTAATGCACACAATCAGGTATATATCTTAATGGTAAGAATATGGATATGTTCCAGCCTAACTGTTCATGAATATATTTTGGGCTATTTCTTAAACAGCAGTGGCTCTTAATGCAAGGTATAGCATTGCATATGCCTCTTAAGGGTGTTGTATTTCTAAGGATATTCTAAGTGTGTGTTTCTATCCTGGGAGGTGTCCTAGACCAAACCCTCTCTTCTGACAGTCGCATCCAGTAATATAGTAATGTTACAAAAATATCCTTTAAGGGCAAACAATTCCCATAGCAGCTCTATCCTCTCTGTGCCCCCAGCTCTATCCTCTCTGTGCCCCTCAATCATCTCTTCCAGCCTCTTGACCCAGGAGGACTTTGGCATAACGTGTGCAGCTTCATAGGCTTGGGCTTGAAAAGTAGTTTTGCAGCTAACTCAGATATGTCACTGCCATTGTTTTTGTATGCAGTTTATTGCACCATCAGATTTGCCAATGAAGCTATAAAAGCAAAGCTGACTTTTTTTAAAAAAAGTGCAAACCTAAATCTAGAAAGAGATGGTAAATAATTTTGTTCAAGGTTAATATAGGTTAGATTTCAACTGGAGTTTGAATTTTGGGCTGAATCGATACAAGGACATCTATGGCAGGGTGAGCTGTTCTCTTTAATTTTTAGTCCAGACTTAATTCATGACAGCAGATAATCTAATAAAATTTAAAATAGGTTCCTTGGTGGGATAAATGAGCTGAGAGAAAATGTAGATCATCTTCTAATTACTATTTTAAATGTAGGCTAGCATCTCAGAAGCATGACTGACACTTTTCCCTAAAATTTGGCCATACACAGCTAGAGAGAACTCCTGGATTTTTGTTCAAACCACCACCAAATCATAAGGGTTGGACTGGATCATCTGACTGGATCCTCTCATCTGCCTGGATCCTCTGAAAAATTTAAAGTAATTTCAACTTTGGCTCATGTGTAATTAAAACCTTTCAAATATCTAACCCACGCACATACACCAATTCAGCTGGAGCTGGTACGGAACTATATGAATATCTGGATTCTTATTGTATCTTAGCATGGCTTTCCCCCACCCCCATCCTATTAACTAACTGTTGAGCATCAGTGCAAATGCATATTGTGGCTGTGACAATTTCCTACTGTATTTGGGTAAATGTTGTAGAAAACATAATGCTGTAACTTTGTTTAGTCAGGCTCTGTACAGATGTAAGGTTAGTCATGGATCAGACTTCGTTTTCATCTCTCCTTCTGCTTCATTGCTCACATATGGGGTTTTGAGCATGAATTATTAATAATTGAATCATTTTAAATGCTGGAGATGCACCAATTGTTGTCAGATTTTAAATTTGTTCCTTTTAATTACATAGTTACCATTTAATACACAACATGGATCCAAGGAGTTCTAATTGTTAAAGAACATTTTTTACCTCTGCTGATTGGAATGAGGTAGACTCAGAGTATAGATAAAACTCTTCATCAAACCCACAGAATTTTCCTGTCAGTGCTAGATTAACACAACGTGAATGTAAGAAATGACCATGAATAAGCACTTTAAAGGACATATGCTTTCTAATCTGTGTGTTCCTGTACTGTTAACTATACTGAGGGGGCTAAAGCTTCTAATTGTTTTACCTAGTAACTGTAGATACTATAGGAAAGATAATAAAACAAAAAAAAAGTGAGGATTAACTACTTCATATGGATGAAAATCTGGTCACCCTGGAGATGCTGTTGCATCTGTCATTGCTTTGCTTTCAACGGTTGGTGCTGATGATAACATTCCATCAAGGGCCCTGGAAAAATTTACATGCTAAATACTTGGGGCTTAGCTTAATAAAATGGATTTTGGAATATGCTAATCACATTTGTTTTGATTTCGCTATTTCACATGGTAGATTGGGCCCAATTGCCACCTAGATCTTGGATCAAGGAGGTTTGGAGAGCACGTTCCGCAGAGATTTTCCACTTCAGCTTTATATAAAATTGAGCAAAGATTTAAGGTCATCTGTAGATAAAGGTAGTTACAGAAGGTAGTTACAAAGTGAAGTTCGTATATTCAAGAAAACCAAAGAAACCAGTATCTATAGGCTCTTTCAGAAAAACCTGAAAATAAATCATAAGAGAAGGGTTCCTCTGCAGTTTCTTTGAAAAACATTCAGATATTGACTATTACTTTTCTGATTGATCTATGATTACCTCCATGGAAAGACCTGAAGGGAGGCGAAGGGGGGTTTGTGAGAATTTCTTAGAAACGAAAGCTAAGTTTGTAATGACCAATGATAGGAGAAGCTCTTCTAGGTTTGCTCGCAGTGGGAAATGTTGTCCCTGTCCCTCCCTTTGCTCCTGAACCAGTTTGTCTGAGGCTACAGGTATATACATGGAGGGAAAGCAGAACCTGGGCAATCTAATAAGTTGCAGTTGTGAGGGTTAGCTTTATATTTGAAAGTAGGTGTATGAAATTGTGATGGACTTGGTGAAGATTCACCCATGGGTAAATATGCAATTATGGTTACGGGATTCACTTATTTTCAGAAGTTGTGTTTTGTGTTCACAGCCTTTTAAAGTCTCTTCTGCAAGAGGAACCTGCTGAAATATCCATAGCCAAAGTGAAGTGTTTCCGTTTAGGTAACGCAACAAAAGTGTTTGCAGAAATTCCTGTGCAATGACAAAGAGAAAATGAGGTGTTTCCTATTAGGATAGTGAACATGCATAGAAATTCCACTAGATCCTGCAAGTGCAAGTCCAGTCTTTAGAGCTAGGAATTATGTTAGAATGACCACCATCTTCCAAATTGGTGAACTTTTTTAGGGCACCGACAGCCTGTGTTATCTTAACTAGTTAGTGTCTCTAATTGCTCTTAGAAGTCCATTTGAGGAAAGAGAGAGACAGCCCGAATAGGGCAAGTGTTCACCAGCCAAGACGAGAAGAAAAACAAAACAACGAACACACCACCCCCTCACCCCCACCCCCAACTCAATATCATACTCCATTCTTTAGTGGCTAGCTCTTGTAGCTAGCAAGCCATTAATAATTGCTGGTAGAACTTCACAGCACTTGATAAAACCAGCAAGTTTTGAAGCATCTGTATGAAATCAGTTTTCATTGAGTTCAATGAAAGTGCTGCACAAAGAAGTGGCCTCTTATACTTCTGTCATTATAATGTAACTTTGGGCCTGGCAGACAATGTGTGACAGTAGTGAGGTTAAATGATTAGACCGGCTTATCTGCAGTTAGACTCAGTACTCTTCTATCCCAGAATGTTATAACACTACAAATACTTTAAAAAGAGTTAGAATTAAAGTCAACTGTTTCGGTCCTCTGGTACGGAGAGAGCGAGAACAGAGGGATGTTACTGGCAGTGCTGTTAACGGGGAAATTTTCACTTTCTAAAAAGGAAGGAGGCACTTGGATTTACTCAGACTCGTGACTAAAGAGAGATCCAGAAAAAATCTGGTTTGGAATAAGAATCCTTGCTAAGGTGAGAAACATTATCCTCATCCTTACACAGAAGCATTTAGAGCCATATCCTCCGGTATGAATAGCCCTGTTCCGGTGCACTGTGGAAGGCTGCAAGGCTACTTAAAAGCAGTGACACTGAAATTCTCCTTCTGTTTTCTGCTTTGGTTTCTTGTTTTGGTTTGTGCAGATTCAGCTCCTAAAACCTTAACCATGAAAAGAAAATCTTGCCAATTTTTGGCTGCATTTGACTTCTTCCCGAACTTGGCTTTGGAGCCTATGCTTGTCCACAGAATCGCATCAGTTTTTTCCTCTCAGAACTAAGACGATACCTACTAGAGATTTTTATCTCTTCCTCCTCCTTTTTCTTTTTCTTTTTTACCTGATGATTTGTTGAAACTGGAGGAGTCATTTTAGCTTTACATAGTATGAATTCCAAATCTGTTTCACTGGGATTTCTTGTGGGTATAAGATAATAATTAAACTATTTAAATACTGCAAATGATCTCACTTTTCTTTCACCTTGCCCCAGAATAAAATTAACTACTCATCATTTACATAGCTAAAATAAGAAGTTACTGAATATCAAAGAAGGCAGAGAGTGTATTATGAAAACTTTTCTCTTACATTTTCCTCTGGAGTTGGCTCTCAAAAGCTGTACCTAGTCCTCTGTCATTTTAATTTTATAATGCTATTTATATATCAAAGTAATAATAATATCTAAATTCATGCTAGTGTGATATCAGAATCTAGTCCTCTATAATTTCAACTGTGGGTTTATCATCACGGAAGTTAATAAAGATACTCTAGAGTTACAGGATGTGGTTGGGATCAGGCCCTCTGGAATTAGCACAGCTGGCTGCACGCATGAGGATGGCTTGAGTGATCTGTAGGTTTGTAGGATTTGCAGGCCTGCTTGTACGATGCGGTGACTCTTCCTGTTACAGTGTATCTGGAATTTTACGAAGAAAACAATTTTGCACAACTTTTGATGCTTAACTGATTTAAACTTTCAGATTGAAACCTGCTAAACTTTGCAACCTGTTGCAGCCTCGAGATTTTATTGCTTTTTGCTGCTTTCATTTACCATATGGTCTGCTATTCACAAACTCTGCCCTAATGAGAATTACTCTTGCAGGTAATTTTCTAATGATTGTCTTGGGATAAACAAATTTTTCATACTTGTTTTGCTAATGTATTCAAGGAGGTTCACAGGGGAAAAGATTAATCATCTAAAAAGCAAGCCGGTGTCTTTCATTATGCTAAAGGATCCCAATATGCTCAGCGCAAAGCCGCTCGTTGCTATGACAGCAGATACCTTTCTCTCCCCTTGTGAGGTAAATGGCAGCTCCCAAGCTGATTGGCCGGAATTGGATTATCATGCTGACCAACCACCGGGAGTTAATTTCATCAGAGGGAGAAAATGGTGGGAAATCCTGCCGCGCTCTTACAAAGGAATCTTCATTAGGAGCCAACGGAGTCAGGGGTTCTCTTTCATTATAATTAATATGTTCCATCTAATAAAATAATTTAGGAGAGGCAGACAATAGAATTAGCCTATCTATTATTTCGTATATCCACATAAGCTTTAATCTGTTTTCTACTAAGACCTACACTCAAAGTAAAGCAACCCTTATTTTCCCCATAATACCTCTATTACCAAAGACTGTCATCATGTGCCTGTTTATATAATTGGAGATAAGCTAATTGCAGGCAATACAAAAGGGCTGGCATTCTTACAGGTATTTGCTAGAAATACTCATGCTCTATGGAAATAATGGATGCAATAAACTTTAAATAGGAATGTTCCCCATTTGTTTATGGCAGTAATTCACATCGCATTTCTCACTTTATCAGTGGAGGAGACTGCTTGGGTCAGGTTCAAGGATGGAAGTTGCATGTCAGTTCACAGGTGAAAGGAGGAGATGGTAATGAGGCATTGAGATTTACAGTTGAATAGCAAGGGAAGAACCTACACCAATGTGCACGATTTTTCACCTCTTCTGGGCTTTTAGCTGTGGCCGTCTCATCCAGTCCTTCATGCTGGACTTCCCTTGAAGTGGTCAGATTCAGCTGCTTATATGCAGCTTGCAGTGCATAATGCATCACAGGCCAAAAGGAGTGGTAATATATTAAGAGTTGTAAATTGCATACTAATGATTGTGTATATGTCAGTGTACAGTGGGGTAAAAGTTAAGCTGTTTGCCTGCTGTAGAGGGTCTGGCTTTCCTTTCTTTATTGATCGATCTCACCTGACGTTGGCTGAGAGAGTTTAACTATGGGACTTTGTTTTGCAAGGGCCAAAGAAAGCACACTGTGCTTCAGAGAAGACTCTTATGCACTGAACTTGGGCTTGTGCTCATGGCTTCTTCACAGCTTATTTTACAAATTTACATTGGGGCTTTAATCATAAAATCATTTATAGCTATTACTTCACTTGAATCATACATTCATATCTTATGAAAAATGAACTCACTGAGCTTCTTATTGGACATGTCATTGACTGCAACCACTTTCTTGAGTTACTTATTTGTAAGATCTGTAGCATCACAAAGTAACAAAATCTCCATCATATTAAACTAATGTAACAGGAAAACTCTGCCCTTAGACACTAATTTTTAATATGAAACATGATCGTAAAGTGAGTGAAATCGGTGATTTCAACTGGTTTTGTATGGTGTCTATACTGATGGCTTTGTAAACCTGCAGGACTGCCCTCTCCAACTGTCAGTGTATAACTGTGGGACAGAGATTAAAAAAAGTAAAAATCAGGTATGTAATAAAATCAGTTCTCTGTGCTTTAAAATGCAAAGGTCAGGCAATAAGTACTAGTGCTTCACTGGCGTTAACTTTCTTATACATTAAGGAGAAAACACTAGGCTATATCTAATATAAGGAGAAAAACGAGACAGTGGAAAGTTTAATTACTTGCCTAAAACCACAGTGATTCAGTCGCACAGATGAGATTACAACTCAGGAGTTTCTGGCCCTCTGCCCAGGCTCTCTCAATATTGTGAAGCCCTCAGTTTGTGTTATTCTACCAGGACACTTCCAAGACCCAATTTTCTGCACTGTATGTACACATGCACAAGCACTTACGCACAAAACTTACATGTGTCTTTCTATTTATTGCTGCTAATTACACATGCAAATCCATAGCTGACCAACTGTTCGCCTTTGCCATGTGCATGTGCAGTTGTGGTAAATGGCATGCAAATTGGCCATGCAACTGTAACCTACCTTTTTGCATTTGCAACCTCCTGGGAATCCTATTCTTGGATTTGTTTCTCTGATTAGTATAGTGGAGCCAGTTCACCCTATTTAGAGGCAGTAATGGGGTATCTGAAGTGAGGCCAGCCCTTTTAGCTGTTGAACACTGCTTGTCCTGTGTAGTACTGAGTGTGTTCAGCTGTTACAGGAGAACAAGCTTTGGACTCAGCATTCAATATCTTCCTTTGAGATAAGAATTCAAATATTAACTGCAAGCCATTGCATGACTTCATGTAAGTGACTGCTTGGGTGCCCTGGCATGGGAACAGTTAACAGCTGAAGGAAGGGATTCATAAAAGGCATGTGCAGCCTCACCTAGATTAAGGCTTCATCCTTTAGGATGTAGGTGCTTATGTTTTTTGTAATCCCAATGCTGATCCCTGTCTTAGATTGAGGGTGGGTCTATATGGCCATGTAAAGATACCAAAGATATGTCTCATGGAGTTAATGCAGCAGTATATGTTCAAGGACCATTTTTAAAGCTAACGTGAGGCTATCTACTCCATGGTACCCCGTACCATAAACATGCGTTTTTATATGCCTGCACTCTAGACTTCTAGGACCTGAATTTTGGAGGGAGGCACCTAATGTGAAAGTTAGGCGAGTGGGTCCCATCCAGGTAGTTTGGTGAATCCAGCCCTGCCCCTCCGCATACTGCGGTTAACCTTGCAAAGAGGGCTGTTGCATCAAAGCCAAACATTGCTTTAAAACTGCCGTGTTTTCTTGTTTTCTTCTGTAGAGGCATTGTTCTCCTGTGCGTTAAACCTTGCTGAAAGTGGCAAGTTTAACCACTGCCCTAAATTTCCATTAGCAGTAAGAGAGAGTTAATCGCATGTTTCCATTCCAAACAAAGGCAAGTGCTCAGGAATGCCAGTCCCTTCCCAAGAAGGCCCCAGCGGGGTGTCGCTCGGGGAAGGGCTTGTGTGCAGAGTGGGAGAAGGGCTGAAACAGCTCCCCGGCAAGTGATGTAACTTTTGCGGGGAAGCGAGCTTAAGTTTCTGCACCCTACACTGTGTAATGGAGGCAGGAATGAGAGTGGATCGGGAAACGGGAGGAGGGAGGCTTCCTTGCCTAAACCTTGGGGCAGTTGGGGATGCGTGTAGAAGCTCCCACAGCTTTTGTCCGCATGCTCTTACCTTCTCTGATGGCTGTGACCACGCATTTATGCGCTTCCACCAGCAGGACGCCTGATCAGAGCCATTTGCCCAGAAAACCCTGAGTTTTAGGAATCTGTTCAAGTCCCAAGGGGTAAAAACTAGTCTTCTCTCATAAAAATGAAGTGAATGAAAATGACAAAGTTGATTTCTCTATGGCAATTTGAGCACAAATTTTGCTATAAACTGTCTCAGAGTTCTACAGTCTTCTGGGACTGAAGTTTTGGTTTGGTCCATAAGATAAGTTACCTGACCACAAAGTGTGGGTCAGAAATTTGGGTTAAAAATTCTACAAAGGTGAAGAATGTTTGTAGATTTGGTTTAGAGTCTGTCTTGACCCAATGCAGGTAGAAATTTATTTACTTAAAAAAAAAAAAGTATAAAAATTGTCATATGCCTTTGATTAACATCTTCCAAAGCTTCAGTAAAAAAAAGTGCCTCAAACCCAAACATTTTAAACCATGCTTTTTCCAGATATCATTGTATTTTAATTCCATTTTCTCTGACAAAGGAAGGGGGATGAATTCTTGTGTAAAGAACAAGAGCAAGAGTAGCAAATACATTGACTTAAAGGAAATTTTCACTAGCCTATTCTCTAACTTTCAGCTGAGATTTCAAGAAAGCTCTCCTTAAAGAGCAGATTATCACAACTGACTAACAATAGTGAATAATTATTTCAGAATAAGTGTTTTTCTACCTGAAAAGTTAAAATCATGGCTTCTGAGGTAAGCAGTAACTTGCAACATGAAGTTCCATAATCGATGAACATATGTTTGAAACCTCCAGAAATACAATCCTCTGTGAAAATTCCAGGTAGATCAAGTATTAAAAAATATATTTGTAAATGAGCTGGCTTTTAATGGTTTCTCATAAAATGCATTAATATGATGTGAAGGCTGAAAATCTAAGTGCAAAGGAATTGACACTGTTCTGCTTTTTCTAATGGTCCTATAAATTTAAACCACTGCATGATTAAAATGATAAGACTTGGCTTAAAAACTTTAGCCCCAGTCTTGACGCTGCCCTGCTCGATGCCTTTGAACGTGGTCAGGACAGGGAGGTAAAACGCACTAGTGTGGAAACAGAATCCACTTACAGCCCTTGCTGTCAAAACCGGAGTGATGACTCCCCTCCAAAAGATGGTGTTGATGGTGTGTTTTCTGACGCCAAACAACTTCTATTTTTGGCTCCTTAATTCTGTCGTTGCGTTTCTGCTTTGTGCCTTTCGGTTTGCGTTCAATCTCCCTGTACTTTGGCAGCTGTAATTCTGTCATTTACAAGGTACACTTGGAGCTGCTCGTAGCTGTTCTGACATACTCATAACAGGTACCGGTTTTCTTTGACAGTGCAGTATCTGTTTTTATCAGTGTGTGGGCTGCTGCCAGTGATTTACAATCAAATGTTAATAAAATTTGTCTGTTCCTTGTACTCTGTTTATTTAAGCAGCCACTCTGAGCCTTTTCATGCGTTACTCCAAATAAGATCAAAGGGTTGAGGAAAAATGTTTGTCAGTCTGAGAAGTTACGGTGGTGTTCTTTTTGTAAACTTAGTATCCTAAAAATTCATAGCTGGTAAAGTGCTCGGCACACATGATTAATGACTTAATGGTAGATGACAAGATAGAATACTTTTTGGTAAAGTTTCACTTTAAAAACAAAGAGTAATCTGTTTCAAGCCTGGAGGGAAAAAAAAAATTAAAGACAACGTTGGGCTAGATTTCCCCTATAGATACCACTAGAGCTTCTGTCCCTGCAGCTGAGCACAACAGCTGGTAAGCAGCAAGCAAGTGGAGAAAAAGAGCTGCCTTTAATCCAGTACAATGTTTTCTTGTGCCCATTTTACTGTAAGTCTCAGTGGCAAGGGGACAAAGGCTGTTGACTGATCTGCGCAATTACCTCCTCTAATATTGCTTTCAACTGTCTGCTCAGAGTGACAAGAGTGGATGAGGTTTAGTTAAAGGCTGGGAAAAATGCCCTTTTAATAAAAAAAAATAAATAAATGACCCTCTCTGTTATCTAGCTGCTCTTTTAGGCCTTTGAATCTGTTTTGGAGGAGTGCAGATGACGGGACTGAAAGTTAGAGCAAGCCTGAACTTCAGTATCAGCAATGCAATCAATGTTTCTTACTGAAATAGCCTTGGTACAGTGTGCAGTTTGCATTGGAAACAGGGTTTGGCGGGGCGGGGGGAAGGGGTTTTGGGGGGAGGTGCGTCTCTCCTACAGAATTTGACTCTTGAAGGCAAACATTTAAAATCTACTGCCCTGTACATTCTTCATTTAGAGACTTTATTTTTCCTTGATGACAAAAATGTGATACTTTAAATAAGGTAGGCAGTATTGCTGAGCCAGGCTGCTATTTATTTCTAATATAGAAGATGCATAGGTAAAATTGTGTTTAATGAACTGTAGATGGAGGCCTTTTCTTTTTGTCTGATGAGACAGAATGAGGAGGCACTACAGATACCTTTAAACTCTGAATTAGTGCAGTGGAGTTAAAAATCTAATACCAAGGCCCTTTTTTATGATTCAGGTGACTGTAACAATTGATGTCTGCATTCCCATTTTCATGGCGATGTTTGTGCAAAAGAAAGAAGAGGTGACAAATCAGCAGGAGTTACGTGATGGTGCAAGGGGTGGTGTGCTATGGTTATGTAGCCGCAGCAATGAATGCCCCCTTGACTTATGAATAGGCAGCGTTTCGATAGGTACAGCCATTCAGATACCGCGGTGATGAACGCGGTATAGGCACATACGGAGGTGAGCACTGCAGAGCCCTGTGTGGTGTATGGCAGAGGATATCCTTGTTTCTTGTGAATGAGTGTTTCTTGGCCAGATGCTTTCGTACACATGACAGTTCGGGTTGGGGAGGGCTAGAACTCAAAGCCTTATCCAAAATCATGAGAGAAGGTAATTGTGTTAGGCAGCTTTCTTCTCATGCCTCAGGCTGGATAGGGAAACTACCTTGCTCTTTCCCTTTTTATGAATCTAGGGGTTTTCAGGGAAAAAAATAAAATCATCTGAACAGCAGCAGAATTTAGACTTCATTGTATTGCATTTCTGATAATAGCAGTAAATAGAAATTTGGAGTGAGACCATCAAATCTCTTCACGCATGGCATCAAATATCCTCACTGTTCAGTCCACACCAGCATTTGTTGCATAATGCTGTTAAATATTATGTGATGAGTCTATTTGTTCACTAATATTTAAGCTTCTGTTTAGTCCATTCCAATAGATGCTGATCCATTGAAGTTATTTGTCTTTGGCACATTATTTGTCTATTAACAAGCAAAAGTGTGGTCCAATAGATTCAGTGGTAGTTTGGCTGTTGAGAAAGGTATGTTCTACTCCAAGTCTCTGTTCCTGACTTGCTCTGTGACCTTGGTCAAGTCACTTCATTTTTTTCCCCCCACTTAAATATTCCATATTCATAAAATAATGAAATTCACATTTTTGCAAATGTTCTTTGAGATCTTTGGGTAAAAATTACTAAATAAAAGCTAAATTTTGTTATGGTGACTTATTGGGTCACTGAATTGACAGTAACTATCTGAGCACCACCTGGAAAGATGGCCTTGATGTACGAATTTTGCTTTGCTGTTACCTTTGAGTCTGGATTGAAAATATGCTATATTTGTACTACTTAGCCAGTGTTGCAAGGGATAAGGTCTAAGGCTTGCAGTAGGGCATCTACTATTTTTGTGTCTCCCATGTTAAGCAGAGAGCCGTGCTCAGTGCCCGCTCCTACTTCAAAATCTCTGAATCCCAATTTCTTGATCACTATTGCTTTGGTACCTTTCTAATTCTGTAAGGTGCATTGTTGACTGCTATGGTGTCTGGGAGCCTCAAGCACATAGCTTGCCAGGCTCAATCCACGCTTCACTACTTGTTCCGGTTGACATGACTGCAGGATGCTGATGCTATAACTCTGGACTCTAAGACACTTGTGTGGAGCAGTGGGAACAAAGGAAAAGAACCTACTTGTGATGACGACTTTACCTCTCTAATCTATTTGTCCTGTAAAATGACAATAAGAGATGAAGTAAAAGCTAGCATTACCCCTTTCCTATCTTTTGCTTTCTTTCTAATGTAACTACATTTTAAAGCTAATTGCAAAGCTTAACTAAAAAAAACCTCTTAAATCTTTCTGCCTAAAAAGAGGAAAGGAAGCAGCATTTCTGTATTTGTTCTCAGTTTACATTTTCTTAACAGAGTATTTCAAGAGAATTAACCTGTCTGGAAATAAAAAGAGGAAAAAATTAATTTAGAGAACTATCTACAAGATGCCTCCTGCCCCCCTTATTCTGGTATGGACTCTCATTTACCCACTTAGGAGTGATTTGGAAATGTTTTGCCACAAAGCCTTGTTTTTTTATTTTTTTCCATGCAAATGAAATTCAGTGGCAATTGCTTCGTTTACGTCCTTACTGTGAGGAGGCTCAACTGATGGCAGCACCGTTCATTTTAGCATTGTGCTGGATGACCTAGTCTTGTTGTTGCCTCAAGCAACATTTTGATATAAAGCCCAATTGTAAATGTATTTGATTCCACCTTTCAGTTAGTTTGGATTTTGTCTTCTGTAGGAGAAGAAGGAAGACTGGAAGACTGTTTCAAAATGTCACTATTCTAACAGTGAGAAACCTTGTCATGTTCAGCCGCTCTCTTTGTTCACCTCACATTATACAGCTATGTCCAATGCCAGTTTTGGTTTATTTACTTGCAGCATCCTGGAGCTGTGTCTTGCTGGGCTAGAAAGGAGTTACTGAACTTTTGTGTGGCTCCTCTCTGAATTGGGGAAAAGCTATTTTCTACGAATTTCTGTGGTTTATGGAATAAGAATAAGTACAATTCCCAAAACACATCCTCCTCTTCCTTCTCAACTCAATATCCTTCCACTTGTGACTGGTTTGGAAAAATTTTCTCTATAAATAAGACATCTGAATCTCAAGTCTGAATAGCATATTCCAAGAGGGGAATTCCTGGGGTGTGGTGAATTTTTACAACATACAGGCTTTTAATAGTAGAGAGAGGCATTCCTTTGAAGTGCTAGATGAGGAAAGGAGGAGCCAGAAATCTCAGAAGGCTCAGCTCAACCAATGCATTTAATTTGGTTTAAAAGGTTCATTATTTGTGGAATGCTAATGAATTTTTATACTAGAAAGTTATCAGAGGGTAGCTAGAGTTATCCCTTCATGTTCTCACCGTTCCCCACCCTGTGCAAAAGGAGGGGGGGGGGAAGTAATTTACATTAGTGTGGTCTAAAACTAACACACAGGTGGGCTCTGCTAATGCTTCAGTACTTTCTCATATCTGATCTTTTCTGAGAAAAGGAATCTCTTTGCTGTCATTGCTTAAGCACCTCACATTGCACAGGTATGGTGTAATTGAGCTGCTTAATCTTTTTTTCTTCTCTATTCTTTTTTTACAAATTTCTAGTGGTTATTGTGAATTTCTATTAAAATTGGCCAAAGGAATCCCATGAAAAGTGTATTCTCCTCAGATTCAGAGATATGATGGCAAACAGCTGCACTAAAAGGAAGGATCTATATTTAGGAAAAAAATACAAGCCTTAAGGATGGTGCAGTCTTTTTTGAGGGATATGGGTGCAGTTGTACAGAATGTTTCTGAAAGCAACTTACCCAGTTCTGAATTTCTTCCCGAGTCCGACATTTTCTTACAGGCTCAAAAGAAGGTTAGTTTCTGTGACTTCAGTAGTTACCACTCAGGACATCTCTGCCTGAAGTTGAACTTGTTTGCAATATCTTTGGGACATATGACTCATGAAAGAAGCTTCAGTCATGACCTTTTTGTTTGTTTGTTTTTTTGCTTTTTCTCCACTGATTTGGAAACCAAGAAGTGCCAATAGATCAGACAAGAAAGCTTTCAAAATTTAGCAGCACTAAATGAACTAAACTGCAATCCATGCCTGCTTACAGCTATTTGGTTATTCACACAGGAATCTAAGTGAAATTACTGAGTCTCCAGAGAGAGATTATATGAAGTTATGTGGACTGGGGTGTCTGCAGAGTTTCTTTTGACAAAATGTCTTCCGTGTGGTTCTTGCAATTGCCAGGGGCTGTACTGAGTTACCTTTCCTATCCTTCCAGTCCTGTGTTCACCTAACAACATTTTAGGTCAGTGTTCCATAGATGTGAATGGGCTTAATAGGTATAAGGCAGAACAACATATTGCTTTTGGTCCTTTTTCTATTAAATTTTTATGGTCTTCAATTAAAAGTCGCCATGCTGTGATCTCCAGTGCCCAGTAGGAAAGATCTTTGAAAGACATAAGCGTAGCTGATCTAATCTGCTCTGTGCCTCTAATGAAAGACTTTATGAAGTTCGCTTATTCCTGGTTTTCAGTGTAGAGAAATAATAACTGGCAATTTCCACTCTGCATTAATTGTTGGTAAATAAATTGGGGTGACTTGCTTTGACAGTAAATAAGGAGTTTTTGTTGGTGTTTTTTTTCTTTAACTTAAAAAAAAAAAAAAAAGGACTCGTCAGGCTTGTTTTATCTTGGCGTATCAGCTCCATTCATTATTCCTCTGAAAAGTGTTGGTTCACTTCCCACATCGTGGGAATAAGTAGAAAGGGACTAGGTAGTAGAGGGTTAGCACTTGCTTCCTGTTGGCTGAAGTCAGATGTCAGGCTTGGCTTTCCGTTCTCTAGGTTGACTGATAAGCTTGAGGGAGTTCATGGCAGGTATGCAGGTCAGGTGGATAACAGCTGGAAAATATGCACCCAGCGGAGAGACCACACAGAGAGACCAAAATCTTTCTCATTTATTGCTGAACAATTTCAGGATAACTTGGTGGTTAATGCGACATGATTTGACATTTGATGCAGTGTGTAATCTGTGGATATAGCCATATAATTATGCTCTGTATTCTATTTGTCTGATAAAATGCTCTATTACAAAGTGGGATGATGCTAATTATTTCTTTTTTAACTTTTAGCTGCAAAATAATATCCAAGACTCAGCAGCAATTGTCAACATGCTGTTGGGTATTTGGAGATTTTAAATGCAATTGTGAACCGGCTACATCCAAAGGGTTTGGTGATTCTTGCTCCTTACTGGTCATGCGAAGAAAAGTTGCTCAGCATAGGAAAAGATGGGAGGAACTTGCCATGCTGCTCAGAGGCAGGCAACAAACAAGTCTGTGCTTGGATAGGATCTAAGCCAACGCAGCGTCACTGGTAACGTGATGCCCCCAATCAGAGGGGAAAGAGCCCTTTGCCTGTAAGCAAGGGTTATGTGATGCAGTGTGTCCAAGGGACGCACAGTGTTCGGTTATCTTTGGCTGCCTCAGTTATTGCTCTTGTACCTCACATGGTACGCAAGCTGTGGTAGGTCTTGGGGTGGGCACTGAATCCACACAGACTTGGCCTGTTGCTTCTTCGTCCCCTCTGTATGCAGCCTCACCTCTACACATCGCATGTCTTCTCCTCCCTGTATCAGCATTAGGTCTCTACACTCCATACCATAGTTGGAAATGAGGGAGCAACATTAGAAGAGATTTGACCTCAGGGCCCAGTGCTGCCTGAAGAGGCACAGGTTACTGTCACCCCCTCTGTAAGAGCTGCCTTCAAACTTCAGTTGCTAAGTTAAGCCTAAATCTGGTCTGAGATCATGTCCTCAGCTTGGATAAATGGAAATAAATAACATCAGCTGGGCTCTGTACCTCTCCATAGCATCCACATAAAGAGCAACATGATTAAAAAAAAAAAAAAATTAATGAGTTCAGATCCCTCCTCCTACAGCAAATTAATCTGAAATGAACTTTAAAACAGGAAATAAACAGGGGCGAACAGCTGCTTCTGACAAAGACATCCTCGTGCACGTTTTCTATACAGCTTTGTTTGTTCTTCTGCTGAAATGATGAATAGGGCCCTGCACAGTGACACTTGTGTAAGAGTTGTGAATACCCTCTCAGGAACACTGCTGTTATGCACGTATGTAGCTACAGAGAGAGTGATAATCACACACGATTTGGGTTTTGTGTGGTCTTTTGTTAACAGTAATCACTGAAGCATAAATACACCTTACTGATCATATTTAGTTATGGATATTTTAGGGTGCTCTTCATGTTCAGTAATAGGCAGTTGTCTAGCAGAGGCATAATCCAGCCATACTAGAATGACAGTGTTTTATGTTCTCATCTCACCAATACCACTGAAACAAGGGAGAATCAATTGGCTTCATTTATTCAGGGTGCACTGATGATAAAAAGTAATATAGTATTTCACCAGTCTTTCTGTATGTTTTGATAATGGATAGTTGGTGGCAAATTAAATTTAGATTCCCTGAGCAGCAGCTACGAAACCAGTAGACTTCAGGGATGCACTCCACTGGGTGTTAAACAGGCAGATGACTTCACTGGGAGTTTTACAGGAGTGCAAGTAACATGGTCAGGTGTTTGTAATGTACTTGTGGGTAGCAGGTAATACTCCTCCTCTTCAAAACATTGACCTAGTCTTTTAATTGTGTAATTTCACCTCTTCCCTTCCTCCCCCTCCTTGCTCCTTCCTGCTCCAGCCCCTTCACAGGTGTCTGGTCTGACCCGTCAGGTGGGTCTCTGTTTGCCTGTCAGTTTGGGAGCTGATGGCCTTACTGAGGTATGGCTGATTGCACAAAGCGGAACGGGGTTTAGTCTGAATTGCAGGTGTGAGCAATCGACAGAGATCTCTGTTAATCCTGGAGATAGGAGTATGCTGTGCTGGAGCAGGCACAGCCAGAAAGAGCTAAATGAAGTGCAAACAGGAAAGGGGGGAAAAAAATTAAATGCTGTGGTTTCCTTCTTGCAGATGGCTTGAGTTATTTGGAATTCATAAAGGGAGATGCTCTTGTTTTTTCACAGCCCACAAGGATGGGATTTTGGAGCATGGCTGAGAGCCACTTACAAGTCCATTTATAAGTCATTGGAAAATCCTGCCTGCTTTAAGAATTTTTGGGGTGAAGTAAGAATAAAACTTATCCTTTGTCCTCCTCAGCATCTGCAGAGAGCAGGTCACTGGGGATCAGTGGAGTTGGGTTTTATCATACATGGTGCTGAAGAGCTCTGCTGTGATACAAACCACTTTTGACTGTAGTGTGAAGGGGAATGGATCCACTGAGAGGTAATCTGCTTTGGGCACCTAAAGCAGTGCGCAGACCAAATGTAGAGGGCAGACAGCACTGTCCTCTAGAGCACAGCTGGGTATATGGATGGGAGCACTGCAGGAGGCAGGAGACATGAGACAAGGTGGGGAAACGAATGGGGAGAAAGGGGGAGGTATTGCTTGAGAGGGAAAAACATGGGGTTGCTGGAGCGGGGAGAGAGAAGGCAGTAGAAAAATGCAGAGGGTGATGTATCTGATGTGAACTGGATGCCTTTGATCTTCTATGAGTAAATATTGCTTTGCTTTATGAGTCTGAGTTTTACTTGGGCTTTAACTTCAGGGCTCTCTTGAAGCCTTGTGAGTTCCAAGTTCTTATTTTTTATTTTTTTTTATTCCTATATCAAGCGTTGTATGTAAACACAGGATTCCAGATGCTGGGACTTGGAACAAAAAATACTATCTAAAATATCTAACATCTAATATCATAATAGCATCTAATAAAACAATAAAATTAGTTTCTTGACCTTTGCTATTAACTAGTATATGTAACATTTTGCTGAAATCACTAACGTTAACTGAAGTTAAGCTTTCTTATAGCAGTGACAAATTTGGTGTAGAAATGATACATTGCAGCTGCAGGTCCAAATTTTGTCGTTCAGGAAAAGGACTGCAGGATATAGCCCTTTATTTGCAAACAGGGAAGGGCACTCACACTAAGAAAAGCATGCCTTAAAAAAATAACAAGAAATTGGAGAGGCACAGAGCAGATTAAAGTATTCCTCAGCAAAGCAGGTTAATCCAATTTCTCGGCACCAATTTTTCTGCACTTAGGAGTAGATTGTATTTTGCATTCCTGATCCATCAGGTAAGAGCTAGTTCAGTGCAACAGTCACCTGTGTTTGCTTGATATTCATTTATCTCTAAGCATATATTTTACACAAGGTAGTGTGATACAATATAAACAGTGGTACGACTTCTGTTCCTCCCCTCCTTCTCCACACACAAAGTCAAACTGACTCTATAGTTTGTTCTCTCCGAGACCCGAGAGACCCTGCTTCAACTTTTATTCCCCTCCTTGCCGATCTGGTATAATGTCACTTTGTCACACTTAGCCTGCCTGTAGTATAACCTCTCCTTTGCATTGTGGAAACACTCAAAAAACACAGGAGATGCATACACAGGTCCCTACCTTTACAAGTGTAAACTGAGAGGACAAAAACAGACACAGAACAAAATAAAGGCCTGTAACATGTGAGTAAAGTGACCAGAACAATGGCTGGATTGTAGTTTATTGTTCGGTTTTCAAGCTAAAATCCCCAAGAAAATCCTTCCTGTCAATTAAACTGGAAGGGCAGGGGGGCTCCCTCACTTTCCTCCTACTCACAACTTCCTCCCTCATGTCTAGAAGCACGGTCTGCTTAGTAGATGGTGTTGAAGTCAACAGAAGTTTTTGTATTGACCCCGGAAGGCCTGGGTTGGACCTGTTCATGCTGATTTCCAGAGAGCTCTGCAGAACAAGCAGGTCTTCAGGAGAGATGAAGTGTTTGAGGATAGTGCTGGCCGAGGAGGAGCTTTAATGTTTACATATCCTTAAAGGGGATTTCTCCTGCCTGCCCTCTCCCCTCCCCCCCTTTATCTAATCCCTCATTGTGAAAAGGATGCAGATGTGTTGTGCGGAATGAATTCATCCAGGATTTAGAAACACCATCTTGTACAGGTACCCACCCACATAATTGCTTTCCTTTCACATACTGTGTTCCTGTGCACACCTGTGGGATGTTGGCAGGATCTCTTGGATATTAGATCTACTGAACATATGACCCATGTGGCTTTCACAGTATGGTAAAGTTACAGAATTACCCATGGATAGCCTTGGTGGGCCATGTATTGCATTCCTGGTTCATATTCCATACCCTTTCCCTTGTGTTAATGGCAGTGTGAGCGGAATCGGGACCTGTGATGTACAATTTCATATATATATATATATTCATACATTAAAATTCATGATTAATCACAGGATTCCAGTGGCTGGGATTCCCTTATTTCTACAGAGGCGCCTAAGAGTTAATTTATTCTCTCTGTGACTAAGTGTCATGAATAAAGAAGGGACACTGTTTATCTACCTACTGATTTTTCCTGTGAAGATCAAAAAAACACTGTAATTCATGTCTGTAGCCCTGAGAATTGTGCCTGATGGACACAAAAGGTGTGATTCAGTTGCTTAAAAACTGGCATGTTGAGAGGTTCTGGGATGGGGCCAGAAGGTCTGATGCAGGACTTTGCAGACTTGTGTCTCTCTGGAGCAGGTGGAGGCCAGGCAGGATACCACAGGGCATCTCAGGCTATGCAGCAGCCTGGCTTTAGACAACTGAACCAAGCCTTAAGTAAAGGCAGAGTTATAGTCATCTTTTTAGCTTTGTCTTCTGGACTGTATTCTTCTGATCCTCATGCTTTTGACTGCTTTTCAGATATGCTCCCAAATAGCTGTATTTCTTCTTCCCAAACAGTGTATCATTTGTGCTGTAGTCCTTAATTGATTAGCAGTTACAGCTCTTTTGTGGTCTGACTCCTCTGTTTCTGCTCAAGGATAGAAATTTTGGCAAGCTTGTGTCAACGTGGATCATTCAAAAATGTTAAATACAGTTTGGAAAGACTGCACAGTGAAATACGAGTTAGTGGATGGCAAACGCTAGCCAGGTAGTGCTCAGACTTTGCACAGTCCAATAAACATCTTGGGGCAGTGCGAGAAGCAGAAATCACACCTTTAAAGAGAGCTAGCCACTGAAAGACGTGGCAGAGTGGTGCAGAGGATTTTCAGAACTGCTGAAAGTTGGAATCAACTGAATTGACTTCCGTCGGGGCTTAGGAGCCTCAGTATGTTGAGGGCTCTGGATCTGTTCCTCACTTACTGTGAGGAGAATCGGATGCTAAGCAGCTTACTAGCATGTTGTAAGCACTTTAAAAATCTCGTTATTATTCCAAAGACAGAATAGTCTGGCCCTGTGTTTTAAACAGCAGAGCAGAAGTGTTCAAGACTGGAAATGTTTACTCTGTAGAACAGACTTTTCCATACCATTCCAGTACCTTTGACTTTGCTCCTGTTTGGCGAGCTTCCATGAGCACTTTCATTCCCAGGCTGCTCCAGAGACCCGGCAGCTGGCATCCCTGCCCTGGCAGACAGCCAGACTCGGCCAGGGAGCAGGGGGCCTAAAACTCCCATCCGTATTTGCCGCTTGTGATATCTGGAGTCTGTGAGGATTGAACATAGTTCATCTCCTGTTTGTTCTGCTGATCATGGCACAGTAGGAGGCTACAGGGGATGTCAGGACAGTGCAGGTAGGCATCCCTTGCAGAGGATGAACCCTGGGAATATCTGCAAGCATAAGGTCACCCCAGTGTAGCCCCAAGGTTAGATGGCTGTTACAGCCTTGAATCCACCATGCAGGCCTCTCTGTGCAAAGACCTAGTCAGGTTAAGGGTTCGTGATTAAATAAAACATGGAAATGATGCTTCACTTGGTGAATCTCTCTCTTTTCTTTTGTTGTGTGTTTTTTTTATACTAGAACTGTGTTTTCTTGTCATATACATGTATTAACCCTCAGTTCTTCATCAAATCTGTTGCTTTTTATTTGCTGTTGTTTTTACAATAAATTAACAGTGGAGCAAAATGACAAAATGTTACTGAGAGGTAAAAACTGAAACTTCCCAGACTGGAGCTTTGCATCTGTTTGTGGATGTGTTCATGAAACGTGTTTTCCTAGTGCATGTCAAAGGTTCCATAAAAGTCATCCAGGAAAAACAATACAATATCTTATTTACGCTCTCCTGCTTCAGTCACTTTTACTGATTTGTTTGAATATTTTATCCTAAATTAATGTACAGTTCCTTAGTTTGCAGCATTAGTTACTGAAAGGAGTCCCTCCAGTTTCTCTAAGAAGTGATGCAAGTACTGATATGGGCTTTATTTTACAGGACTTGCTCTTCCATGTTGTTTTGGAAAAGCGGATGGCGTCACTGATGAGAATTGGAGCAAGTCATTCAAAAGCAGAGACTGGAGAGGAAGGAGTGAGGGCTTCTCTTTCCTGCACTACTACACCCTGACCAAAAATCCAGGACAGAAGGGAAAACAAGCATGATGTACGCAGCCAAAATTGCAGGGGAATGCAATTACCCAGGGTGAAACTTCTCAGGGAATGATAATATTCAAGTGCAGCAGTTTTCAGTGCAGTCTTTTTCTTCATCACCCCAACGAACAACTCTTCCTGCATGTCACCATGTAGGGATAACAGGGTGCTCACCTTGATGCCTGTTTTAGATTCCCAGGGGAAGAACTCTATTCTAGAAAGAAAGGTCTGATAGGATCTTTTAGTTGTCATCAGTTTTTAGGACCTAGGACTTGTGCTTTCTTATTTGTAAGGACAGTAGCTCTATAGAACTTCACTGCAATATCATGGAGAGAGGTTGGCTTATTCCTGACTTACAGGAAGAAGGTCACTTACTGATTTACTAGAACCATTTCTTAGAGTACTTAAGGTTTTCCTTGGAAAGTCCTTCATCCAAATTCTGATAACGTCTAACCTTGCTTAGCTTTCATGGGAGCTGGTGGAACCACAGCCTAAAGTATGTTTTGGCTGCGTATTATCAAAATGTCGTGCAGTTACGTTATATAAAAAGGAAATCATTCCCCCCCCTCTTTTTTTTTGTGGTTACAGATTACTCTTCTTCATTTTAACTTCCCCAAGTATTCCTTTCAAAGAACGAAACAGCGTGTGTGTGTGTGTGTGTGTGTGTGTGTGTGTGTGTGTGTGTGTTAGAGATTTTGGGCTTTGGAAAGACCAGTTAAAATAGGTATCTAATTTCCCACTACTGTGCAATTCACAATCTAAAGCACTTGCTCTCACATCAATCTGCAAGGCTGGAAAGTGTTACTAACCCCACTGCACGAGTTCCCAAGACCTGGGCTGCAATGCTAACCATTTTTCTTCTTGTTCTCTCTCAATTTGGGAACACGGATCTGGATTCCTCTTTCCTGAGTCAATGACCATGATTAAAAAGTGATAGACTTCCCCAGGGAATATACAGAAGAAAAATAAAACAATTTGCTTGCAAATGGGAGGTAATTGGTATGTTAATTAAAGTCGACTTTACCTCTCTTAACCTCCTGATTTTCTCCAGTGTTTCAGATAGGGGAAGAAAAATTCATTCTTTAGTATTCTCAAGAATGAGATTGGATAATAGACACAAATGAAGTCCAAACCTAGTACAAAAAAACATGAGAGGATGTGTCTCCCGGCTGCTTTCCTAATACAGCATAAGGAGGACGAGATAGTTATCTGAGCAGTCACTCCACAGCTCAGACTTCAAATTATAGTAATTATGACAATTTGTGCCAATAGCCATGAGGTGGGGTTTTTTGATGTGGTTAAAAATAACATCTGTAAAAATCCAATAAAAAAATTACATTTTGCTAATTTTCTGATAAGATAATGTTTAGCTGTACTGTGTGCCTTCTACTGCCAGTTTTCAATTAGAGTATTTCCTTCTGGGCTTTTACCATCTTGTCTCATGGATCCAATTCCATCCTGAACAGTTCATTTGTTTTAACTTTCTTAATTAATTGTTTTGTGTAGGTTTTGCCTTTCAAACTGATATCAATCTTCCAGACTTATTAACGTGCTGATTGCTAGTGCGTGATACAAAGCACAACTCAGTTAAATTGTTCTTTCTGTCATATTAAGTGAGTTCCCGTATTAGCCTGCTAAACAAAATAATTGTAGATAATTTAGAGGGTAACAAATGACAAGAGTCCAGTACCTGGGAGAGTAGAAAAAAGTTCTCTATGCAGCTTCCCTGTGCTGACTTGGGGCACAATTATGAGCCCACATGCAAAGGTAGAGCAAATAAAATAATTTGCTCGCAAGAGATTGTGGGAGACCCAGTGGAAAAAATTACTTTTTCCACACAGTGAAGCTACGCACCTCGTCTGAGGAACATGGAGTGAAAGGAGAAGTAGGGTACCAGACACAGCTGATAACTTTCTTACTGGATTTGCGGTGAATTTTCTCTTCTCTCTGAATTACCTCAGTCTTATGTTCCTGAGTTAAACAAGGCGTATGCACTGAGACAGCAATTTTGGGGAAGTGTGACGTTGTCATTCACAGTGTCTTTGCATACATCTACTCCATATAGCTTGACTGAAAGGATACGTCATTTAGGGGTTAATTCTGAGGTAGTGTAATTGGTGTCTAACCAGGAACAGACTTCTCTGGGGATGAGGTATAACCATGGAGCAGGCACACAGATGACCTGGTACAAGTTTAGTGTGTGGTGATGCAGAGGGATCCTTTCTCAGAAAAGGCACTATTCCTAAGACTCTCCAGATTCATTTGTGATGATGACAAGAGTCTGTGTAGCCTGTAATTTGTTGTTCACGCGACAGTTGTACTACTCTGCCTGACGAAGCTGAGATCCCATTATGCTATATATTGTGCAAATGATTTCTAAACACGCTCAGTGATTGTGTAACAGCTCCTGGAGATTTTACTTCTCGTGTCAGTGGGAGCAGACAGATGCTTGAGTCTTGTTGACAATTTCCCTTTCATAAACATCACAGTAAATGATAGCATAAAGAATGAAAGAGCCATGTAACTTCAGGTATGTTATCTTAAGTGCTTTAAAGGCAGGTAAGGGGAAAAGGCAAGAAGACTTCTGGAAATTGTAGCCTTTGAGGCACAGTTCAGATAGAAGACTCAGAAGTGCATAATTCAGAAATGTAATGAGCAAGTTCATCTCAGTTCACAGACTAAGATAATTTACATCATGAAGTTCAGCACACTCGGCAAAACTGAGATTTACATGGGATTCGGAGATGCATTTTGATTTAAATTTCTGTGCTGTTGGTAGAGCTCAATACACGATAAAACTTGGGTGTTGTGAAATTTTAAATATTGAAATCAAAAGAAGGAATTCTACAGAGTCTCACTTGTCAGAGTGCTAGAGGAGTGATCTACCACTGTGCCATAGACTTCCTCTTCTGTACTCGGTGGTTTCCTGATGCTTTCAGTGTACATTCCTCCTTTCACCATCAGCCCCTGCAGAACTTTGGTTTCACCTGTTTTTTTGTTTCCTGTATGTCAGGGTAATTCAACTTGCTCTTCTTTTATAGCCACCCATTCCCACAACTGAGCTGTTTTTCTTTAGATCTCCATGATAGGTTTTATGCATACATCTTAATGCTCGGAAGTGGGACACCATTATGCCAGAATTTCTGTAAAGGAATCACTTTCTGACTGACGTTGCTAGCGTGTATGTATTGCAAGGCATTGGGAGATGCCTGAGATGATATGTATTATTCTGGAGTTTTTAATCTGCTGGAGCTAGCACAATACCTGCCAGCCACTTCAATGAAGCAGCTGTATTGAGCACTGCTGTGTCTGGTGGTGGTGCGGATGGTTGCTTTGTTCTTATTTGGTGCAAGCCTGGCTGACTCTTCAGTGTGCCCAGTCTCCAAGTGGCACCCAGCCCCAGTGCTTAGGCTGCTGAAGGGAACTCACAAGTTTCCATGTTGGGTCAATGTGACTATAGACTGCAGTGGCTGTGACGCAGGTAGTGAAGATTTTCCTGCCTTACAAGGCAGCCCTCCTTCCATCTGCTGCAGTGAGGGTTCCCTCTTTATCTCATGCCGTGCTGTAGACTTGTCCCACACAAAACCACATAGAGTAATTTCCTCTTTTCTCCTTCCAAAGGAAGTCCCCGTGCAGTTTCCCTAGCACTGTAGGCACCAGTATGCCTTGTTTGAGAGGGGTCGGATTTGCAAAGTAGAAAGATTCAACTCCAGGATGCTTCTACCTTATGCACGAATAAAAGTGGGCCATTGCCAGCCTAGAGCTTCTCTGAGCTTCCTGGCTTTTTATGCACAAGCCCGCATGTGTTGACATAGACTTCTTGGCACTGGTATTTTAAGTTGCCCACAGAATAATAGCAAAATGCTATGCATTTTGCTTGATAAAAATTTTTCAGAAAATCGAAGCAGAGTGAGTTATGGCTCATGTTCAGCTGCAATCTAGACATGAATTAGCAGGTGCTTCAAATTAGACGAATCAAGCCATTGAATGTGGTTCAGTAGCACACCAAAATAAATCCAGATGACATCTATGACACATTTCATTGTTTCCTGTAATCTAAGTAACACAAAAGACATAAGTCACAGCACAATACTTTATTGCATTTCTTTTTGAAACACTGGACAGGAATAAATTTAGACTGGAAATTAGAATATTTGTAACTATCAAAGTGAGAAATACATGATGTGGTTGCTGTGATGGCACTGGACTGCAGCTGCCCATACCAAACTGGAGCGGTTGATCCAATTCCATTCAAGTCTTGTGGTCCTAGGTTCAGGAGGCTGGATTATTTAAAAAACAAATGTCAACACCAAATGTTTTTGGCTTCCTCAGGCGCTACTTTTGTTCTGGAGTCATCAGAGTGCATGAAAAGTAGAAACTTTCATGAAGTATTTTAAACCTAATTTTTAAAATTTGATTGTGATCTAAAAAAAAAAAAAAAAGTGGGTGCTGTTAGTGTAGACTCCTTTATTTGACTATTGCTTCCACATGAAGTATTTTTAAAACCCCGAACATACCTTTCAAAAAAAAAAGAAAAAAAACCATGCATGCACACACATGCATGCATATATATCTATATTGTGAATTTTGTACTGTGTAAAAGCAACTCCTCATGAGACTGTAGTACCATTTCTACTAGTATCTTGTTACTGTGGCTTGTCCTAGGTACCTGGAGAAGAGCATAAAAATGAGGAAATCAGACTGATAATTCATCAGTGCAGTCAGCCAGCTGAAAGACATGATACGTGGCACATTTCCTTATTAGACTCCAATTTTCTCTGTCCTCTCAACTTAAAGAATATATAACAATCTATTAATTCATGTAGTGCCCATGGCAGATCTAGCAAAGTATCTATGGCATGCTGCCACTGAGCAGACTGCTTTCTAATGTTTCTGCTCTCTTTTCAGTTCAACACTGTTTGCAAATTGAGATGTTAAGTGGGTAAGATACTGGTGAACAGGATTGGGCCATGAGTTGTCCTTCCAGGCTGACTGATCCTTGTGGGAAGGATCACATATTTGGTACTCAAGATAATAGTAACCCTAAGTATGTAAGCTAACTGGCCCACATTGCAAGATTAGTGGCCTAGTATTGGCATTACAGGAAGGAAAACTTCAGTGAGTCATCCAGATCGAAAGCATAAAAGTCAAGCTAAAAATAAAAAATAGGTGTGTTTGAACATAATGGTCTGTAAGCAACATATATGCAACAGATAACATAAGGTCTCAATGACTGATGGTTTTACAACATGATTTTAAGGATGAACTGTTCCTAAACAATTTTTCCAGTGTATTAAGCACTAACAGCATCAGGCATGCATGTCTTGTTCCACTCTTCTTTTTCTTTTCTTGAACAAACAAGTTGAATGTGGCCAATACAAGAAAAGAGCCCACTCTCCGCTTATGTGTGTATGTTCCTTTGTCCTTCTTCCAATATCCCTCAGTAATGACAGACTGCAGGATCGTGTTCTGCTCTAATGTCTTTCTTGTAAGATTCAGGAGGGTAGTGCCGTCGTGACCTTCGGGAACAGTTTTTTCCATTTGGAAGGAGATGGGGGAGGGAACATTGAATTTGAGATTGATTTTCCTCCTTTTAGCATGTGGAAATTCAAAGCAAGCTCCTTGATTCATCAACAATGACTGTGTCTCCAGCCTTGGAGAATGCAAAGGCATCATCATCAGCAGACTGATGAAGTTAATACCCTCAGACCACTCTGTGAATGTGACCAGAGTCCAGTATGCTGCATGCTATTGAAAAATGCTGATGTTGCTCCTTCCGCTGATTGACCACAGTTTTAACCAGCAAATTGCTACCTGAGGATTTAAGAAATGGGGAGCTCAAGCAGTTTTAGACATCACAGTATGTTGACTGTTCATTGTTGGGGTGCTTAGGGCTCTGCACAAGTGTGGGGTGTGTTCTGGAGGCTTCCAAGGGAAATATCCAGCTTGGGGCCAAAATTGGGATTCAAAGTATCTGTGGAGATTTTAAGGATGCAGGCTTTTCCTGCTTCCCCTCTGCAAAGTGCTGGTCTATCTGACTGAAGTTCGGGGAGCTATTGTATACTGTCCGAGCAGAACGGCCTTTCAGTGTGAGCTTTATCTTCAGTAAAGAGCAGCTTCAGAAGGAGGGTAGGAAGTCTTTCTGAGGAGCTGAATTGTTGACCTCAGCTCTTCAGCAGGAAGCATTGGGAGATCAAACTGGATCTAGGCCACAGGGCAGGTTGAATCATTGAACTTGCCTTACATGTTGCCTTTCATTTGAGCTGGCCAGCCCCTTCTGTCAGGGCTTCAAATTTGGCCATGCTAATCCAGCTCCCTGTAGGGGAAAAGGATGAACTGAAATATCAGCAAGAATAAGCAATACTGGCTTTCTTCTGGTTTTGGAGAAGCAACAACTGAGTGGGCCACCCATTTTTTAGAGGTGGCCCTTCTGCATCAGTGTGGAATTGTAGGGGCAGGGTCAAGGGAGGAACTGGGTAATGTTCCTGCACGTACTTCCTCTTGATAAATTAGTGCTAAATTTGCACTACTTAATTTTTGCGAAGGGAAAGGTTTCTCCATGCATTCACCTGCTACATGCCAAACTGTTGCTTCTACAGGAGCATCTAAGCTCTGTGGTAAACCACTAGCAGGAAATTAAATCTGATGAAGGTATACATTTATTATGAAATGAGCCTCCAGAACTGTAGAGATTCTCTACTATTGTGAAATGTTTTGGGCATTGAAAACATCAAATGCTGAAGTTTGTATTTGGGATTAAATATACAAGCAGAGTGCTGTGTACCTTCTTTGTCGTGAGAATGTTATGATACTGCATATATAAAATGCTGCTCACTTCCAGTTGTTCCTCCCATATTTTTGCACTATTGTGGGCTGGGTGAGGTGATGACATGGTTGTCTGTGCTGTCGGAACAAATGCACATGCATTAGGGAGGGCACAAGTGGATGGTACTTTGAGCCAGTGGTTATTTGAAGGTATTCATTTACTACTACTAAAAGTTTTTATGAACTGAAAAGAAACAAAAAAAACAAAAAAAACCCCAAACAAACATGCTAGGGGAGAAAAGGTAGGGAAATGTCAGGTTTAAGCCCAGTTGCACACTGTGATTTGTGTTTTTTCTTTTTCTTTTTTCTTTTTTTTTTTTGTGTAGTTGACCATGTCTTTACCTTCCTAGTTACGATGTCATATTGCTGCACAATGTAGTGAAGGTTCATCTTTCAATGCATGCTAAAGTTTCATAGTAATGAAAACATCTGTCTGGTGAACACGGACAGATTTGTGCACTTTTTAGCTCTAAAAGAGAAAGGTACAGAACGGACAGAGGAAAACACATACAGTGTCCTGTTAAAATTCCATTAGAAAGATTTTAATTTAGATATATTTGAGAATCAATAAATGAAGCTGGCCCAATTCTGATCACTATTTTGAGGACAGTCATAATGTTCTGTGGATGTTTTTGTATATCAGAATAGCATGTGTCCAAAAAACATCCACACCTGTGTAAGTCTGAGTTAATGGTGTGATGGCATTCAAGCTAGTGGTAAAAAATTATTTTGTCAATAAGATCAAGCTTCATTACACTAACTACTGATGTAACTCAAAGTGGAATTTAGTCTTTTATATTTGTTCTACTACAAAATGCTTTTCCCTGGCTATCAGTGAATTGCAATTATTTAAGTTTAGCCCAAAAAAGACTCCTCTAGTGTTCTTCTCATTACTGTCTATGAAGTCCCTTTAAACTGTGTTGTTTAGTTTTTGGGCATAGGATCTAAACCTATCCCAAGTGATCCTAACCTAAAGAAGAGATTAGTCGTTTGTATACCTCCCTGATAACTATCCATCTGCAGTGGGAAAGGAATGCATCTTTCTGTGTGTCTGGGCATATATGTATGAAAAATGCTATTCAAGAATATACTAATCCAATTCTTGCCTCTTTATGGCACATCTTTGATACCTAGAGTGATTTTCTAAGCTTGAAATGGAGCGTGTTCCTGTACTTAAAAGTATATTCTGCAGTCACCTCCTATTGTCCAATTAATCACTCTTGTATGCAAGAGGGAGATGGAAATAGGACATTTGCAGAAAACCCTCCAAAGATCTTTGGGCTGTTATCTGAAAAAGTAGATCTCAAACTTTTTGATGAGCTTGAGTTATGGGTGACTTAAAATGAAATAATCTGTACCTTGCTTAGCAACTAATAATAGGAGACTTTTAAACACGATTCAGGTGATATTGCTTAGATATATAGTCAACACAAAGCTGTTGGGTTATCTGTTTCCATTTTCATTGAGTCACAGGCCATGCAAATGTTAATTCTTTCCATGTGTTTGTTTTAGTACATGAAGCTGCTTGTGTTCAGAATTATCCTTCATGTGGCTGATCTTTTTCTGAAATGGTGATAATTTAATAAGTAATTCATGGAAAAAGTAACTGAGATTATTTCAAAATGCTAACAAAAGTCCAGTTAAACTGGAGATACTTCAAATAATGCAGTAACACAGTGTTCTTTGCATTTGTGGATCTGCATTTGAGAATATGCAGCTTGTGCACCTAGAAATAAATAATAGTGCGAGCATGTTATAAGGGTTATTGTTAGGAGCCATCAATGCTTTTTGGAGTCTTTATCTTAATTCTAGGCTAAAAAACTTTTTGTTATGCAATAGTCTGTATGTTTTCTGCATGTTGAAAGAAAACATGTTTTTAGAATGCTTGAGAGCTTTGAAAAAATATTAGTATGCTTTTTAAATTCCTCCACCTGCAGAATCATATGCCTTGGTTGCTGTAGCCTAAGTGAGGAAGTCTCAGGGTTTGTTTCTTTAAAATGACCATAAGCAGCTTAGAATAGCTTTTCTAGAGCAGAAAACACAGCTTTAAGTCTCAGTATCCCACATTCTGCCAGGTCTAGAAGCAAATCTGTGGTCCCACGGAGAAAATAGTGTTCCAATTTCTAGTCCTGTAGTGATATGCCTCCGAAGGAAGAGATTGTTACTGAAATGGGGACTGAGGATTGCCAAGGAAGATGCCATCGGCAAGCTTAATTCTTGTCAAAAATATGATGTTTGGAAGTGGGGGGAGGGAACCTACCGTTTCTGAGGCAAGTTGAGTTTTTTGTCTTTTGTTTGTTTGCTTTTCTCACTCAGGAAGATGTTCAGCAACTTGACATGCTAATAGTAGTCTCAGGGGACATAAATGAGTGAACAGAGGGCAGATAAGGTAGTCAAAGCTGTATCATAATGGTTACACAAAGTGTCATGTATGTCTGCAGCTTAATGGAGATGTTTTATCTCACTTGCGCTATTTACAGTATCTAATATAGTAATTCCATGCTGATACACAGTTGATTCCTGCTGTTAAAATTATTATTTATTCTTGTTGTTGTGCTTATTGCACTTAATGTCATATGGTCTTGAAGAAGGCTGAGATGCTTGTTTTAGATTGGGAAACCAAGCAACCCACATGTTAATCAAAAAAGCAAATGCAAGTCATTGTGTAAAAATGACGTAGGAAGGGGTCTGTAATTTCGACAACACAGACATGAAGTCAGAAGTTCAGGTTCCTATCCACAGACACATATGATCCCCGTTGTCCCTTTGAGCACATGTAAATTTGACTAACTCCTTGTACATTCATTTTTCTTTGAAAAAAATCAAAAGTTTAGAAAACAGATTTGTGTGCTTGACTTCTTAGATCAAGGTGACCAAACTCAAGCTCAAAGACTAAAGCATCATGATTCAAGAAAGCCTAATGAATTTGGGTCATATAAATCTTTAGATCTTAACTATGGTGATCTTATTTTCTGCTTATTTAAAAACCTATTTCACTGCTGAGTGAAAGCTTAATCAGCGTGAGTTTCACAAAACACTGGGTAAGGGTAAGTGATGCATTTTATATTTAAATATGAGTTCAATTAAAGTTAAATAAGTGATTTGATTGTTATGCAAGGGCAATTATTTGGTCTTCTAGTCATCCCTATCCAAGCTGAGGTGATCCAGTATGGTCAGCAGGAGCCTAGTTAGGCTCTGGTTAAAGTTAGTGATTGTTTTCAGTTGGAAAAATTAGGCCAATCGTAGGTGCTTTTAAAGATCTTACCCTTTAATCTTGTTCTTTCTTTAGCATTTTATATATACTTCTGGCTGTTGCAAAGGCTTATTTTTAAGGGCAACTGTTAGGTTGTGTGAGGATTACCTTATTTTCCTTTGCTGGAATGTACTCAGAAAACCAGAGTTATCAGGTTAGTGATCATTACTGCAATTAATATTGTGTAGTGCATCTATCATCAGCCTGTAGGAAGACTGATGCTCTGGACAGAGGTTCCTTTCTTAGGTCTAACCCTGCCAGGAAAAGAGCTTTTCATCCACAACTGCTCCTCCCTCTGGCAGAAGCTGTTGGGCGCTTCTGTGCATGATCCCTAACACACTTCTGGAGTGAGATGGGCCCAGCAGATCTGGACCCAGAGACCTTCTGGACCCGTCTCCACTAACCTAAAGATTATCCTGAGTGAAAGTGCTCCCATATGCCACAGCACTGGTCCATCTGGAGGGATGGCACCCCTGTCAGGGGTGATGGCAAGCAGCTGGAGATGGACTAGTCACTGATGGTCTTCGCCACAGTCGCTGCTGTTTGCAGAAACCTCATCTGCCCATATCTGAGGGTGTTTTCTTTCTGTGTAGTTTGATGAAAAGTGAACACCAGCAGTTCTGAATATATGGACAGTGGTCACTGGAGAGCTAGGAATACGTTCATTTGTCACCAGAACTGAAATCTTTTTTAATACTAGCTAGTCAAATTGCTTACTTTCACCTTTAAGAAAAACAAAATATTCTCCTTTGCGGAACTATTTCCTCCTTTTCTTTCACCCCCCAGTCTTTTCCATGTAGTGGTAAAAGATCATCAGGTCCCCACCGCATTAGTTACCGCGTAACTGGTATGGCTGTGTCATGCAAACACTGAAGAGGTATGGAACTAAATCAACAAATTCTGATTTGTTGGTTCAACTGAGTACAAACTAGCTAAGGAAAAACCAAGTTGGAAATGGAGAGCAAATATATGAGAGAGGCAAGCCACAGCTTGCAGTAAAGAAAATGTTTGCAGAAAACGCCAGCATTACAGGTTTATCTAAGGTGTGGTCTAGCTTAAGCTGCAGTAATTACCCAGGGTACCCATAGCTGCGGCTGGAAAATGAAGTGCTTTATAAACTTAACCCTTTCATATGTCCTGAGACCAACCACAGTGTTGTATCTAGGTCAAGCCTTGCTTTTTTCAGTGGGTGTTATTCCTAATTGAAATTTTTTAAATAAGATCACTTCCTCCTTCATTTACCTGCCAAGAGCACTTTGAGGCTCTGCATTCTCATGTCAGTTAATGGCATTACAAACTAGCAAACAGAGCAGTGAGTTCTTTTCTTTTATGGTTTAGAGGTGTTAGTGATTCCATCAACTGTAGGTAAAATGAAAGGAAACCTTTGAAAAAAACAATACCTGTGGGGAAATGCATTTGCTAGATAGTTATATATGGGGTTGGGAATACTTACAAAGAAATAGTACTGGGTGAGTAAGGGAGACAAATTTAAACTTGCTACATGTTAGCTGGAAGTGTCTGTCGGATGAATTATCGGTGAGTGTAAATCCTACAGTCCTCAGTGGCACTACAGAGAACTTGCCTGGTTTTATTCAGTTCTGAAGGAAAAGAAGGCTATTGGAAGGATGGCAAAATATGAAAATAAATTAGATGCAATGCCTCAAAAGATGGCCAGGATCCAGGGGGGGTTGTTTGTGAGAAAAGAATTCAAAACTCTAAGTGGGTGAAATCCAGTCAGAAAAGGATTCCTTAAGGATTTGAAGATTTAAAATGTGAAGGAATATGATAGGTTGTCTATTACAAATTAACTCCCCAGGAACTTGCTGGAAAGGAAGCTGCTAAAATTTTAAAGATCCAAAGTCTCTTTCACAGATTTACAGAGAAATGGCTATCAGGGGCAGAAGACATCAAGAGTTCATCTAATTTAATATATTTAGTAATATTTAGTAATATTTTATTTGGGATCAAAAACTTTACATGATGTCCATGATATCTTGACCTGGAAAATCATAAAGATGAAGAGTCTACCACTTACCATGCTGACATGTTCCCATGTTTAATCTTCCTTGAATGACCCTTGTGGTTGGTTATTGTGACCGTGGTTAATCATCATCATCTTTCCTGGCCAGAACTGGTAACTTTATTCTAATTCAAATTCATTTGGTTTTGACTTCCAGGGAATTAATCAGGAGCTGTTATTCAGGGTTTGTGGGGAAGGAGGGAGGAATCATTTTCTCTTGGCTTGCCAAACCCTGATTTTCAGTAAGTGTTCCAGTGTACCAGAATGAGGCCCAACTAACAACCGACCCTTGCATCTTCTGTTCTTGGAGATTCTTTGCTGAGAGGGAGGCTGTTCTGGCATGTTTTCATGTGTGCTACATTTATTTTTAAAACATTGGCAAGCCTTTTTGGAAAACAAGAGCTGAGACTGTCATTACTGTGAAGAACTCGAAAATAAAAGAAGAGCTGGCATGTTTGGTGTCCTGGGAGCTGTCACTCTTAGGATTCCCCCTTCAAAAGTAAATTAAAACTTTGTATTTATTTCTCTTTCATCATGAATAATAAATTATAAAAAGCAGAGAAACAAGCCAAGCCAAATCATGTAAAAACTCAGAACAGTGACAAATGCCCACTGGCTAAGGAGTACTTTCCTGGCACATGGGAAGGGAAAGAAAGTGATAGGAAAATCTTCAGTAAGTTTCTTACCCTAAAGTACTTGAGGCCTTGCCCTTACTTTGCACAGGGAGTTATTAAAACTTTCGATTAGGGACGCACGACAACCTGTCAAGGGTGCTACGTGAGCCTCAGGGCAAGTTGTATGGCATGGGGCAGTAGCAGGAAAAAAAATAAAAATAAAACCCAAGCTATAGGCACTGGGAGCTGTAGAGCTGTATTGGCCTTGCACTCCACCTGGGCTAACTGGTCCTGAGGAGCAGAGTATTGTGGTCTGGGCAAAATGCCATGTGTTGCCCTGTGCCACATGGATTTACCCTTACCTCCCTCCCCTGCCGGCGGGAGGGCACTGCTTCTAATCTGGCTTTCCTGGATGCCTCCCCCAGGTTGTGTCATTCGTTCCTCATTGGCTTTTCTCTGAGTGCTGTTTGTTTGTTTTAAGAATCTGCTCCATATTTGCTCATTTCATTTTTTTATCTTGATTAAATATCTTTCTTGGTTTGGTTCTCACAGGCCCATGTTTTCCTCTGTAGAAAGCTGTGGAGGCAGAGGTTTGCACAAGGAAGGACTGTGGATTCTCGGTGTGCACACTAAGCCCAGTGAGGTTGGTGTAAATCTCTCCCTGACATCAGCGTACATGAGATCAGACCAGTGTGTCTCATTTTTCCAATATTCCCTGGCCTCTTACAGTTCAGAACTGTGACTTCTGCTTCCACTGACTCCTCTTTCTAGCTGATAACGTGCCTGTCATCTCTGGTGTCACCTGTGGTGGTTACACAAAGAAAATATTTGTGGCAGTGTTTGTAAAGTTACTTGCAAGTATTTCCTTTTGCTCATTTGTGTGGGCCGACTTATCACAAAGAATATGCAAGGGCAATTTGAAAATCCTAAATCTAAGAGAAATACATTACTAACTAGTCTAGTCTCTTGTGGGAACAGTCAGTTTTCACTTTTCTGACTAAATTGTTGGGGTGACTTTTTTGGTGGAGTTTGCCATGTAGAAAAAAATCCACTTGCACTCATCCCTCTTGTCTCTTTATGCCTCTCACTGCCTCTGTGTCTTTAACTTTCTTAAACGATTTTGCTCGTTGTTCAAATATTTGCAGTCCTTTAGAAGAGCAGAAAACCTTCAAGCATTTTGAAAACATAGAAGGGCTCCTTAAACTCAATGAAAATTACTGAGATATTGCTTTAGAGTGCCCTGCTTAAATAAATTAAAGAGTTCTACAACTCTTAAATGCCCAATAGAGATGCAAGAGGCACCTAGAATAATACACTAGGTCACACTTAAATGAATCTCTCTTGAAGAACGTAACTGTAATAAGATAAACTGACTCTGCACTAAACCACAGAAACACAGATAATAATACAATACAGATCCCCTAAGTGAATCTCCGTTAAAGGAAGTGACCAGGTAACAGAATGGAGGATGAAAAGGGAAGAAAAATTAAAATTATTTAGCTTGTTAAAAGAATCAGTTTTTATGAGTATCAGAGCACAATGTAACCAGCCTTACAGATAGCTCTTCAGAGGCAGAAAGGCTTTTTAAAGCATTTCCTTTTGTATAGAAGCAATTCATTTAGTATATACACAGAGTAAAATGAATTTAGTAGCTGCAGGTAGGAACTAACACAGTGCTGGTTTAGAATGCAGGGTTTTTCATTTCTTGTAACCTTTAAATCCAGGATTTAACCCCAGAGAGTGTCAGAATATTGTTGTGATCGGATTTTTGTCAACAGGCCCTGCGCAAATTGAGTTTGGTGGGTTCGTCAAGGTTATGTAACAGCAAACATTTGAAAAAATTGGGCACAATTGTCAGCCTTTGCTCTGAAAGGGCACAGAATTAAATGAGCATAAAAATTTAATTGTCCTCTCACCCTGAATAAGACTGGGGCTTTCCATATTAGGGTCGGGCTGGCTAGTTGAGCAGCAATTTTTATCTGGCCCCTGGATAAATAGATGCATTCAGCCTTCTCGGGCCTTCAACCTTCATTAACACAGGAATTAATCACATAAATTAAACATATATATTTTGCTGGAAAAAGTCTTAACAAGCTGCATCCTCTACTGGACAAGAGAAAAGAATCAGGCATGTGTACATATTTAGCCTGACAATGCCAAGATTTCCAGAATATGTTTAGATTTCTGTCCTTAATTTTAAAGGGGCAGATCAGCAGCTGGTATAAAGCGTTTACAGTAATCACAGTGGAGTTAGGCCTATATATGCTATGCAGCAGTTGATTTGCAGTTTGCTTGAGGTGCTTAAATTCCCATTCTCAACATGCTTTCTTTTTTAAACTTCATTGGTACATTGCTGTAATTCAGTTGCTTTCAGTGGAGGTATATGGGTATGTAATTGGAATAACCTAGCAAAGAATTAGTCCTTTAGATCTTACGAGGACAAGCGTATTCCTGTGCTTCAGCAGGGAAATGTAATGCATGTAAGATACCAGATTTGTGTTACATAATGATATTTTACATTTATATAGTCTCTTTCATTTTGTGTAATCCCATGGAGATTTACAGGTAGCTTAATGGCAGCAAACTGTTTCATTTTTGAAATGAATTATTTCTGCCCTCGGAGCAGTTGGTCAGTAACATAAGTGACATTAAATAACAGAATAATCACTGATCACCTTGGAGCTTACTGGAGTTGCAGGGGGAGAAGTTCTTCTCATCCTTCCACCGTAAATGGTGGTATGTTATGTGATAATGTTGACCATAAGCCATTGAAATAAGGCAGGATTTGATTAAAAGTGAATGCTTTGTATTTAAGGTTTATTTTTCTCATGTTTAAAATATGAAATTACAGAGTAAAAGGAAGTGGTAAAACCTCCATCACTCAAAGCCATGGGAATGTATCCGCTTGTTCATACATGCTCCGTAGTTATTGAAAGTGTGATTCTCATTTTACTTACTAATCCAACACTTGGATGTGTTTAGAGGAGAGCTTAGTCCTAGCCCTACGTTTTGATTTCCAGGTGATTATAGAATAGTGTGCTGCATCTCTTATTTATGTGTCTGTGACATATAAAACATTCAAAATACAATTGTAAATAGATAGGCCAAGTTCAGCGCAGGACTTGGAGCTCCTTTGGATAATTTAAGTGTGTCTCATGAACGATGCTGACGGAATTGATGGATCTGTGTTATACATCTAGGTCCATTGGAAAGCTCTTAAGTACAAGCTAAGTTTAGGAACTTGATTGTTTTGTTTTATGGCCACCGGATCCTACAAACTCTTCCTTGGCCGGCTCCTTGCTCTATCCATCCTGCTTGTTTGCTCTGTGATGCAAAGTGTGACACAAACTGCAGATGAGCTGGAGGGCAAAGGAAATTCAGGGAGCTCTGTTGCCGTGGGTCTCGCTCTGTTTTGCATAACAGGAGATGCTGAACAGTCCTGTGAAATGCCTCCAGCACCGGGGTGAATTTCACACGATGATTTCCTAAATCTGGTGTTCAACTTCAGCAGAGCTGGCAGCGTTCTGCCTTAAATTGGCTGGGAAATATACATTCTTCCCAAGAAAAATAGCATATGTTTTAAAAATGCTTACATAATGAATGAAGATGAAGTGTAAGGAAAAAAAAAAGGGGTTATCTTTATATGCACAGGTGTGTGTGCATGAGGGTGGCTGGGAGTTTCTTGGAGAATCCAGTTCTAAAAGGAAATAAAAGAGTACGTTCGTGGCCTCTTTGCTGGCTTTCTGGAAGCCCCTGTCCCGTTTCGATTTTTGCAAAGCTGGAAAGGGAGAAGAGGCAAGAAAGGATAAGGGGCAATGGAAAGCGATGAAACTTGTTTCTGGAAGATTCTTCCTCCCTTGCTTCTCCCTGTTTCTCCCCTCCTCTGGAAGACTTCTGTCAATTTAATAAGGAGGGACATTAATGGAAGCCTTATATCTAGGGAAATCATTTTATTTTTTCCTTTAAATTTAAATATTTTTCACAGAATTTTCCAGTTGTTCAAGCACAGCACTTCTGATTAGAAAATTATCATGGGGGACAATTTCTCATCTCTGTTTTGAATAGCCACCAGTGAATTCAACGTAGTTCACACCGCTTTGTGCAGCCATTATGGTCACTTGCAATAAGCTCAAGTCTTTTTCTCTTAGGTGCTTTGACTAAAATTTTCTTTTTTGAGTGGCTGGAAAGTATGCTGAGGCACCCAGAGTTATTGCACTAAATGTTACGGTCTTTCCAGTATAACGCATGATTCTCCTTGAATAGTCCTCCAAAACTCCAAAGCATTCCCAATTCTCTCGTTTGGTGAGCGTCATTACTGAATGGCCAGCCCGTATCATTCCAGCTCTCACCTTTAATGACGTGATGCCTCCATGGTGGAATGTGATTTGAATAAATTAAAGGACCTAAAATAAAGGACAACAGATTTGAGGCTTCTCTTTAAAAAGGTAGAATGTCTGAAAAATACTATATGATAAAAATATGCATGCTAAAAAATACTAGCACTGATTTATAAGGGTTAGAGTACACAGAGGCATTTCTTTGCTCCAGTGTTAGAGATGTAAAATTTCAGACCTTTGAGAGACTTTGAGGAAGTATTTTTGGCACTCGTACGCTTTTTTTTTTTTCTTGCCAGGCTGATTTATCTCATCTAAGAGATTATCAGGTATTATCACAGTAGATTATATTTCATTACTTCAGAATGCTAATTATAGCATTAGTATTTTCATGTTCATAATATGAGAGTATTGTTACTGAAATATTAAAACAAACAGGGAATATAAATCATCAAAAACTGTATCAGAAAACTGCGTTGTAAAAGATATTTAAATAGCAAATGAGAACTTTTTTGAAGAAAACATTTCACACTGTTGTTACTGTATTGGTATTTCTATTTACCTTTTTTGTTTAATCTTAATAGTGGTAGGATACATCATTTGAATTTCACTATAATCTTGAATAGTAGTTGCTTCAATTAAATCTGATTAAAGAAAGATTGTTTAAAGTGTTAATTTTGCTTCATGGTGTATTGTGTTTGCCTAAATGCAGTTGCAAGTGAGTTGGTTTAGAAATCTGTTTCTCTTCCTTGAGAATGGCAGGATTAAGGGAGAGTGTTATCAGTGCACCAATATATTGTGGCTCAAAATGTTAGGTTGGGGAAATGAAGAAGGCTGCCATCTCCTAGACCTAAAGGATTTCAAAGGCTGCAAGTTTAACAAACTCTTTTAAATTCATGCCACCCATCTTGTTTTCATGCTGACCCATGAAAATTGACACAAGACAGTGGTATGTCAGTGTTTCCTAAAGGAAAATCAGTTTCTTACTAGAGCTTTGAGAACTTAGGGAAAAAACATGGGAGCAAGCTTTATTTCTGCCTTTCAACCACTAGAAAGTTTCCCAGGTTTGTGATCTTGCTTAAAGTGGAGGCGGGTCTGCGTGATGCAGAATATACTGAAAGATGCTTGGACCCAAGGCACTCGCTGCCCTGGTCTGGGCTAGTTCATGCTCCGATCAGAATGGCATGGTTCAGTCTCAGTACTAGTAGAAACGTGTTGCATTTGTATCTCCCAAGCTTTTTGCGTCCCCAGTGTAATTCATCCCTTAGGTTGACCTATTCAAAGTAAAACAAAGCAGTGTGTGATGGCAAGTTGACAGTTGCCTCAGTATTGTGGATCTGGGCAGTTTTTCTTTTTGGTAGCTTACCTAATGCTTAAATACACAGGCAAGAATATGCAAAGCAGCCCAGGATGGAGCTGCTTGGACTCAAACCACAGCACACCCCCAGTGCTGGGCCAGTGCCTTGGGCTGTGCCCTCTCCACGCTGGGTTTCTTTGCTTCACTCAAGTTTTGCTGGGAGGGAAAAAAACAAGTCTCTAATCTTCTAATTGCTGGGGGAGGGATACCCAGAGGAAAAAGGAAAGATTTCCCCCACCCCACACACAACCCTTCCCTTTTTGCAGGAGGGGCCTCTCATCTTGTCCATCTGTGTTGTTTCTCATATATGCTACTGCAATTACATCGGGGCAGACCCTCAGACTAGATGTGCTGCTGTGACTTAATACTGGCTAGCGTACAGCACATCCTAGATGGAAAACAACATGGGCTACGCTTCCCTCAGCATGCTGCAGTGCAAATCTACACTAAAGGTTTGCTAGATCAGTGTGGCTGGACAAGAACAGAAATCTCTCATGGAAGCAAAATCATGGGTCCCAATCCTGGAACGTGGGCACTCTGAACAGAGGGAAGATTTAGGTATGTGTGGAAGGCAAGTTGTGTGGTTCCTCTCCCCCCCCCCACCCTAAGCTTACAGGATTGCAAGGTGATGGGCAGTCCTTGCAGTGCTGAAAACCCCCGCTTTCTCCATTGCATCAGTAGTAATAGGGGGTGCTCAGGAGTGCTCTGCACTGCAAAGGATTGAGTCTGTGATTTCTTCTGGTGCTTTTAGAAGAAAAAAAGTCACCATTGAGAGCCTCTGAAAACCTCTCTTTTTTAATGATCCAGCTGTACCTCTCCATTGTGTTCAGCTGGAAAAGACATTTAATTTACTTTAAAAGAGCTGGGGTGTTCAGTGAGCCCAGTTTGCACATTTCTCCTGACATATCCAGCATTCCAAGCAAGGGCAACTTAGCATGGCAGGCTACAGAACAATGCAGCTTTTTTCTTTGCCCCTCTTTCTGCCAAGGAATACAAGTCTTCCAGAGAGGACAGTATCTCTCATTATATAAAAACGTGTGTGTCTGGTTATGTGTATTATATAGGTGGGAAATACAAACTTTAATATAAAAGAGCCATTCTAGACTTTAGGTGCTGTGTAAGTCCAATGACTAAATTGATTGTCCTCATACTGCCTTAGCCTGAAAATGCATGAAGGAAACAAGTGTTTTAAGGTGAAAATGACAATGTTCAATTTAATCTATAGAAAAACTGCAGCTTTTAACTCTTTAGGGACAGAAGATGGCCTGTTGTGAGGTGTGTGAACAGTGCTTTTACACAGTGGAGCCCCACTCCCTGGCACAAGCTTGTTAGTGCTGCTGCAGTAGAAGTAATAACAAAATCCTCTTTGTCTCAAGTTGGTATCTACAAATTCTCACAGGGAGAAACAAAACAAAACAACACAAAACCCCAACAGTCCAACATGTCAAACCTTCGCTACTTTTGCATGTGAAAATCCCTTGAGAGAAATATTGTGTATCGCTACTGTAGATAGAGTACATGAACTCAAGAACAAAGAGGGCTTAAGAAGAAGACATGGTGAATATATAATAACTCTGAATAAATATGGTAAGTCCTCTCTTGTTTCTTTGCAAGTGCTTTTCAAGAAGTGAATAATAGTAAAGCTCTCCAAGTCACTTAGGGTCTGAGCCTGCAAATATCTACTCATATGAGTACTTCTTACTCATGTAAGTAGTCCCATTGAAATCTGTAAACCTGCTCATGTGAGTAAGGCTAAACAAGTTCAGGGTCTAAAACACTATGGGGGAGACAAAAGCATATACAAGTACAGCCCTAAGACTCTTCAGACATGGAGCAGCAAAAGATTTATCTGAGGCTTCCAATGTAAAGCCTTGTAAATTAGTAGCAAGATCTAAAAAATCAGGCCGCCGCTGTATTGGGAAGCAATGGAGCTCTCTTAATATGGGGATATAGGGGTAATGTGATGGAAAGACTTAGATGCAGCATGTAGTCTAGCAGTTGTATTCTGTACTCCTCACAATCAGAGCAGTAGCTGGAAGTCTAGCGAGCAAATAATTATAGTAATCAAGTCACGATGAAACAAAGGAGAGGCTATTATTCTAGAAGCTGGCCAAGGGAACACAAGTTTGGCTGGCTGGATTCTTGAAGGAGAGCAGGATTTACTACATAATGTGGGATATAAACTTTGCATTTAGATTGTTTTATAGACCTGCTTGTTTTTATTCTTTAAATAGCACTCTACACAGGCACTAAAAGTAAAATAGTCGTTAATACTATCAGTTAGTTGATTAAATTTTGGACAGTAATAAATGGAAATCTTCTAAAAGACAGGGCCTGCCTGTCTTCTGTATTTGCAATATTAAAAATGATTTGAGGCAAAATCCTTTTGCCCTGTGCTGAGCCTGATGAAGCAAGGAATAAAATCCATCCCCCTATAAAGCCAGAACTGTAGAAGCAGCAAAATCTCTTGCAGGTGTCTTCTTGGAGGTACCGCACTGGCTGTATCTATGTGGTCTGGAGCTGAGAGCAGGTTGAAGCATGACTATGTCCACATTGCAGCAGTATGGACTACACTTTGGCTGCCTACATCTCCTGCTTTCCCTTGCAATATGTGAGGCTTTGCCCTTTGAGAAAAGAGCCTGACAAGTATGTCTGCTTTATGCTGAATGTGTGATGCTGGCTCAAGACACTTGGGATAAGTAACAGAGGAATCTGCCTGGCCCTGCCCAGCTTGTCTACTTTGCATCTAGAGTGGGTTTGGACACGTGACTATAGGAAGGACTTGGGGATGGAGATGGTCCAAAGGTCAGTTTTCTTTCAGATGGAGAAGTCTTGGTTACCCCAAAGGGTGACTCTTATCTCCATCATTTTGTCTCAAATGATAAACCTTGTGTCCTAATCTCTGTTTTCCAGGAGGGGAAAGTGAGACTTAGAGACATTGAGGTCTAATGTTGTGGAAATGGTAGATGGTATCTTTGGATACTCCCCCAGTGACTTCCCCAGGGTGGAACAGAAGGCTTCTCTGAAACAAAAAATCCCTTGAGATCTCCAGAAGGTGATCCAGATCTTGCCAAGCGATTTACTCATGTGATCACCCATCTTTCAGGTGAACTTTGCTCTTGAAAAAGGCGTCCCTTTTAATGTCAGCACAGGTGGAAATATGGGGAAGTATTACCAGTCAGTTGATATCAGTACTGTGTTTTTTTGTAATCTGGTTGGTTTAGGGATTTTTAAGCAAGGCTGAGGGCATCTTACCCTTTTGGTGAAAGTGCCAAACCACTGCCTAGTTTCTTCCCTTTTTTTTTTTTTTTTTTTTTTTTCTTGTGGTGGCTGTACTTGAGGTCGCTTTGTCTTGGTTTTCTCTTCCCGAGGGCAGATTTTTCGATAGCCTAGATATTTCTGTGAATTGTGACTGGACTTGTAATTCCTTGATTCCTTTGGATCAAGTCTTGTACCTCAAACACTAAGAAAGCCAGCCAGCTGAGAGACTTCTTGCAAAAATTAAAGGTGATATAAATGATGTATCCAGACTGTTGTGGTACCACAAAGTTATTTGCCTGTCTGATTTGTAGTTCTGTAGATTGGACCATATTCTGACTTTGATTTCCCCAGTTTAAAGCCAGTGTTATCCATATGAAGTTAATGGAGCTTCCATTAGGGCAGAATCTGTCCTATGTTCTTTCAACTTTTCAAAGAAATTTCATCTTTGTACTTTTTTTCTTTTTTTGAGGGGAGGGGAAGAGAAACACTTAAAGGGGGGAAAAGGGAGATAAAGCCTATGAAGAAATAGTGTTTCTATGTAATGTACTTTTTTCAATGACAGCTTAGTATTTTTGTTAAACAGCACCACTTTTAGCTTTCAAAAAGGTTTAGCCAACAGTGCACACACTGCTTTCGACAAGGTAAACCTTGCCCACCCGTTATAACCTTTAGGTCATTCCAATCATGTTATTTCTCCCATAATGCCAGAAGTAATGGAGTAGGCAGGAAGTGAAAGTAGAAGTTATACAGCACTGCTCTCCTGCCTTTTGTTTGCTTGTCTATAACTACCTTAAACTACTTCCTTCTCATCATTATAACAATGGGATGAAATGGTTCTTTATAAATGGCCATGAAGTAAAGGCAGGCTGCAAAGGCTTCTGTAACCTATTATTATGACCTTTCTCTCATCAGTAATTGTTTAGCAATTTGTACCTGAAAAATCCAAGCTGTCTGTAATGTGCCACACAAGGTGTGGTGAAAGGGCTTTGGAGACAGCTAGAATAATTATTAAATACCAATATGGTATAAGGCAGCAAGTCTAAGCAACATGAAAAGGCATCAAAAGGTTGAATAATGAATATATCTTCAAATACGTTAGGCCTTGGCTTGTTTTGGCGAAACAAATGCATGTGATTTAGTGCACACAGGCTGATGATGATGTGTCTAGATTCACTTTATTAAGAAAAAACAAAACAGACCTGGTATAATTCAGTTGTAGATGTCTGTAGGTAGAAACCAGACTCCATGAAAATCTTAGTGTCTCACAGCATGAGCAGGAGGATAGAGGCCTCGAATAGCCTTGTACCTTTGTCACAAGCTACAGGGTCTGATGTAAGCACCACTTCAGTGGCAGAGTCCTCCTATTTGGTTAGATTGAAGTTGTAAGCAGCTTGACCTTTTCCAAATTACTTAAACTGATCTCTGGGGGCAGAAACTTTGTAGGTATTTTTTCACTAAGTTTTGAACATGGCAACTAATAGAGTTGTCCTTGTGACTAGAGATGACTCAGAGCCAGACACAGTGGGCATGTATAAGTGTAATGCAAGATGAATGTCAGTAAGTGTCTGTGGGCTGTGAAAGCTGCTATGTCTCCAGTAGCGTAGTGACTGCAGTAAGGTCTCTTGCTTATGTTTGGAATTGAAAAACTAAAACTTTTGAAGTGTCCTATATTTGCCTTGAGCTGGATCATTTGAGGTATTTTGTCCAACTGTTCTTTGTCCTAAGTCTGGCCACCCACTATTTTGTGTGGTTTATCTTTTGCTGGCCCTTTTCCCATACCCGTTAGTGTTTGCCTGGCGAGTGCCAAAGCTTTCATTCTTCTTTCCCTGAATGGTTCCAAATTTGCATCTCATGCAAACAGCCCAGCTGCTAGAGTAACACTCGCAGTAAATGGCTGACGCACTATTTATACACACTTCTTCTTGGGTAGCAACTTGCTCCTTGGTTATGCAGAGAAAATAATATTGCTTGAGTTTATTTCTCACTCTTGTTCTTTTTATTCCTCTTCTTAAATATTTTGACAGATTTTTCTAGCTTTATGGCTTTGGCAACAGCTGTTATTGGCTTATTTCTTTAAGGTTTTTTTTCATTATGATTTTGAACCTAGTCAGTCTGGATGGTTAACAAGGGACACCAGTGCAAAACGGCCGTGAAGATGGGAAGAGCAAGTGGCTGCAAAGCAAACTGTCTTGCAGCGAACTGACTTGTGTGCCCTCTCCTGGCTGGAAACAGCCAGCTCAGGTCAGCACGCCATGCTCCTTCTGGCACTGGCTGCTCTAGCAGGTCAAGTGGCAAGAAATAATATAGGGATTTATGCCACAAACAAGACTGGGGCCTTCCTCAGTAACTTCAGCTATTGTCACCACATGTTCCTTAGTAACGCTTCAGACTTCCTGCCCTCTGGGCGTGTCTTTTCTGGCCTGCTCCATTCAGGTCTGGCCCTCTAAGTTTGGCAGGAAGCTCCTAGAGCAGCTGATGGGAACGGACTGGTCCACCTCTGCCTTTGGTTGTTGGCAAATCGTGCCGTGTCTCCATATGTGTGTTGGTACTCTCCCCTCAGAGCAGAGCTGCACCTTTGCTGTTGATTGTGATGATCTGGCTTAAGGATGTTCTGGGATTCAGCTTGTCCTTCCCGAGGCTGGGATCACTGTGGTTTTCTGAGTTGTGGACTTGCCACCCCCTCCTGCAAGCCCTGTTCCCAGAAGTCTTAGACAAAGACTTCATCAGATGCTTGTGGCTTTTCCAGATTGCTTCCTCTTCTTTCTTCTCTGGATGAAAAGCCTTTTAGGCCTGGTTCTTCGAGTTCTGGCTACAGGATGGTCACTCACACCAGTGAAAGGTCTGTGTCACTCACTTTTATTGTTTGTATTACGGTGATCACCAGAGTCCCAGGGTTGTGGGTATGGTACAAACAGAGCAAGAAGTTTGATCCTTGCCTCAAAGTTTAATGCTGTCATACCTGGCTTGAGACATTTGACACCTGCTCTGCACTTAGCTTGCCCTAGTGAAAGTGACTGTGCAGAGCATCAGGGAATGAGCCCCTCTGTATCCTCGGGAGGGAGGGATGGCTTCATGATCATGCTTGTTTGGTATTACTAGACTTCAAGGATAGTTTTCAGACCCTACCAGTGTCCTCCCCACCAGCAGAGCTGATGTGAAGCATACGTTCGGATTCATTGTGCTCTGGGCCCTTGAGAAGGGACGGCAGAACTGCTATTGCAGTCCCTGGTGTAGGGACTTGGTGGTGGCCTTAAAGATCTAGAGATGCAATTGCTACTGTAGCTGCAATTTACTGTTATAGCTGCTGTGGTGTTTGTATAGCATTTTGTTAATTCTTTAGGAGAAAATAAAGTTCCATCTTTGTAAAATAGCATATTACGTATTGTTGTTTAGCTTAGTTTGAAATGTAATGCAACATAGGCACAGTGGAGCAGTGGTATAAATGTGTAAACTGAGCAGACAGATGTGTGAGCAAAGCAAATGGCTATTTTTCTCTCTTCCCCGATACTTTATCAGTCTCTTACTCTGACTTCTTTCTGTTTTCAAATCCAAAAGGAGTGATGATGGTGAATGATTTTCTTATCTGCACTGGACAGAAACTGAGGCCCTAATTCTGCAAATATTTATTCCTGTGCTCAACTTTAAAATTAAAAATGTTCATTAATCTTTGCAAGATGAGAACACAATTTATCTTTTAGATATGAGTTTACCAAACCTCTTTGCAATAAGATAGCATTGTTCTTTCCTGCAAAGATGCATTAAAAACTGTCCATTTAATATGGCTGCTGTTTGACCTATTTTAGCTTGTTTCTAGTTCATAAGAATGTGGGGAATAAGGTTCCTTTATTAAGTTTTAAATTTGTGTAGGAATTGTGGTGACTTCCTGTAAAATTCATCAGAAAGCTTGAAGTTAGGCATTATGAGGATCAAATTAAGCTGTCAGCATGTGAAGCGATACAGAGGAAGATGTGTACGAGTACAACACGCACACTCACATGAACACACGCATGCATCTTTTTCCTCCCTGTGTCGACTGGTAAGTCTTAACAGCAGAACTAGAGGCTTGGGAATTACATTTTAGTAATTCTTTTCTAGTTATGTCAGATTTCTAGCATGCTATTAGAGACATATGTGTCATCCTCACCATCACCCAACATATCATTGCTGTTTCAAACTGTTACCAGAGCTGTTGACACAGAATATTGTGTCTGTCGACAGCTCCAATTAGTTGGCGTGTCTGACTACTGACAGCACAGTCTACTTTTGTTTATGAAGACGGTGTGAGCTGTATCTCACTCTCACAACCTCCAGTGGCAGACAGATGGATAGAACTATATAATCATCAACGGAAGCGGGTGATATTCTGTCTTCACAAATCATCATGTGGAGCAGAACCAACGGCCTTTTGTCTGCTTTTAGAAATGACTGCAAGATTCCTCCCATCTGTCAAGTTATGAGGATGAATATGTATAAAATACATCAGATATATATGCGGGGTTTTGTATTATGGGGGCTTCTTTTTTTTTTGTTGTTTGATTGGGGGGTGAGGGGGAAGGGGGGAAAACTGCTTAATTTTCACCAGATGTTAGCTATGAGACACGGAACAGTAGAGGGAGAGCACAAACATTTTCTCTCAAATTGAACTTTCTTGATTTTTTTTTTTTTTTTTTAAAAAAGGAATTGACCGGCCCCCTCATCATTTGCAAATGTGCAACCCAATTGATTTTCAAAGGTTGCACAATTGCAACTGAGAGCAGAATTTAGTCTAATGCACTCTTTACAAATATTTAATCCTCTCTATTGTGTGATTATAAAATCTTAGCAGCTGCCCAATGAGTAATGTTTTGCTTTTGGTTTAATAGCTGTTACAGATACAAACTATTTTCAAATGTAGTTCCGAGTTCCCGAGCGACTCCTCAAGCACAATGTACGCAGAGTTCAGTGAGTGTTTATTCTGAGAACAGATCCCCAAAAGTGAGAAAGGAGTACAGATTTGGCTCATTCAGTCAGATAAAATAGGTGTTTAGCGTTCCTTAAAACACCTAGCTTTTAAGTGCAGCATTTGTTTTTCTTAAGAACAATATATCTGATTGACATATATGGATTATTTTATTTTTTTAAGAGATAAGTTCTTCTTTTCCTTAACATATCAAAATATCAAGATTTTCAATAAAAAGGCTTTTGTGATAGACTGCAAATTCTGCTGTAACACTGCTATAACATTTAAATACTGATCCTGCCTGCTAAAAGTTAATTAGTATTCATTATTGACTGCAGTGGGAGCAGGATTTGAGTTTTATCCAGGAATTAAGAAATATGGATTCTCTTATTATTTCAAGAGAATAGCAAATGAATAGGTGCTATTTTCTCACCTCTTGTGAGAAACAAACTCTAATAGTGCAAAAAACATTCTAACTTTCCCTGCAAAGTCAGTGGGATCTGGTGTATAAAATGTAAGCGTGTACTTAAAGCATCAGAGAAGAGCGCTGGCTGTAGCATTTTTGGTCTCGTCTTCAGGATCAGATTCCTACAAAGACAATCCAAAGCAGTTTTGTGAAAGAGTTTAGGGTTTTTTTCCTACATATCTTCTGTAGAACTAGTAAACTAATGAGTAAAATTTAGTGGGAAGGATACAATTACCTGTTAGGTTCTGTGAATTTTCAAAATAACCCATGCTGCAGTTTGAAGTAAAACGGAAGAGTTTCATCCTGACTGATTTTTCCATCCCCATTAATTCCATAGGGCTTTTTTCATGAGTATAAAGGACCTAACACAGATGAGGAATGTCACTGCTCTGGATACAGGCCAGTTCCCGGTATGTTCAATGCAGTAATTGTAACAGGTAAATCAGTAATATAAAAGCACTGTATTTTCTTCAGAATTGAGCAATTTTCCAGTGATGCATGTTTTTGCTTTTTGTACATCCTCAAGCAATTGGATTGTATGAGATAAAATGCTTTTGACTTGGAAATTTTTAGCAAGTGAATTTAACACTTGTATGAATTGGTAGTTACACTCTAGTATTTATCAGTTGTAGATGACCAATGATGTCTGTCATGAGATCAGGCTGCACACTCTGAAACAACTCAGCTGAAATTTTGAAAATTCCTGAGCAGGCTACAGAATAAACATATTAAGACATGTGCTGAATGCGCATGAAGCCAAAGGAAACTCATCATGAGCTCCTGGCTAATCTAAGAACAAAGGAACAGCTAAGTTAAGTAAATAAATAATTAATTTTTAATTATTCACTCGACTGTACTAATTACTGTGACCCAGTTCTTAGTCAGAGATCCCAATGAAGTGCGTTATGAAGTCAGGCATTTGTTCAAATGAAAACTCCAATATTTAGCTCATAAAAAACATGTGGGTTAGACTGAGAGAGAAACAGAGGCTATCAGCTAATGTTTTGAGAGTAGCTGAGCACGTGTGGCTACGAGAGCAACTACTGTGAAGTTGGGAAGTGTAACTGTAAACATAGAAATTATACTACCTTTTCTTCTCCCATGGATCATTGGGGCTTTTTGCCTTAAAACCACGTGAGGGGCAGAACTACTAGAAGCAATGATGGTCTGGAGCAGCACCAAGTGGGCAACCACTGGCTCTGTGACTGTGTTGACGCTGAGAGCTGCTGAAGGGCTGCAGAACAGAGGTGCTTTCGCAGGAGAGTTCACTAATGCCCAGCACCTGCAAACTGTCCCCTCTGTCCCTGGCTTGCTTAGCAGTGCAGAAGGCCTGACATCGACTTTAGAGAGAAACCCTCCTTGGTGTTCAGATGCTAGAGAGGTTAATGACTGGCCTTAGCCAGGTCCCAAAGGCAACTTCCCTCCTCAAATGTTGTGTTCCCAGGCGCAACTTCAGGAGAGCTAGTCAGTCTTTTGGGACACCCTTCTCATCTCCAAGCACCACAACTGTTCCCATGATTTTTCTACCTTATTGTTCCTCATGCCATATTTGAAGGCTGTGGGATTGCCAGCATCAATGCTAGTTTTATATTTGTTTCAGAATGTTATTTTTCATTTCTTTTAGGACTTTTTTTTAATAGTGCCATATTAGGCTCTGAGAAACAAGTGAATGCCTCTGTCTACTTAAATATTAACGGTATTACTGATATAGTGATCATTATTTGTGTCCTTGAACTGGGCTGGGCTTTCATTGGTAACCGAGGATCCCATCACCATCTGGGCAGCCATTGCGCATGCAAGACACACAGTCAGATATCGCTCCTGCTGCCAAAGAGAATAGGCAAACCAGACAAAAGAATGTTTTTATCCCCATTTTACACACAAGAATTGAGGCACTCGGAGATTAAGTTACATATGCAAGTCTATGGTATGAAATAAGTTCATATCTCTTGTGTTTCTGTTAAGTGCCTTAACCACAAATCATCCTTCAGGCAAATTTACCTGTCACTCTGGTAGTTAAATATGATTTGCTCCTGTGGTAACTTTTGCAAGTTCAAACTTGTTCTGAGCATATTTCAGAAAAGACAAGTTGTTGCAGATCCATACTTAAAACATATAGGGAACGCAGGGCCACCAGCTCCTGGAGCTCCTTTCATACAAACTGTTTGAGTGTTTCCCTTATTTAGTCCCATGTGATTGCACTGGAGAAATCTGTTATAGAAGGAAATTTTAAAACCCATGAAATGTTTATGTTAAGAAAATGCTTTGGGTTGAATAGAGCTTAGAATCAAAATAGAATTTTACATCAACTTTTTTAAAATGTGGAACCAAATCCTGGCAGATGTAGTTTGTCTGAAAACAGTGGAGTTTCACCAGGGAAGTTATTGCTCGTTTCTAGTGGAAACAACCCTGGGAGTTAGGTAAATGAGAAGTAATATCCTCATTTACAGAAAGAAGGAGTCGTACTTTGAAATGCTGCACCCAGAATGATGCATATTCAAAGGGCTAAGCTCAGTTTTAACTGGGGTTAAAACTCAGTTCTGTGCTGAGACCACCGGACTGTGCCACTGTTTATTGGTAGTGCTCTATCAGCAAGTGGGTTTTTTTGTCTTATTTTGCCTGGCTTGCTGTGTTGCCAGGTGCTAATCCCGCGACCTACCCTAATTCTCAGAGTTCTTTTCCTATTTTTCATTGCAGGATAACAAGTATCTTGACTGTAATCTATTAATTGAATTGAATAAACTTGTTTCCCTAGCAGTGAGAGCATATTGTTTGCACACAGTGTCATCCCAGGCCCTCCAGCTATCGAAAGATTGCCAGATATGTTTATTAAACCCCCTGAGCTTGGAAAGAACACAGAAAACTGTCATCTAGAGCAATACGAAAGTGCCTATCTCAGCTGGGGATCTGGCTGTTATGAATAAAGGAAGAGTTTGTGGTAGAGTTTTGAGATGTAAAGAGAAAAGGCTTCCCCATGGTGCAAATGTGTTGGAACCCTCAGGCGAGAAAAAAAAATATTGAATTGTTGCTGGCAGTACAATGTAATTATTGAGTTAGCTACAGCTAGGTCTGCGAGCTTCTGAGGTAAAGTCCTGGTGACTTTGTCATTCTCTTTTCTCCCCTCTCCTGCCCCCCCCCCCACTATTTAAAATTTAAATTGTAACTTTTTCTTCTTCATACTGGTTAATTGAACCAAAAATGTCTACCAAATTGCAAATGATTTTGTAGAATGATAGGTTTTAAAGTGCCTCTGTTTTGAGTCTGCTTCTTTTCCCTGTTCTAATGTAAGTGAAATGCAAACTAGCTAATAGTGAAAGAAAAGATGGATCAGCTGGCAAAACTGGATTCCAGGTCTAACTCTTATGCTGCATCTGGGTCAGACCTGGAGATTCTGATTCGTTGCATTAAGTCCTGGCTTTAATGAGCCTTTTCCCATTGACCTACATGCAGCTGAACCACAGCACAGGAAACAAGTTTTGAGTTGTCTCAAAGTAGGAAGTATGTTTCTATTGCTTGAAATGTCAACTACCTGAAAGTGTGTTTGATTAAATTATGTCTGAACTTTTCCTGATTGTTGTCCTACTTAGAGACTGATTTCATGCAAACTAACAATGTAGACTCAAATCATATTATTAAAATGGGGAAAAATTTATTTATGTTGGTGTGATGATTCCTCTTGAAGTTGTGACTTTTCATGTGGGAACTGTTGGTCTAGATACTGCAAGGTAACAGTGTTTCTTGAACGTTTTTTGCCAATCCTCTCCATTAATTATGAGAAATTTCTTGCTGGCCATCTTGGAAAAGAACCTTCTGCTCCATATTAATTAAACCTATTCTCTTTGTTCTTATTTTGTTTTCTTAAATACAATTTTAACCAAATATTATCTTTATTAATTTTGTTTTGCTATAATAAAAACCCTGTGGCTGCTGATCTTGGCAGTGTGTGGCATAAAGGGTTTACTAGAGTACATGCTTAATATTTAATGATGGGAAGACATGGAAAATGCGTCAGGCAGTAAATAATCATCAGTGGTGAAGCAGAGCTCAAAAGTGGGCTGATGCTTGTCTCTGGTACCAACAAATTGCCCCCAAGACAATGAGAATCTTTCCACTGACTTTGAGCTGTGGTCTTGCTCCCATGTGTCTATATCCAAAATATATTATTGTTGTTGATTGTTTATGTTGTTGTGATGCCTGGAGGCACCAGTCCAGATCTGGATCCTGTTGTGCTGGATCATTACTGAAGCATGCAGTGAGCACTGCTCTTAAATCTCATGCAAGAGTGGCCTGCTTTGTCTTTTTGGCTAAGACTTAGATATAGTTATTTTTTTTGTTTCTCAAGCTTAAGGAAGCAGTTTATATTTACAGGTACTCACTCTTGTCTAGATTTCCCTTGCTTTTCCAAGGGAAATGCCATCTGGGTAAAACTGCTGTTGTATTCACTGGTCTGTGAGATTTTGTAGAATATTTTTGGTGTTACTTGAGAACTTTTCAGGGAGGTGCATTAAGTTGGTCCTGTGGTCAATCTTCCTTGCTTCTTTTGGTAGAGGCGAGCTCATTTCTTCAGATCACAAATTTGTAACTTGAAGTGTCATGAGCTTTTAAGGTTTAAGTTTTCACTACTAACCTTGTAGACAGAAGGAGAGGAGAAGAGATTCTGAAGAATTTGGTTTGAATACTTGCAAAGGACTGTTCCTTTAGTCACCTTTGTTCATGCTGAACTCAAAGGGAGTTTTCACCGACTTCAGTAAGGCAAGGAGTTCACTTACAAGGTCTGGTATGCTGAAGGAAATATATCCATCACTTGCTATTAACTGGTACAAAATCCTTGTGTAGGAGGAAAACCATTGACAACTCTCATACGCAGTGCACCTCAGCTTTGCTTATACCCCAGCCTGGTTATCTGTGGTGTTTCCTGACCGTGGGTTCTGAGGCAGCCACCCTGCTGGCTACCAGTAGACATAAATGGGAACAAATCTCCATACAAGAGAAAAAACTTAAACGGGTTAACTGTTTGACAGCATTGTTTTTTAGAGAGGAGCTGTGGGAGAATCGTTGTCACTCCAAAGTGATGAAGTTTACCTACATGCAACCTAACCTGTGCCTCTTGTTCACTGTTGTCAATGTAACCTTTTTATTCAGGATGTTTCATGTGATTCTGGGCTGACTTTGAAGCCCTATGAAAAGAATTTGGTGGATTATTTTCTTCTGTATTGTCTTGCAGGGAAGAGTAACGGTTGGTTGATTTTCAGCTGAACCCCAGAACAGAATCCCATTCCTCCATGGTTCAGGGTTCAGCTTTGTCTTACTCAAAGGCATTGCAGTGTGCGTTGTAGAAATGTGCTGGATTTTGTGAGTTTTCCGTGGAACCGCGTAGCCTTTCTCTTGAGCCCGCTAACGGAGGGAAGCATGCAGGGCCTTGCTCTGCTTCTCAGATAATGCTACTACAAAAGTGCTATATCGAAGCTATAGCTGGTGACTTCCATTTGTATTCTCTTCATTGGGGTTTCCCCGGTTTGGAAAATCCCACGAGTCTCCTTTTCTGCTAATAAGTACCTGAATTATCAGTAATTTTGAGATGACACATTCTTTAGCTGCTTGTCATTGCCTGTTTAGCAAGGAAGTGGATACTCAACTAGAAGATGGGATATCCAGACTTTGTTCGCAGCTGGACTGCTGACCTGATGTTGAATGCTAAACAAGTGCCTACACCTTTGTGTATCATTGTTTTTCCTACTATCTCTTCTGTGACCTGTGCTTAGACTAGGTAGTTTGCGGAAGGAACTCTCTCTGGCTCTGCTGATGGTTTCTTCAGATGGATTCTTCTGCAGATATATACGATTCAGGCTTTGTCATTTAATAAATATTCTGTTCTAAAATAACTGGTGGTTAAAATTAAGCAGGTAGTGAAGAGTTAGATTGCTAAGCATGTGCTAATGATGTTTACACAATAGCGTGAGCTCTGAAGACGCTACAGGAAAGGTAGTCTTGGTAGTCCTAGTAGTTCTCAGTGAATATCTGAGAAATATTTTTTTTTTATTTCCCCCCACCCCCTTCAAGGGGAATGGGAGAGACATTCTACAGCACCATCTGTAGCTCAAGATTTTATCTACAAATCCATATGCATGTTACAGAATAAAATGATTTCAGTTAAAATACTTACTGTGCTGAATGCTTTAAATGGTCACAGGTAAAATTTTGACTCAGCTGAAGCTGGTGGGAAAATTCCCATTGATTTTAGTGGAGCAGAGCTTTTCCCAGCATCCCTCTGTTTCACAGGGATTTTGAGATTTCACATTTTGACTTTGAAGCATACTTAAGCTGAACACCCAGTTTTAAAACTCTTGATGAAGGAATCTTTTCGAGAAAATACTTTTAATTTCAACTTTTTTAATGTTTTAAGTAAACAAAACAGACTTAAGAAAAATAAAATGCTTTGTTTTGAAAACATAAAACAGGAAGTTTTCACACTGTAGAATATCAGAAAAATATGAAATAAAAAATGAAGTTGCAGTGAAATTGACCCATTTTAGGAAGCATTCTTGTAGAATGAAAATGTAGGTCTGTCAAAATATTTGTAACCAGCTCTAGATTTCATTCCAGAAATGATATTAGTTTTGCTTCAGGGAATTTTTTAGTTTTACTTCAGATCCTGGAAAATGAAAAATCCCACAACATGTCTTTGCTGATGTAAATCTGACACCGTTTGGTACTTTGCTTTTATCTTTCTGTGTTTATCCTCATCCAATTGCTGAAGTACATACCCCATGAATCACTTGTACATTTATTCCTGAAGCAAACCTCTCAGGTTAAAATACCTCAACAGTAAATAGCAAAGAGAATAAAAAATAAAATAAGATAGTCTGGTCTAAAGCCACTACATCATTGTAGGAAAAATTACTGTTTGTTAGAACCAATTAAGTAAAATATTTATTTTCTGTGAAATTGTCCATACCTATAAAATATTCAAATATTTTCATTTATAGAAAATAAAGTTATTCTGTACATTTCTTTAACATATTAGTTTTTCCTTCCAAAAAGCGCTACACTAGTTTTTGTATTATTTTATTATGATATGCTTATCTTGAATCAAAAAAGCAACCCCAGAGTTTATTTGCAGTAGAGAGGTAAGTATAAAACAAATCAGCTTGGATGACTTTACTATGAAGTCATTTTATCACAGGTCTTTTACCCAGAATGACAGTCTGTGTTCCCTATTACCCTTTTACACAATATTCAGTTGTTATGATATTGTATATATGCATTAACAAATAAAGGAATGCACCCACAACAATTATGTTCCTCTTCTGCTTGATTTAGTTGTCAGCATGCATTCACGACTCTGTAAAGTATCTCCTTCACAGCCTTGTCAGGCATACCTTTTTCTCCCCATAATGTCAACTTAGTACAGCAGGCAGGCCAGGTGAGCTTGGCTCACTTTCAGGTTTTGTCTGTCTCTTTATCTGAAAATTTTAAAGGGGGGACGTCAGAAGAGGTAATTGCCATAAATTACACACTGTCTGTTGTAAATTGTGATGAGAACATAATTGAAAATTGAGCTGAGAGGCACTTCCTGGATTCAAGCAGTAAGAGAGCCAGAGGACAGCCTTAGCAATTTGCGGTGGGCCTGCAGAATCATTTTTTCCACCCCTCTCTCCAAAAGTGTAATTGATTCCTGTGCTGTACGATTGATTACACTTATGTCAAGGGTTGGCCTGAGGGTCCTGGAGAGGGTTATGGAGATGATTCTGTGGGGCTCACACAAATAATTGACTTGTTTAATGCAAGTACTGTGTGAGGGAAATATTAGCTTTTTTCCGACAGGAGAAGTGGAGCTTGACTGCTTGAGCAGAGATGTCACTGGTCAGAAAGGGATGTTGCTCCAGGTTCCCAGCCATTGTGTGTGTTTGAGCCCTGGTACATTTGTGCCTCTCTGACATTGCTGGGAGTGGGGATAAGTGTTATGGTGAGGGTTAATGTTACTTTCCTACACACTTTTTCTTCCTCTTTGCCTGTCAGCTAAATAAAAATGTGAAATGCTAGTGAACAAGTCAACTTAAATAGGTATTATTATACACAGCAGAAACTCAAATCTAGAAGAGTTAAGTGACTAAAACTGTAGGTACAGGAATCAGTGCCAGGAAAGGACTAAAAGTCTGAATTTTTTCTTTGGCTGGGAAACCCTGCTGGTGCTGACAGAGTTCAGCATCCTCTCTGCAGTGTCCAGGGGCACACCAGCTGACAAGAGAAGAGCATGTGATCCAGAGGTGGTGTTGAGAGGGACTCAGCGCCACCCGGAGCAGCCTCCGTGGAGCACTGAACCATTCAGAATTCACTAGAAAATAGAACTGCTTTGTTCATGATTTTCTGAACAAATCCCAGCCCAGCTTCAAGTGATGAATTTGAAAGGTTGGCCCCATTTCATGGCAGAACTTAAGTCTTATGTAAGTTTAGACTTTCAAGGCAATCTGCATTCCTTTAGATCCATGTACATATACAGTGTCACTCCAGAACAACTAAATTTGTGAAAAAACACCCTCCCATGAGGGAGCATTAATTGTCATATTGCCTGAAAGACCTGTGATAAAAATGAATTTACCACAGTCACCCAACAGGTGGAATTGCGCAAAACTCAGAGCACTTCTTTCATCCTCATGACTCATGTGAAAATAAGTGTGTGTCTATGTGTGTGCATATACGCATGCATATTTACTCAGAGCCAGGGGCTTTCAGCCTCCAGCTCTAACGAGATTTAAATAAACATCTTCATTGCTGTGGGGAAATAGTCTTCAAGCCTCGAATCCAATTCACCTTTTGAGTACTTCTCACCCCATTGTAACGTTTATACTGCTACACCAGCCTTTTGTAGGTATAATTCTTTGATGGCCGTTCCCAAGAGGGATGACCTTTTTGCAAAAGCCTCAGGACCTCCTGGGGAAAGAATGGGCAGTAGCAGGCTCCAGCAAACACTGCCGGTGCATGGCATCCTTGGCCCTGTACCCCTGGGGTGGTGTGTACTTAAAGGCTGTTAGGAATTCCCCCAGGAAGCTGGCTTTGCAGGAGACCGAAGCATGAAGGCAAGGCTCAGCATCTCTATTCAACGTTATGAGGAGATACTGTCTGGGATCTGTACGTTCCCACCACCCTCCCTCCTTTCCTTTTCCTGCAGAGCTAGAATTTGAGAGATACTGTCTTACAGGCCCTTCTCACAGCCAGAAATACCAAGATATATGCATATTAGGGCACTGTGCAACTCATATAATGATCCACTTTGCATATTTCTAAACAGTTTATGTAAAATGCTCCATTCAACGGCAAAGTTCAGTTTATGATGAAAATGACCAGCACCTTTCCTCGAATTAAGACAGACAACAGGGCTCTGCTGAACTAGCTGGGAAGTGGGTACCTTCTTTTTATTACTAAGAATTACTAAGGATGAAGGGATTTTGGAAAGCTGGAGTTAGTAGTGTTTCTTAGGCTCTTTGTTGGCTGCTGCAAGGACGCAAGAAGTAGTGTTGGTGGGATGTGTTACAGACCTGATAAAATGATTTTCTTGGCTGAAAAGTGCTAGGGGTGTGCTTGTGGGAGAGCTGGAGAGCTGAATGGTACAAAATAAACAGTTTTCATGAAGAAGCTGTTCCATTTTTTAAGCTGGAAAATCATGAAATTTTGACCTTGATATCCAGCTCTAAAATTAACAAAAAGTACTTGGCACATGCATCCTCAGGTGACTCTCTGAGCTTTTGTACAGAGGTTATGGACTTGGCTGGCCAGTGTTACAAGTGGAACAGTGCAGTTGCGTGCTTTCTCAGACCTGATGATAATCGGGATTTGCTCGTCATCCTCACCACTTGATGGTTGTGTGTAGTTTTATTTTGTCTTGAATTAAAAGGTAGCCTTCCAGGACAAGGACAAACGTGTTAGCATAGGATTGGGTCCTTGGAAAACTGTTGAGATGCTAATGAGGCAAGTCTTTGTGTCTCCAAGTGTATTCCCCAGGTTGCTTGTTCCTTTTCTTTAAGCTCCTTGAGGAAGGACACCATCTTTATCCTGTGATTTTTTCAGACGTGGGCCATAGTACCGCTGTTCCAAGTTTTGTTGAAACACCAGATGTAAATATGGTACAGTCTCAATTCTTGATTGGAAACTGGAAATAGCAGGTGAATAATTATACACTGAAGTACTAAGAGGAAAGCTTGTGGCTGGAAACAGCACTGTTAGCAGCACTGACTGTTTTATCCTAAGAACATGAAATTGTTGAGGGAAAGAGTTGCATCGATAGGTGAGTGATGACCTAATCCTGAGTCAAAGCCTTAACAAAGAAGATTTTATGGTTAAAACACTGGTCATCTCAGTGTGAAATACCTTTTCTGCAGAATGTCTCTGTGGCTGAGCACTGGTGACATAAATGACTTGTTCTATATTTTATATCACAGCAGGTCTGACTAGTCATTTCATTTAATTTGATTGGGCTCATATAGCTTAACAGACAAAGGAGGAGTTAAACTGCTGTACTGGAAAATGTGGAAATTACAGTCTTTTGTTTCAGTAAACCAATTGGTTTTCTGAGCAGACAATCCCAGTCATCATGTCTTGAAAGCAATACAAAGCAGATTGGATTGTGAAGAAACCTTCATGTCAACTAACCTGCAAAGAAATATTCCAAGGGCAACTAGAAAATACTTAAGAGGATTCTTTTTCTTTAAATGAGAGTCAACAAAAAAAGGTAGAGGGACAAAACAAGAAAGTGATTAAAATGTGGTTTTTTTTGAATTCACATTCGTAGATTTGAATCTTTCTTGGTCAAAAATCTTCCATGAGGCTGAGCTTGTTAGCAGCAGGATACAAAGGTGTCTCTTTATTCACAAATGGAAAGAATTTTTACCTATGTTGGAATGCCGAGTAACTTAATCCTTTCAATAGAGAGGTTTCAAAGAAGGCAAAACAGAGAAATAAAGCTCAAAAAAATTAATAGAACAAAAAGGAGGCATGTAATCTCCTCGATCAGTTATGAATAAAGTGCAAAAACCATTCTGTAGAAACAGATTTGAGCAGTAATATTGAAAACCATAATGTGGAAGATGAGTCACCAGGCTGGATGGGAGAAATGTATCACAAAACATGATGTTGGGGAGATACTGTCAGATGGCCACGAGTTCTGGAAGTTGGAGAACGGGCAGAACAAAGCTACCAAAATGATCCCAGGCCTCAGGGTATGGTCCGTTTAGCTTTTTGGGAAAAAGATCAGGATGCATTCTCAAGATAGCGGAGAGCAGCAGAGCCTTGTTTGTGCTCTAAGTAGTGGTTAAATGTCATCGGCGCAGGGTTCAAGTTGAGATAATCTAGAAAGGAAGGTTGTTAGAAGAACCAACAGGGAGAAGTGTTAGAGGGACAAACACATATTAGAAACAATATATGTGTTTTTAATACCATGGAGAGTTAACTGTTGTCATATGCTCCCAAGAGAAAGCCCGGCTTTTCGGTCTCTTAAAGTTTTTGATAGAGGACTGGATGACTTTGGGGAAGATACGTGATCCAGACAACAGCTATTGGCCTCAGTATGGGAATAGCTGAATAAAGTTCTATGGTCTGTATTACACTGACTTTAGCCAACCAAATAGTATCTTCTGGCCTTAAGAAATTTGGCTCTTCTCAAAGCTAGGCTTAAAAACTAAGAGAGTATGATATACCCTCTACACTGCCATCAGTTGTACTAGCTGTAACAATTAAACTCAATTATAATGCCAGCTGGAGGAAGAGCTGGTCTGTTTGGTGCTTCTTTCAACAGGCTAGCTTTACTCATGGCTTAGCTAGCATCTAATCTTTCAGGTCGCATATGTAACTAGGAGTGATCCTCCCAACTGTAACAGAAGTATGAACTGCTCCTATAGCACATATATGTCTCTGCTTTGGCATGCGTTTCTCAGAGCATTTTTTAGATCCTTTTACTCCAAAAGCAAGAAGCTTTACTTGCCTTTTCTGAGCTAGAGGAGAAACACCATTAGCTATTAATAGCCCTGGGTTAAGTGGTCCTGATTTTTGACAGAGGGCAATGGTTACATGTCACTTGGATCAGTGTGTGTTGCCATTCTCTATAATCACTACTTCATGTTGCATTTTCCTGTAACACTCTTTTTAAGTATTTTTAGTGTTTGGTTATGCCTGTGACATAGTGTTCACATCATTGTCTCTTCTAATTCAGGCCACTGAAATTGTTCTCATTTATTGAGGGAGTTTTCCTCATTTAATGATAGGAAAAGCAGTAATGGTTTACAGGTGAAAATAAGCACACAATTAAGGCAGTCAGACTAGTGAGGGTTGTTGGTGCTTACTACTGCTTAATCAGTTGCAATTAACACTAGATGAGTGTTTACTCTCAATTCTCTTAATACTTGTATAATTGACTGCAATAATAAATTTACATCTATGTACGTGCTGTTTTTTTGCTACCTGGAAGTGCACTGAGACTTCTGAAACATTTTTTGTGCTGTGCAGATATTTCAAATGGGAAAGCATGAAATAAAATGCGATAAGTTCAGTATAGAAAGAAAAAAGGTATTTAAAAATCAATGCATTAGCTATGTAAACATCTTGAGTTGAATATCCAAAGGCTGTGGTAGAAATTAAGCCTGGGAACTACAATTTACATAGAGTAGAATGATTGTTAATTGCAGATATTTGGACTGAATTCCTGCTTTGTCACCAAACATCATATGTAACCTTGGTCAAGTGAATTACTCTTTGTCTGTTCCCTTTCTGTAAAAAAAAAAAAAAAAAAAAAAAAAAAAAAAAAAAAAAGCAGGGGGGTAGTAATGTACTATCCTGTTTCACATGAAAAGAGAAATATCCTAAATGCAGCAGAAAGCTGAGACCCTATGGTGATGCAGCCACAGTAGTTCTGAAGATAGGTAGTACAAGATGAAAAGATGGACAAGAGAGACCAGTGTGGCATTCAGGCTTCCCCCCAGCTAAAATGTACTGATTTACTTAACAGTGTTCTTCTTTGAGTTATTAAAAAAAAATTGTTTCATAGGTGTGATTAGAAGGAGAGAACTTGCAAAGAAGATGAAAAGAAAATTAAAGCTCATGGTTTGCTTAGTGACTGTGAGTAAGCTTTCAGCACACTTGCCTGTTTTTGCCTATATGTTAAGGGGCAACAGCAGGTCATTTCATGGAGGTATCACTAGTGCCTGAGAAGCGCTTTGGAGCTGTGAAGGCCGGATGCTGTAGGTTACATCTACCATAGCAGGTAGTGCATTGCGATAAGAGTGTGTTAAGGTTGGTGCTGGGGACCTGATGTCCACAATGTGTGTTTTGGGTGGTCTTTGTTCAGGTTGCCTTTAGCCTGGTCTCATGGACCAAATGCCTATGAGCAGTGGGATGTATTAGTGTAATACATTAGCTGTGGAATTAGGTGTGCTTCTGGAGCACCTCTTCCAGTTTAGCTTCATCTGCAAGAAATCCAGTTTGTGTGCTCTAAGACCACTGTGATGGGACCCAAAACACAGTAAATGAGGATATCAGGAGCTTTACTTCAAAAACCACACTCTCACCTTAAATGCTAATGTACAGATTGCCACAGAAGTGCAAAAGTATTTAAGCTGGAAAGAAGTGATTTGCATTCCTAATACACTCACTCACAGTCAAGGTACTCCTGTCAAGCTTTTTCCACATAAACATTGAAAATAGTGTATTTAGTTATACTATAGTAGCATCTAGAAGAGATTAAGAAATATCAGATCTCTTTGTGCTGGACACTGCAGAAATATAGCTAAAGTCCTTCCACCAAAGACTTTCCAGTTTAAGTTGAGGAAGCTGCAGAGGCTGGTTTAATGGAGCAACATAAGGATTTACAACTCCTAGCCTTGAAGATTACCTTCCCTGCAGCTTTGGCACTCTTAGTTCAGGTCAGTGCCAGTGGGTTTAAATGAAACATGAATAAGTTCAGCAGCAGAGCTCTGCCCTCGGGTCTCCTAGGTTCTAGTCTTATGAAGTAGCCATAACACTGCAGTGAACAAATTTACTGTATTTCTGTATTCTTTGTGCTGTATACTTACTATCTTAGTCGTGGCTCATTGTCTTATATTTATAAATATATGCATATGACTGATGTACATTAATCCTTTTACTACTTGGCATGTTCTTTAGGAAGTGATGGGCATATTTTCAGTCTTCTCACTTTGCACATGCATGTGTAAATGCCTGTATCACCTTCTGCATATGCTATAACAGCATTAAAAAAGGTTTCAGGGAAACAAACAGTAGTGATTCAGAGGAGAGGCTGTAAATAGATGCTACCCTTAAGGCCTGCCAAGTGTAATGCTGTTAGCAGGTTGAGTGTTGCATGGGAGGCCCAAGGGTCAGGTGCGAACTGTGCATAGTGTTTGCAGGGGTGACCAACAGCTTTTGAGGCTCAGGTGGAAGTTGCAAGTTGTGTTATCTGAAGGGGAAGCTTCAAGCATTTCTTGATCTGTCCATGCAAAAGTTTTGCCTGATATTTTGAAAAGGGGCTTTCTCAGTTCTACAAAGATGGCCAGTATCCTTAAAACACAGATGATCGTTCACGTTAGGAGAAAGTCAGACCTTGTGTTCTCTAGAAGCAGCTAATTTAAGAGGATTGAAGTGTCTGTGCGGAAAAAGGGAATGGTTGCAATGCATCTGGAGGGGAAAAATATCTCTATAAACTGTGATGATTAGACTACAATTTTTTATATCAGCTTTTCTTCTCTGTGCACACTGAAGAACACTAGCTGAAATAATCCTGCTGTCATTATTAAGAAACTGCTACTATCCTATCTGGTTTATTAGCTTAGATATGGGTTAAATAAAGAATGCTGGGTTTCCTGTTTACTGTGACAGGGCTTGTCTACGGTTGCTTTTCTTATGAAAACTTTGTGAAAGATAAAGCATATTTTATTAGGAGAATGGCTGCACTGGAAAAATCTGTTGATTAACAAGCCGTCCTCTCAGTGCTGCTGATTGAGCCAAGTGTTTAAGGCTTAAAATCAATGCATGGAAACTGGGAGGTCTGAATGGTGCTGTGACTAATATTGTATTACACAGGGTTTCCCTTTTAGTGCACGGAAGACTAGTTGTACATGTTTGCTAACTTGGCATAGACAGAAGTCCGTGCTGTGTCTGCCTTGGATGACCTTCTGTCTCCTGAAAGTCTCCTTGGCTCAGATGATGGAGTGGAAGGGTAGGCAGCATACCATATCTACTCCCCTCAAAAGCACATGCAGGCTGGTGGTACAACACCCACCCTTTGCCTGCCTCTAGCAACATCCTCTCCAAGTGTGGTAATAGGCAGGGAGCTCTGCAGAAAGTGTGCTACAGGCCAGACCTTAAAAGCAAACACAGTTTTCACCTTTAGTCTACCCTAATCATGTCCATTTGATGCAGGATATTCTAGAGACTCAACTGTTGGAGGGTAGTACTTGCACATAGACACAAAGGTTGAATTTAGGGCAGAAGTGTAAAGAGCTGCTGAATTTAAAACTGTGTAGATTTTTGGCTGTTCACCACCAAGTGCAGCATTACTGTTGGGTGAGGGTTACTGGGCACAGTCCTCCAAAACTTCTCTAGTATGAGGGTGTTGTTCTGGCTCTACATAATGTGTCAGATTTTTCCCTTTTTTTTTTTTTTTTTTAGTTTATTTGTAACCAAATGCACAAGCAGATTCACAACATTCCCTAATTACCCCTCTCTTTAAAGTCAACAGTGTAATGAAAACAGCAGAAGCTGTTTTACCTTCTATACCAAAACATAAACCAAATATAGATCTATTTTTAAATTAGTTAAATGTTCAGTTTTAATAGGCCCTTTGGCTGCTCTTCATGAAAGGCGCTTGCTCCACACAGCCTGGAGTGTATTCTGCAGCTCTCTATAATTTGCAAAAGTATACATTAGTGGAAAATAATAGCGAAAGGCTGCCAGAAGACCTTTTGTCTGTATGTATTGCCTTGTTTCTCCTAAGAAGGGTTCCCCCCACACTTGTTTTTTTGAATGCACCCTTTGTGTTTAGAGTGGGAATGCATTCTTGTTCTGTTTCGTTTAAGAAATTATATTGTTTCTGGATATATACGTATGCCTGAGTTGGTAAGCTCTTTGGGACCCAGAGCAAGCTCTCACGAAAACATTAAAATGTTAAATGGGGAGAGGGGGAGGAATGAGGGAATTTGGGCTTCCAGGTCACTTGCATCACTGATTTTTTCGAATTAATGTGTTCTTTGTTACCTCTTTAAATATTCAATTCTGACCCTTCCAATACATATGCACTCACTCAGCTTTGCCCACACGGAAGTTCACTGGAGCCATAGGACTGTAGGAAAGAAATGGAGATTTCTTTCAGCACATGATTTAGTGACAGGATGCGGCAAACTGAGTGGTTATAGAGCAGACGGTACCTACCCTGCAACCGAAATCGCCCAGGTCCTGCCTCCTGCTTGCAGTCCATGCCTGCCTCCAGGGCTGCCAAGCACAAGCACTGAGATATACCCCAGTGGAACTCTATATTGATACATTGGCTTAAAATAGTATGTGCTTTTATACTTTTGGGACGTTTTGCTTTGTACTCTGATTATAGTCCGTGGGGTCCTCTGACTTTTCAAACTTCTCTCGGAAAACCTGATGGCTAGACCTTCTTTTAAAATGAAGGCTGAAATTCTTGTTTTCACCAGTTGTAGCTTTAGGAGAATGCCAACCATTCAGAAACTGGTAAGATTGAAAGGCTTAGTGAGACTCAACAACTCAGAATAGGGTTTTCTTTGTAAGTAAAGGCTGACTCTCATTTTCTTCTTTTAAAGAGTTTTTATTTGGGCTTGAGGTGTAAGGGGAAAATATAAGAAATGAGATAAAACGTCCAAAGATATAACTGTGTGGGTCTCTTCTCTCCCATGATCAGCAACTCTGTTTCATGAAACAGCAGCGGCATTCTGCAGGCTTTAAAAAATGTTAAAATACAATATGCAAACAACAAAGTCACCCTGTGGGAACATCAGAATGGCCATTCTGTACCAAACCAAAGATCCATCTAAGTCAGTGTTTCTTGTTTCTCAGCTCGTAATGCTAAGAGAACAGGTATAAGAAGCAGGACAATATAGAGGATCCTTCCTTGATAAAGTGTCTCATCATCTGTCAATCAGCTGTGTAGGGATTTCTTCAGTCATAGAATACATCCTAGAATTATGGAATAATACAAACAGTTTATATTACTGTAGCACCTAGAAACCCCACTTGTGAACCAGAACACTACTGTGCTGAGTACTGCATAATCATGAAACAAAAAGGCTGTCCTCATTGTTATTTTTAAATCTATTGAGCTCACCACAAAATATAGTTTGTATAGTCTGAAAGCAACAGATACAGAACTAGATCCTGATTTTGCAAGCCCTGACCTGCAAGTTTAATTGTCCTCGAGGGCTTAGCCCCACAGCGTTCACATTTGCTTGTAGATTCCTGCCCCCAGGAGAAGCACAAGTAGCTTCCCTGGAATTGTGGGCGGAAGGGGCATGTCGTCATCCTGTGGACCTGATCCTCTGGGGGGAGTGTGAGGGCTGCTGGCAGTGTGTTTTTTCAGTTTAAGTAATTCTAAGTTTAAAAATAGTAGCTTGATGGTGGGTACTCATTTGTAGTATGGGAAATGAAATCAAATGAAAACTTTTGGACGTGCTTGAAAAAGCGGATAAGGAAAAGGGGTTCTCCGGTATTTTCCTGTAGAAGAACCAAAGTTTACATTTCAAAATGCACTTAAATAATTTATGAAAATGAATTCTATTCCATTTTATGAAGGTATCTGTCCAGAAGTTATAAGAGATCAGTGAAACAATAAACAAATACATTTTTCCATATTTCTGTAGTTAGGATGTTATTAAAAAGCAGTAATTTAGAATAGTTATAAGTATTTCCATCTAAGAAATATTTTTCTTATATGGATGCTTCCTTGCACTAGAACTGTCCTGGTTGAACTAGAGCTTTTTTCTTTTTTTTTCCTCAGCAGAAAGACAACTTTTCACTTAACAGACCTCTCATGCCACCTGCTTCCTGATTTATTCTTTCTTGGATACAACTTTATCTGAAGGAGTAAGGTAAGAAATATTTTTCTAAGCAGCTGGTTGCCATTGTATAGCATCACATAATTAAAGAAGAAACTTAATGTGATTTTGAATTAATAATCTGGAAGGCATTCTGTTTAAAAAAAAATGTTGACCATATTATTTTTCATTCTTTTATTTTGTACTTTTGAATAGGAGACAGTTACGAATCTTACCCTTTAAAATAAACTGTTCTCATTATGGAGAAACTATACTACATTAGACTTTTATAGTAGCATAAGTCAAAGGTACTCAAATAAGGAAATCTCCATTATTACTCAACTTACAATCATTTAAATAAATGATATATCATTCTAACAACACTTAAAGACTGCAGCAGTAAGAGCAATGATACAGTGTTTGCACGACACAAAAAATGATTAAAGTGCATCACTATTTATCAAATATCACCTGCGTGATTTTCAGTGAATAAGTGCTTTTGTAAGGGATGAGGATGGGGCATTTACGCTGTGATGTGATTATTCAAACTACTGTGACCGTAAAGCTATGGAGATGGCAGTGACCTTTTAACCTTGATAAAATCAATAATGATCCTTCTTAACTTCAAATAATCTGTTGTTGTTTAGCTTATACATGTTAGAAAAAAATATACAGAATATGTTTTTATCAAAATGCATTTTGGGCATTGATTAACATTATCTGTATGTTTGCAGAATAAGAATAGTACATATTACATTGAAAATATATAGGCCTGTGCTTTTTTAAAATCTAAAAACATCTCCCTCTGATGGAAGTGTTCAAATTTCTTCAGATGGTTTCTAGTTCTTTGCTTTACTTTGTTGTGTTTTCCTTATCTTACTTTTATTTTCACTGTGTTTTCTCATGCGTAGAGGCTTTTCAAATTAAACCAAAATCAGTAGAGGGAACCAAAATCAGTTTTGCCCTGCCAAACACTTGTTTTTCTTTAAAGATAAATATACTTTTGATCATTTAAATTATAACTGCTTCTCTTTGCACAGTCCTGCAAAGACTTATGAGAATGCTTAATTTCATTCACACGTTCAGACCATGGGAGTCCTTGCAACTACTGACATGCAGAGCCTGGGACACTGGCTGACAGGAAGAAGGTTATCTGATTTAACGTTGGGTTGTGGATGCTGGATTTTGGTATTAGATGGTTTTGTCTGTCATGTCAGTAGTGTCTGTGTGGCACTTGTGCAGTTCGGTAGTGATGAAAGTCTGTGGAATGAGTAGGAAAGAGCAGAGACTTAATTTATATATTAAGACATGAACATTTCTCCCTTGTTCATGTTTTATAATCTGAGTTCACAGCTGAACAGAATGACATAATAGAGGAAATTCAGATATTTTGTTTAACAGGAAAAAAAAAAAGGAAAGGAAAAACAGCAATAAGGCACTGAGGGGAGAGAAAATGTCTCTACAAATGCAACAGACATAAAAGAAAGTGAAGGAAAGTTAAAAATTACCATAGGGCAGGCAGGACACCTGCTAAAGAACCTTCTGCTGCCTCTCACAGCTGGAAAGAAAAATGAAAGAGATGCAAACAACTGTTCTGGAAGCATGAAATCAGCCTTTTGTCTTTTCACCCCTCCCTTTCTGAACAGTTACAGTATGCAAAATTTAGGGGAATCTCAAAGTATGCAGAGGAAAAAAATTCAGCAGGCTCTGCATATAAAAAGCTGAGGCATGGAAGTGTGCCTCTTTGAAAACAGGAACATGTTTGGGAGCTTCCCAGTGCATTGAAGAAAGTGGTAATTAATGCATAGTGAATGACTTCGAATGAAGGTTGAATAGGGGCATAACAATAGGAAGTTTTTTTTTTTTTTTAGGTTAAAGTGTTGAAAAAGGAAAGCTGTTAAAAGATGGCTACTGTGAAGCTACAACTTCAATCCTTGTCTTCTCTGACTTTCCTTTATAGACTATGGTGGGTTTTGTTTTGTATGGGTCTCCAAATACAATGAAGTTAATTTGCACCAATTTCATTTTGTGTATGTTTCTTCTTTTTTTTTTTTTAAGGGTTTTTTCTTTTTTGGCAGGGCTTGGTTCTTTGATGGTGCTTTTGAGCAAATGGTTTGCCCAAAGTTCAGATGATGTTAGCTCCATCCTCTTTTTCATTTACAACATCAAGGGGATTACAGAGAATAACTTTGTTGCCCAACATCAAGGCTATATCTTCAGGCTACTAGAAAGGTAGTTCTCAGAAAGTGTGTCTTCTAATATTTTAGAACCTCCACAGGCTTCAGATAAAACAAGTATTAAATACAAAAAGCTCACAAGGATCCCAAGGAAGGTTAAACTCACACAACCTCCTTCATGTTGAACACCTGAAATGTATTTTTTAGACTGCTGGAGTGTTATCATAGTGAAGACAGCAGTGAAGTCTTATATAACTGAAGACAGAAAGAATAAAAAAACAGCACCTTGTTTAAAGACAGGCAATTTTTAATGGAACATGAGCTAAATATAATCTACTCTTGCCATCGAAAAAGGGAATTTGGAGACTGAATCATGTCATTTGGGGAGGGTTTGGGGGGATTGTTTTTTACTGGATCACAAGCTAGCAGATCTGCATTTCTGTTGTGCTTGATCCAAGGCCAGAATTTTTGAGGTTTGAAGATAAAAGAATTGAGATGTTTTGGAGAAATAAAATAAGGAAGCTACTGTGCTCAAAATCATTTGAAATATGTTTCTATTGTTGGTAGCTCTTCTTAGCTGGAGTTCTGGGCTGGAGTATATATTAAACTTGGTGCCTCAATGCTTTATCAGATGAATCTTAATTATTTCTAAGGAAGGTATGAAATTAAAAAACAAAAACCCAAGCCTCACAAAGTGTATTTTGTTGTCCCTTTTTCCAGGGCTAGCTAAACAAAGTGTAGTATTAGCTGTATATAGTTTAGTAGAGCCCATGCAGTTTCTTCCTGGAACATCCCATTAGTACAGTTTTGAGAGCAAGGTGAGTCACGCTGGTTAGGGTACAAGAATTTGACTGAAAAGTTATCTGCTTTCAATGCTTCCATAAACCTGTTGTCTGACCTGGGCAAGTCACAAATCCTCTCCCAGTACTTAACTCTAGCAGGTGTGTTATTACACTCCATTCCGTAACGTTTGTAAGTGGATTGTGAATTCTGAGATTCTAGAAGAGTGCTCTGAAATGGCTGTGGTCATTATTATGATAAGAATGGTATTGTTTTAGGCATATTTTTGTAGTGCTTTCCTGGTGTGTACATATAAACCAGAACCTCTGAGACCCTGAAAATACTTGCCACTCCTCCTATTTTTGATAAATTGAAAATGCAAATATTAATTCTTTATAAGCAACTAGATGCCTCTTATGAAGTGTGTGAGACTCTACTTGATAACTGCACTCCAACATACCTTTTATTGTGCTAAAATGTGTGCTTGTGTGATATGTGCAACTTTCTTAAATAAACAAATAAAGCTTAGATGTATCCATTTTTGCAACAGATATTTTAAAATTTACCAGGGTTAAACTTGCTGAGCAAAATCTAAGCCTGTGATCTGTAAAATTCTGTTTGGATTAGGAAGAGGTCCTCACTTCTGAACATCCCCACTTACCTTTTCTGGCTTGTTCTGTCATGAAGCTCTTAGCCTGGCAAGTGATGCATAACTGCTAATGGTCTGAAAAGCCATTACCACCAGCAGCCCTAGAGTCAGCAGCATAAGGTGTACAGATGCCTGTGTGAGCAGCGGGGGAAAGGCTGGGACCAGACCCTCCTTTCCCGTCATATCCAAGCCTTAATGCGGAGCTGCAGGAGTGTGTTGGTCCTTTGGAGAGACCTGCAGTAGCACTGGGGGAGATGAAAGTTGGGTTGGACTCTTCATGGCTTTATCTCTCCTCTGCCATTTTGGTACTTTAGTTCTGTTCATATGAGGATAACACAGGTTAGATTTATTGACGGAGGAGCAGGTGGAAGGAGCCTGATGCTCTGTGTTACATGGTGAAGGGGAGGTTGTATTGCTGCGTGTATTGTCCCATCAAGTGTCACAACAGCTTCTAGTCCTGTAATCAGCTGTGCGATTTGGAGTTCAAGCAATGATGCTTGAGTTTGGGAGCATTATCTGCAAAGCATGAGGCTGTTTGGTGTTTTTAAACATTTTTATTCAGAAAGCTGTGAGGTGACATCATGCAAAGCAAAATATTAACCTGATGTTACTTAGGTTGCTAAGTCCAACACTCAAAAGGTGAGGAATACAGAATATTTGGATGCTGAGCACTTTTAAATCGGTGCCCTGTGAGTCCTGAGCAGATTTGAATGATGTGATTCTATATTAATTTTGTTGTTCCTCTCACTTATTGATCAACGTAATAAGAGCAACATGAGTGTTGAACAGGCAAACTGGGTTCTTTCTAAATTGCAAAGTAAATAATGCTAGCCTGGTTCCTGTGCTTGTACATGTGTGTATGCTGCACATGCTCTTCTATTGGAAAAAAAAAAATCAGTGTCAGAAAATGTCAGGAAAAGATGTAATGTAAGAACTCCCTCTGCTGTAAAAACTCCCAGCATATAAAATGTGTTGTAGCACTAGCCATTGTGACCCAGAAATAAAATGTTTCCTGTGAATTAGAAAGATACAGAGTTGGATTAACTGGATGACATTTCCCCATCTGTTTTTTATTTATTGTTGCCCTTTTCCTTTCACTGTAATTAGTGCATAGAAGTAACAATAGGCATATACTGCACTCTGAGCTACAAGGACGTACCAACATTTTGAGCACTTTCCATTATTTTTTTTCCAGTGACACTTCTAAAACTCCTAGCATCTTAACTCTGCTGAAACCTATTATTTCTGTGAACTGGAGAGGCAATTTAAGGCACCTTTTCTGTTTGCAAACAATTTTCAAATATAACCTCACGCTTTCTGAACTTTTCCCAAGGGGCTCATAAAATCGATAATTGTCCACTTTCCTCTAAGTGACTGGAAAAATTGAAGGTCTTAAGATTCAAAATTCAGATCCAGATTTCAGGGTGCCCACCATCAACACAGCTGTTCAAAGGTACTGAAAACCGGAATCTTGTCTCCTTGCAGAGAGAGTTGGTGTTGGGAAGCATCACCCATTTTTGGCTCCAGAGAACCCAATTTTCCTTTGGACTTTTGTTTAGCTTAAATTTAGGGGTACTGATGCTGGAAGTCTCTTAAAATTAAGGGTAGGGGAAGAAACAGCTCCTTCATGCTCAGCCTTTGCATGACTTAGTTTTATTTTAAAAATGAGATGTTGACAGTATTGTCACATGTGAATAATCTGATCTGAGGTGCACAAGGCACCAAAAATGTACTGGGTTATCAGCAGATTGTTTGTGACAGCTTGGCAGTAAATTAGGTAGTGTAGATGGCTGAAGGGTAGTTTCAGACACTCAGCTGGTGGCCTCACTAGCACTGGAGATAGGTACAGTAACTAGCAGTACTAGTCGGGTTATTCTGAGAACAAAAAAAAAATCTCCAGAGCAACAACTGCAAGCCTAAAGATATTTATCCTTAAGAAAGGATCCTGTTAGGAAAACCAGCTAAAACCTGGAGCAAATTTTATATGCAGCAAAGGAGATGAATGTGATATCATCTCCACAAAGACATAAGAGCAGTGAGAAGCGTGGCTGAAAGTTGAGGGTTCTTATAAAGTTAAAGGTACATTAGATAGTCCAAAATCCATGATTCTGCAGCCAAGAAAAAAAGCTTAAAAGCCTTTTCTGGCTCAGTGTTGAACTGAAAGCAGAGATTAGAAATAAAAAAAGCAATTTATAATGAATAGAGAAAGGGACACTAACAACAATTGATAATAGTTCAGAAGTTATGAAGTGTAGAAAGTTGATAACAGCCACTAAAGCATCCGGGATAAAGCTATGTCAAAGGACAATAAGAAAGTTTTAAAAATATATTTTTTATGAAGAACAGTGGCATAGCTCTGTTACTGGACAGAGATGACAAGACCATCTGTTATATGTTTGCTACACAAAAATCAATGAATTTGTGTTCGGTGTTCAGGGGGAAAAAGACCCCAAAATGTACTGTACCTAATAAATTCTGAAATATTGAAGAAATTCCAAAAGTCAGGAGGGGGGTTAACATTCTGCCAGTGTTCAAATAGAGTGAGTAGTATTACAGTGGTAAAAACAAGCTGATTTGACTGTTATCCATCTTGGGGAAAATAAAGGAGAATCTGTGAAATAACTAATAAGCAGGCTTAGATATCTAGGAACAAGAGTTGCAGGCCATGCTATGGCCCCTTTCTGGTTTTCTATTATGGGAAGTGATGTTTGTGAAAAGATCCTTTTGGTGGACTGGGAAGTATTTCATTTCATCATCGTCTTGCTTTGATTTTTGCCCTCTGTACAAAATATTGTTTTTGCTGATTCTAGAATGGTACACAGAGTTCTGGGTTCTGCATCCCTCCAGACCTTTGAATACTGAATAAAGGATCCACGTTTCTTAAGACTGAATAAAATACTATGCCATGACATCCTTGAAAACCTCAATCTGTAAAGTAAAAGGAGAACCAATTAGATTAAAAAAAAAAATCTGTTTTATCTTTGGTTTTAATGACAGTAAATTTGGCTAACTAATGAAATAAGTCACCAAGGCAAAGAGGGGATTCTCCATCTCCTGAAATTGTTTCATCAAGCCTGCATGCCTTTCTGAGGAGTTTATTAACCAAAGGAAAGTTATGTCCAGTTTTGTGGTAACAGTGCAGTGTAATGGGCTGTGATAAATGGGAAGCTCTCTGTGGAGGCTACTTTTATGCTAGTAAATGAAGCAGTGCCAGGTGTGTTGTTTCCAAGTATTGGAACATGATCCTCTATACCGTGTTAAAATAACCCCTGGCATGCCTCTGGCCCATGACAAACACTGCTTGTCCAGATGATTGCTGGGCACAGGTCTGGAGCTGGTATGGGCTTAGGACTATTCCCAATAGACAGTTTGGATATGACCCTCCTGTTTTAGTGGATAATGTACTGAATAGTGTAGATGCGGGTTCTTTCTTAGCTGGCCTCAGTGTCAGAGAATGCACTAATACAGACGCAGCCAATGGTCTAAGGTTCTATTTAAGTCTCAAGCTTCAGGAAATAGAAGAGATCAAATGGCGTGTCCCAGTTGGTGTGCTCTGATACTACCTGCCGTGCTTCTCTGAAAAAGGGGGATGAAATGATTAAGATCTAACTTATTCTCTGTTCTGTCATAGCACTGCTCTAGCCAGTGGGACTTACTGAGCCGAGGCAGTAAGATTTGTCCACAAGTGAACAGAAGTTCATTTTTCTATTACATAAATTGGTGCTAAGTGTCGTATAGCTCAAGATGTGTTTCTCCAATTTCTTTACTCTCTTTTCAGTATATGAAATGTTTTAAGTTTTGTTTTAGACTTGCTTTACTTTTACACAGGAAGCATAAAATGTATTGCCAAGAGGCAAATCCAATAGGCAAGTAGCCATATGTAATTATATCTAGAACACATTATACAAAGAAATACAGAGGAAAGTTGCAATGCTGCCAAAGATAGATAGATAGATAGATAGATAGATAGATAGATAGATGGTATGTGGAAACAGACTTGCTGTATTACAGGTATCTCACAATGCCTCACAGTGATGATGACACTAAAGGTGTGATGAAGAGTGCACAAGAGGGTTGGAAACAGCCTTCAAATACTTCTGCAGTTTTTATGATCTATGGCCAAGGAAGAGTGCAATATGCCTTTAGACCTCACTTTCCAATGTTTCTCAGCTGGCTTGGAGCTTATGCTCGGGGTGCTTTTCCAGATTTCTTTAGTATGAAAATGTTGAACTGTTATCTCTCAGAAAATTGGTTTTCTTCCTTTGTGAGATTTCAAGCAGTTTCACTTCTGATCTCACTTATCACTGTCCATGAGACTAAGTAGGTTTTGGTGTTTCCAGGCCTGAATGGAAATTCAAGCAGAATGAAAGGAACTAGGAAAGTCCAAATATTTGATCTTAAAAAGTACAAATTTCCTATTTGTTCTAGAAACATGTGAAAGTGAGAGAACATCTCTACAGCAAATAAGCCATACTTTGCCCATCCCTTTGGGCAATGCGATGAAATGCAGACTGATTGTCAGCAGGAATGCCTTTCAGGACACACAATAGGTCATTGGATACCTACTGAGTACTTTAACAAGTGTGTCAACTGGCATCATGTGGTCAAGCGTAAGTCCATATCCTGGGATGCAGTAATTTGTTTGGTGTGGTGCTAATACCACAGGAGTTGGAATTTGTGACAAAAAATAAGTGCTCCCCCAAAATATCTTTGATATATTTGTCAAGAAATTTATCATCTGAATACGTTGTATGTGGTCTGGGATGAGTTAGGAAAATAACCTTTTTAGAAATAATGTTTAAACAAAAGGCAGAAGTGAGTAGAGCCACAGTTAGGACAGCCAGCTGGTTTAATGATTTTTTTTTTTTGTCTTGCTGATTTTCTTGGGTTCATCCTTCAGTCCATGCTCAGACATACAATTCTGTTGAGCCTCTGCCTTATTACACTCCTTATTTCTTGCCATATACATTACATTTTGACTAATTAAGCAACAACTTTTGAACATCTGAAAAAAAGCCTCTATCAGTTATTTTTGTTCCATCATAATGACCTTGTGTTGTCCTTGTTTTTCAGTATTGTTTGCTACCTTTGAAAGTCTTAGCCAAAGATTTAGAGCTAAATTCAGCCCTGATGTAAAACTGAATGGTTTATTCTTAAGCTTTTACTGGGTTCTGCTTTGATCCTGGAAGACTCACTTTTAAAAGGTGGGTATGACACAGTTTCTCCTCTGTGAGGAACTGATTTTTTTTCCCCGATGCTTGTCACTGTAGCAAGGCAAGTATAAAATTGCCCTGGGAAGATATTTCAATGACCAAAAATCTTTCTTTTGTAAAATTAGTACAACTAATATTTTACTTGACTGTAGTTTCCGGAAAAGTCAGCGGGAGGAAACTTGCTTTGTAGTTGGGACCATTCTCTCAAGAGCATAGAGGGATTCTAGAACTAAGCATATGGGGGTGATGATAAACTCATGGGACATGTGCACATGTTATTCTCACCTCTTCTCAAGGGATGAAGGAAGCAGTGTTATTTCTAACAGTGGTAGAAGTTTGCCCAAACTGGTATTTCAGAACTGACCACCCCAACAAATAGAACCAAAAATTTCAGCTCCCTTGACTTAAACTGGACCTTTCCTGTTACCATAATTGTTAAACTGGTGCTACATCCTAATACAGATGAGGATAGGATCTTTGTCTTCCATACAAACAGGTCTTCAGCTGAGTTTAGATGCAAAAATCCTGTTGAGTTCCCAGAGAGACTCCATGGGAAGCGGTGTTTGGTGCATAGATTGTAAGTGCTGGAAGAGACTTGGTGGTGGAAGAGACTGCATGAATGTAAGAATTGTTAATATACTGTTTAGATCTCATGTCACTGGAAAATGTTTAACTCCTTGTCTCAGAAAGTTAGCATGAAGATAGTTTGTGATATTAATTGCTCCACTTGCTAATTGGATTACCTCCAAATCTGCATGTCATTCAGCAAAAGGAGCCAAAAGTGGAATGACAAACCAATTTATGAGCAGAAAGGTATTTGGCAAGACTGCTTTCAGTCAAAATATCCCTTTAATGAAATGCCATGGGGAGTAGTTGGTTAAGAGAACAAAGTCAGGTTTGTGGCAGGGCTGTCAGTAATTTGAGAGGCTGCGCATCTCTGGAGCAGAATCTTGCAGAAAGGGTAATTGCAGCAAGTGTCAATCTTAAATATCAAAAAAAGACATTGTGACCAAATGCCAGTATCATGTTCTATGAGGTATCACAGTTCAAGAAATAGCCCTGAAGCATTATGGTGTGTCAGTTATCTGGACCCTTTGATTGGGAAGTGCTAAAATTCCCAAGAGATCCAAAAGACATTGCCAGGAGTTCAACTACTTGTAATACTATTTGATAAAGATCTAGTAAAGATGGGGACTTTGCCAGACCAAAGACTGTTGGCGTTTCTGGGTTTTGGATTATATTGCCAGTAGCCAGGGGTTTAACTGATGTATAGTGAAAAAGCAAGGTTGTAAAGGAGCACAACAAAAATCTCAGAGCACAAGTTAGTCCTTTTTTTTCTGTCTAATGTCGTGAAGTGCTATGTTCCTGAACAAAGTGGGGTAGATTGCATAAATTAAAGGTGTGTTACGGGAATCAGCTTCTGCTGCCCACAGTGATTAATGGAAACTTTTAACTTAGCTTGTGTGAAGTCTTTTCAGGCTAACAGAGAGAGTGATACAACTAAGCTATAATACTAATGGGCACCAGTATTCTTCTTTGCACCCTACAATGACTGTTCTTTATCAGAGCGATCTTTCAGTATTTCTGGGACTACCTGGTCTAGCAGTACAAAATTTTAGTGTCCTTCGAGGCGTGGAAAAAAATATGGGGAAAGAATGAAATAGTTGGAAAATATTTGTAATAGCCCCCTGCTTATTGATACTAAATTTGATTTACTACTTTAAAATAAGAAATGTACTGTGTGCAATTTAGTTAGCATAGAAAATACTGGTGGTATATTTATAAAATAAGTATACATTTTTAACCTCTGCATAATGACAGATGTGCCTAGAATTAAGGGTGAAGCTGCATTACATGTTTGAGTACTTACTGTATTTTTTTGCCTGTTGACATATCTTCAGAGTAGGAAGAAAGTGAAGTGCTGAAAATAGAAAGCATTAATATTGTTGACAAGTAAACAAAAAGGAAGATTGTATCCACACAGCTCAGAAAATGGTAGTGAATGTGGGCCTAAAGTTATAATGCAGATACAGTAGAAATGCATGTTTTCTACAGGGAAAGCTTAGAAAATGAACATGACCTTTCATGTGCATTCACTGTGATTTTAGTAGTGGCACAGCATTAAGGCCCACTACTAAAATTGTTGTAAAGGATGGAAATTCACCATATGTAGGAATTTCTCTTTTCTGATACAGTAAGTTTTGAAACGAGTATTCCTGTCAAAGGAATTTAATCAGAGCATTCTAAATATGAAGTGTAGCAGAAGTAAAATAATTTTGAATATTTCTCTAAACATTTTTTCAGTATTTATTCTGAGAGAAAATGTTTTATTAAAGTGCTTCATTTCTTTTTTATCCCAGACTTCCATTTTTTTTTCACACCAGACTTCAGGGGAGAGAAAAGGATTATTTTTGTTTGTTTCTTAGGTTTCTGGGTGCTTTGCAGATCGCTACATCTGTAAACTGGTTACAGACAAGCAATAACTTCTATTCAGTGGATTGTTACAGACAACACCACGCTGAACTGAAAACAAAATTACAGTCCTTCCCAACAACATTTCACTTTGCAAAAGACAAGTTAAAAGCATTATTCCTACAGTTGCATAATGTTAATTCACTGTCCAGACAACATGCACTATCTGCATGGAGGTAAAAGGAAGTGTTTACTTAGGAAATAAATTTGCATTTTTCATCTAATTAGGGGTGATTTTCATGATAGATGGAGAGTAAAATATTTTATTCATCAAAATTCCATTGACCTGTGAATTACTCCAGCCACATGAACTGGTGTAGAAGTAAAATAGTGCTGTCGTGTCACGATTGTCAAGATAGGTAATTCTAGCATGTGGAGAGCTTCAAAAATGGTAGGTCTACAGCCAAATTCTCACCAATTTTACCACATACCAGGGGTATTGGATATTCATGCTGTATGAATAAGGAGATGTTTTGATAAAAAGTCTGTTTTGGCGCACACACATTAATTCAATTTCAAGCTACAAATCGGATAAAGCAAACCACACCTCCAATAAATTGAATTCCCTGCATTCTCATGGGCTTTAATCTCCAGGTCATTGGTTAAGAAGAGAGAAGTTCCTTGGAACTTGTTTGGAAGTAAAACAATTAGGGCTTATAGTTACTCATGGGAGTAGACGAACTGGTGAAGAGAAACCTTGTTTTCAGATGCCAAATGGCATTTTCTTTGTTGGAACAAAGCCAAAAATGAAAGGCTCAGCCAAAACCTTGTATTAGCAAAAATCAACTCCCCACCCAGTCCCTCTCTGCAAAAAAGAAAACCCATGGTCTGTTCTTACTGTAATGCCACTGAAGAAGCAGCCTGATTGCTAGAGTCTGTAACCATCACATGAATGTTAAAAAAATCTTTGCAGATCCTTGAGATATCTGACAGAATTGGGGAACAGGCCAAATATTTGAACAGACTTTAAAGGCCTCAGAAAAACAAGTTGGAGTCTATCCTCATGAGAGTAGGTTTTTTCCAGTGAAAATGTCTCCTTTTATCAGAACTTTGTCAGACCTCAGCATTAGGGGGAAAAAAAAAGCCCAGCAGAACCACCCCCCCAAAAAAAAAAAAAAAAACCTCCCCCAAAACTTAAAAATGAGGATATGGGGGTTTTGGCCATGTGGTGATTATGTTTGAATACGAGGATAATGGTACGCAGGCAGTTTCCAGACTTTCTTGGTTTTAGTGCCATTTTAGATTTCTATCCCGCTTTCTCTTTCTTCTTTTTGAGTTACGTTTCCACCCTATGAGTGACCCCACTTTGTAAATGCTGTGGCCCCTATTCGGATTGTGATGCCTAGTTTGGGAATTACTGTACTAGATATTTGATTTTTTTTTTTTATGTTGGTACACCTGAGCAAACTGTAAATGTTTAAAAAGCAGATTGAGTAATTAAAGGCCAACTTATTGGATGTTTAGAAAATTGTTATCACTTGTAGATGGTACCAGGTGGGGGGGGGAAAAAAGCAAATTATTGGGCAAGAAAGGGCCTGTCAGGGAGAGTAATGAGTTAGGAGATGGATAAACACAAGGCGAGTGGTGAAAACAGTGACTGGTAAGATTCTTGGCAAGAAATAAGCACTACATAGCAGAAAATCTTTCACACAATGGGATGGACCGATTGCTCAAGTTTCTGTGACTATGTGGCCTGTCACCCCAGATATCCTCCAAACCCTGGAAGGCCACAGAAAATAAAGAACAAATAAAGAATTTTCTTACGCAGTATTCATATGCATTTTTAAATGAACAGACCTTTTAAGCTAATATTTAAATATTAAGTCAATGTTATTTGATAATCATCTGTCACTTCATCTGAAGAATTAAAAATGCTTCATGCTTGAGCTGTTGGTGTGTCATCACTTTTTCAAATGATATCAAGTATAAATAAATTATATTACTTACAATAAGATGCAGTTTTTGTTTTGCTGCAAGAGATTAAAGTGAAATGAAAATTAAAGTGATATTGCTTGAAGACTAGAAATGTGGGGTGCATCTTATTCTAGAGCAGGCACTGGAGACCTTAATACTGAATATGATAGCAAAGTGGAGCAATGGATGCTAATGCTCCCTTGTGTCTGTCTATGAGATCTCTGGTATATGGGCACATCCCCTTTTATGTAATTCAAAAGTTTGTCATTTAAATATCACATAAGAAGCATCAGAGTTTCAAATATCCCTCATCCTACTTATCTAGCTCACAGAGCAGTTTTGCGAATCTGGACGTAAGAGTCATAGTGAAAGATCTGGAAATCTGAGCCTTACTGTAGAGGCAGCATGGTAAAACAATTAAATATTTACCTGGTATAAAAATATATACTGTAATTTCTTCTTCTTTTCTTCTTCTTTTGAGGGCAATACTGATTAATTCAAGAAATATTCTTAACTTTTGGATAATAGTTTCCTGGTAGTGGTATAATTTAGCTCAGCATTCTGACTTATTGAAGCTGGAGCTGTGGTTATATCGTAAGGAGAAGCTTCTCAAACAGCCAGATTTTTCACTCATTGATGTCCACTTGAACTTTCTGAACTCAGAATATTTGCACTGTCATTTTTATGCTTCTAAAAAGTTTACGGTCGGGTTGGAACCGACTCAGAGTCTCACCATCTTCTTGTTGATTTAAGAGAAATTACACCATCTATTGTCTGGTAAATGACTGAGCTGCAATTGTTCTCAAGGAGGCCAAATAATCCAAGGGACTGATTATTTTAGAAATTGTATAGAAATCATAGTCACAGCATACTGGCAGATATCTTGCTCCTAGAATGAGTTATTTTTAAAAGTATTTTGCTAACATCAAAACATTTAAAAACAATTAAAAATAAGTTTTGTATCTTACTTTCCCTGAGACCCAGGTAGTTGTAATAGGAGGTTAAATTTCTCCAGGTTAGCAGTATTTCTTTGTGAGCTCAACCATTCTTGGCTATAGTACTTGTTTGTAGGTGTTCTTGGGGTAAGCGAAAGAAGGAATTGAGGGAATGGAAGAAAGAGGGCAAGCAGGTAAGTCTAAGATGTGATGATCTGTGTAGTGTCTGGCCCCAAAAGAGGCAACTGCCTTTACATCGTCACTAGCAGATGTTTGTCTAAACCTTCTGGAAGCCTGATGCTGTAGCGAAGACTCTGCAGTCTCTGGACGGGCTGATCAGTACTTCGCTGGACTCATCGGCAGGGCTTGTTCCCTGAAGTTTAACCCAACTTTTCCCTTGCTGCAGCCGTTACTACTTGGTCTGTCTGTCCGCAGCATGGAGAACCTTTCCTGGTCTGCAGCAGCCTCAAATGTATTTGAAGACTGTCTTCTGCCTCCATGTGCTCTCTTGAGGAAGTAACACCAGTTCAGCTTTCTCATGTGCTTCCTAGACCTCTGATCATGTTATATGGCTCTGAAATATATCAATAATCATTGCCTGCTTGTGTTTGCGCATTAACGTTCTGGGCTAAGAGAAACCACACGCGTTATTTTTGTCATTGTACCCAGGGTGATGCAGTCTCCTGGAATGTTGTTTTTGGACACCACAGCTACTGCACAGTTGTGCAATACGTCGAAGTGACAAATGATCTGTTGGGGAAAGCAGAGGAGGAATGTCCCATTGGTGTATCACTGAGAAAATCTCCCTTTATGCATGGGCAGCTGCAGTATCTTCCCTTCTGCTTTTCGGTTTGTAAGCAGCTGAACAATAGAAGTCTGTCAGTGGCTCTAAGCACAGTAGCTCAGATAGTTTTATAAGCATATATCTGCTCTGACTAAGTAACAGCTACATCCTCGGCATTAAAATCCCGGTGACTTCGATAGGAGGTGACTTCAATGGCAGCAGAGGGGAGGATGAGGCCCTAACACTGCTGTTATAATTATGAAGCTGGTGTATCATAGCTGCAACTGGGCATCCCTGCTGAGCCCTCCCCAGGCACTGAGCAAACACGTGATGGGGAATGGTGTGTCCTCAGGGCTTTTGGTCTAAGGAAGGGGACAGACCGTGCAGCAAGGGGCAAAAAGAAAGAAGAGGGAGGCTGAAATCCTATGCCTTGCCCTGGTTGTTGAGAAGTTCCCCCCCCCCCCCCCCCAAAAAAAAAAAAAGTTACTGTGTTTTGCAAGCCCCTTGGCTGTTGCCTAATGTCCCCCTCAGATCACCCGCCTACCTATGGGCCTGCGATTGCTCCTGGGTCCTCTTCAGCCAGTATGAAACTAGTTAGTCAAATGATTTTAGATACTAGCTTTTTTCTGAGCTGGATTCTTTTGCTGAAGTCAGGCACGGAGGAGGTAACCGTGCAGCTCTCTGAACAGATCTGAGCGGGGAGGAAGGGAGTGGGAGACAAGTGGGAGCAGTAACACTTCCACTGTGGCTTGAAATGGGCGCGTGACTGCAGCCGCGGACAAAGTGAACTCGCCTGCGTGAGGGGAAAGAGCAGGGCAGCGAGAGGGGAGCAGAGCACCGCTTCCCCAGGCTGCTGGCCACGGGACCAAAATGTCGCTCCTGAATATGCTAATCCATTACACTGAAGTGGAGAGCAAAGCCCAGCTTGCCTGCACCAGTGCTCTTTCACTGATTGCTGTTATATTAACACGAGGGCAGAACTCTTTCCTGTATGTTAAAAAAAAAAAAACAAAAAAAACTTCTCCCTACATCCTTCTCTCCTATTTAATTTCTTTCTATAAAAACCTCTGCAGTAAAATGAATGTGGCAGATGTCTACTCTTCTGCTAAAAGACTATGCTTTGAAGCCACACAGTAGCCTCACTTTTCATGGCATTAATGATGTGGACTAAGCTTTGGGAATTGTATTTAAAAAATACTCCAAATAGAACAGGGCTATTCAACTGCTAAGTACACCCATATTTTTAATAGCTAACGCTGCGTGTGTGTGTGTATGCGTGTATAAGAGAACTCTTTTCAATCCTTCCTTTTCCTGAGTGTGAGTCCAGGCTGCTTTATTTCTTCTGCAGTTTGAAATAACTACAGTAAGATTTTTCTCTTTTGATATATGCAAGCAGTTTGCAGCGGGGTGGTTCCCTGGTCCCTCGCAGCAGGGACTGCTCATCCCGTGTTCCCCGCGTGCCGGATCTGTGGGATCCGAGCCTCTGGCTTTGCTGGGAGTCGAGTCGTGGGCTGAGCAGCCGGGGCTGCCTTGGGCAGACTCTTGCCCGGGTCAGGGCCTTGCAGGAATGGCTGTGTAGCTCCACTAGCGCTATCTGTGCAAATCCTGCACGGTTGTGGATTTGTTCCAAGAAATTGTTTTCACGGGAGTTCAGCATCACATGGTAAAAAACCTCACAGCACTTGACATTTTCAAGCAGATTTGGAAAGCAAACACTTTCAAGGCGAATGATTGCAATGGATGAATGACTTGAATTGGAAAACCTTCCCAACGCTTAGGCTGAACTTGCAAGGTTTCTAATTTGAGTCTGCTTCTAACATCAGCTTATACTGTATTTGACAGCGCATGTCCTTATTGTGATGCTGAGGGTGCTGTGCGCTGCTTTATTTTGCTCTTAAAGAGTTCACGCTTTGCACTGCAGAGCCAAATGAGCTTCAGAGGTGGATGAAGTGATCTGTAAAGGCCACTGCTATATGCTTTCTGAAGGTGTTTTGGCATCCCTGAGAGGGCTGGCAGCCTTGGAGGGCAGCATAAAGTGAGGACTGCTAAAGAGAGTTGCAAGAAGTCTTTTGACCTATATTTGGAAAAAGAAAAAAAAAATCAAAAGTTTGTAGTTGGAAGTGAAGTAAAGAGTTTGGTTTCTGGTGGGATAAAATGCAAACAACTTTCTGTGAGAATTTTCTCCTAGCCAAGAATCTGATTTTGCAGCTGAAAAAGCTGTGTATTGAGGTGCTTCATGTGTGGTGTCTTTTCTGTACTTGTCCTTGCTGAGGGCAGGAAGAGAGAGGCTGAGTCAGTTCTTAACTGCTTGGTGCAAATGTGTGCTATGTAAGACAAAAACAAATATAATAAACTCATGGACAATGCAGGTTATCTTAAAATCAGTCAATTTATATATAATGGAAATAAGCCAGATTTATCATGCTACAGTGTCTTTGAATTCTGTAGCATTTTAGCTGATTTTCATATGGAACAGATGAAGTGAAAGTGAAATCCAAATAATTCTTTTATATATTAGTGGAGATGAGTCGGATATGATTTTCACTAAATTTGTATTTTTTGAGGCAACTTTTTAATGTCCAGTCAAACAGGTTTTAATGCCAATTAGTGTTTACAGGAGCTCTGTTTTATTTTTCATTTTCAGTACCTTTTTTTCCCTGTACTGGATACTTCTGGAGAGTGGAAAGAGAACTGAAAAAATAAATGAAGCTCTAACATCTGAATAAAGATAACTATATTTAACTGGTTAGCTGTGTGAGGTGTATGACATGAAGTGGCAGAGTTTTCTGTTCTGTCAGAATTTTTACATTCCGTATTGTTTATGTGTAAAAAGCTGGCCATGTTACTGGTAGTTCTGATGGTAATTCTATTTTAACAGCAGAGGACTAAATGGTGGCCTGGTAGCTTTTTAGAAATACTTATTTCTGTAAGTAATTATTTTACTTCTAAAAACAAAATAATCTAAAGTGCTTTTAGACTGCAAAGTTTGGGAGAGAAGTTATTAAAGGTGGTCAGAAACTCGGTTTGGGGAAGTTGTTTTCGGCAGGCTCTAAAACTTAGACGGGCGGCAGTCGGCACCGTGTTATCGTCTCCGTTTGAAGGAGACAAAGTTGTTTGCGAGAGAGCTGCCGGGGTCGGTTCTGCTGAGGCAGAGTTCTAGGTAACCCAGGGAGACTTCCCGGAAAGTTGAGTGTGTTTCTTTGTTCCAGGGTATTACGAAAGGGAATCGGCAAGGGCCTCCGGCTAAAAAGTGTAAGCTGACCTGCAGTACGCGAGTGCAGGAGGTCAGCCATTTGATGTGGGATATGTCTTCGGGCCATTCGAATAGCTTCATAGCTGGATCTCAAAATGTGACTTCCCGCAATTGTGACCCATGGACCTTTCAAGTACAGTGGAAGTCTTGATATCTCAGTAATGCAGTTTCCAAGACCCTTAAACTTCATTTGCTTCTCAGCTGGCTTTCGGGTGGTTGAAACATTAAGACAATCATCTAACATTTTTCTCCTCCTATGAAGCAAAGGATATTTTATTAAAATATATATTTTGTAAAAAATGTGATAAAGCAGCTCAAACTTTTTCAAGGCTAGACAATACTTTGAAAAATGGTTCCAAATCTCTGGCCTCAATATATGAATACTAATTGTATCTTATCTACTGTCGGTTATTGAAATCCCAACCAGTAGGAAAGCTAATCTGACATCTCCATTCACATACACCTTCTTTTGAGCCTCTTTACAATTCAGTCAGTGTTATCAATGATTAAATATCCCAGTCCCTACAGTTTTAACCTTTTTTTTTATTATTCTGTAACTTTTCTTTTTAGTTGTTACTTTCAGTTAGTGAACAGCTCATTTTTGAGTAAAGACATTGTGAAATTCACTTAAAATAGCTGTTTGAAGATTTTATTAAAAAAAATCTCTATGGACAGACTCTGTCCTTCATTACAACAATAGAAATCCTCATTGTCTTCAGCAGTATAACTCCAGATTTGCACGAAAGGTAGAATCTGAACTAAAAGATGTGAAATGTATTTGAATATGTGAGCCATCAACTGAGAACAGTCCAGGTGTTTGTTTTCCCTGCAACTCGTTTTGCTTACAGCTAACTTTATATTTACTGGGACTGTTCTGAGGTAGATGTGTGCAACCCTTGGAGAGATCAAAGCAGATGGACCCATGTCATTTGACCCTATTAGTATGATAATAATTAAATCTGTCAGTAGTTTGTTTTCATTTTCCAGAGCTTGCATTTCAATGGTATTGTGCAAGTTATTTCTAAATTGAACAGTCCTCCTCTGACTTCCCTTTTAGTGCTTGGTTTTAAATAAATTTTAAAGCATAAGTGTGAAGCTAAATCATCCAAGGCTCTCCCCACTTCATATTCAGTTCACAGACCCAGGCCTAGCTGGTGCTGGTATGTTTGAAGGAGTTGCAGCTGTTCTTGGACCTTCGATCAGCTGGTGTTGACTTTGGAATGAAAAATGCAACCAGCTGTATGTTACCTGTTTATGTGACTTTTGCTGGCTTTTTGTGCAACCCTGCTTTATTTATTTATTTTCAAGCACCCCTATTTTTCTAATATGGTAACAAAGAGAGGAATTAAGTCAAACAGAGACCTTATAGTTGAGACTGTATAAAGATGCAGATACTTGACTCCTGCATAGGAAAGCAAGGTTTTCTATTTTTTTGTGATGACTCACTGTATGGTGGATAACGGAGTGTGCCAGCACAGGAGTATCAAGAAGATTTGAGTGTTTTATTGGAGAGAGGAAAAAATGAGGGACAAAGAGACAAAAAATCTTTAAGAATGAACAACATTTGAGAAATCGTAGATGAGGACTTTGTTAATTAGAGTTAACAATGGAGATGGAGACTGGCAAATGGTTGAATTTGGACTCTGTCCACTGTGTGTGTACAGTCTGCTTGGAACACAGTTAGAACCCTGTTGCTTACAAATAATTTGAAATGGGTTAACTTACAGCAGTCTGGATAGTCCTGCTAATCTATAGGGGTTTTGATTGTTTGTTTGTTTAGTATTTTCACTTCTAAACCAGGAAGCATCAAAGCTTGGGTTTCAGCCCAGTGTTTAGGAGCCAAGCCGAAAGTTTGCTTTGTCTTCTGTGAGACAAAACTCTGCTCTGTTTCTGCAGAACTTCTCTCATGTGTCTGTGCAACACTTGAGTAGGATTTTTGTCTGTGTGGGGCCTGCAGTGGGTCCAAATCCAGTATGATTGATTGTTGTTTTTTTCTCTCTGTGTTTTAAAGAAATACTTCGTGTTCCTCTTAGTCACATCTTCTGAAATCACGTGATAACATGACAGTCTGTGCTTTCATTTAATGAAAGGGTACATTTCTCACCTTTATGGTTTCCAAATGGATATAAATCTTAAAGTACTGGTCACGAAGACGGCCACAGGTTTTCTTATTTTGTAGAATTATAAGACAATTTTGTGACTTTTGATTGGCATAGGTGATGATTTTTAAATGCTGAGGCAAGCGGTGCTGTATAAAGCAAACTAGTGACCCCGGAACGAAGCCTTGGCTGGTATAAAGTGTTGTAGATCGTTTAACGTTCCTGTAGCCCTGGCAGTTGGGTGAATGGGATCTAAACTTAGGATCCTGAGAATAGGATCTAGATTTGCACTTCTGTATCTGATACGAGTATATACTTTTTAAACTGTGGTGTGCCAAATCACCTATTTGCATTTAAATGTCTAAGAAGCACACCTAAGAACAGACTTCAGCAGCCAAATCTGAACTCAGACTTCCTACAGTAGGAGGGAAGAGACAAATGCACATGGCTCTTTCTTACCTTTCTATTTTTCCTGCTTTTTTTCCTCCATCTGTGACTGTATGTTTTGCTCTTTGTTTAAATATAATGTTTGCTGCCACAGATTATAGGGCCAGGGCTCAAGGAAATGTTTTCAAGCATCCCAAGATAATATGGACAAAATACGTTTCTTTTAGAATAAGTAACAATTTACAACATTTCCTGGAAACTAGTGATTTGAAAATTGCTGAGCACTGCAAAACATGGAAATTAAGATTTTTTTTTTTCAGATGTCTAGGAATTTTGCATTTAGTTGTGACTTGACACATGTTCTGAAGTGTGCAATTCAGACAGTGGCTCGAGACATCACTGGAAGCAGATCCAGGTTGTCATGTTTCATTATAGCTATTGAACTATTGCAAGCATGCTATTATGCTATAATGAAAGGGGTCTTCTCCTTCTCTTTTCGACTTGCAAATCTAGGAGAGATACCATATGTCATTAGTGCCTGGCACAAATTCTGGGGAGAGGAGTTCTCCAAAGAGCTTAAATATATGCAAGATCTTTTCCTTTGAAAAAGGGGAAGGAAAAATATTTTTGTCTAACTGAATCTGAATCTTATACTAAAGCATTTAATGGGTACAGATCACTTAAAATATTACTTCAATCACAATGTGATTTTTATAAAATGATCCAGGATAAGTTTGTGCTGACCTTTGAGGATGGAATTTGGCCCTAAGGAATCTAGGAAAACAGTAATGCCGATGCTATTGGTATTCTGTTGCTCCATATGTTTATATAACTCTGTCAGGGTTTTGCATAAACACAAAGATGACCATTTCTCAGATTAGTTTTCAGGATCTGATGAAGGCCTCCAGGTAAATTAAACATATGAACGCTTGCACAGAAACTCTATCTAACAAAGAACAGGCTAATTTAATTTTGTTTCTTGTCTACGTAGAAGTGTGCTTTTGGCAACTTGTACACAACTGTGTTGCCCCACAGCCCAGAGTGATGCAAATACTAACAGGTCACAGTAAACTATCTGTATTCTCTTCAGAGGAAGCACTGCTTAATGATGACCTTAAATACACCCGCACTCAGCCAGATAAAAATCTACTCACTGTATCACTAGGATTCCTGAACTGGGAAGAAGGAAAGGTGTATGTTTCTTCTCTGGAAGAAAAAACTTCTAATAGATTTGCTAATGTGCAGGCATCTGTAAATAAAACCAAACATGCCAGAAAACAATGAGAAGGAAAGGCGAAAAATTCTGAGTGTATGGAAAAGAGAAGAGGCAGCTATATGAGCAGGGGAGGGTATGAAGTGTTGCAGAGCAATAGCTTCCAAGGGCAGAATCAGAGTCGCCTGCTCCCAATCATGAAAAGAGGCTGGGACTATTAGGAAGACTCATGAAGACTAGGTGAAACAGAAGAGGAGGACAGGCGTGCGAGAGGGACAGTCTAAAGCAGGAAGGTTGCCTTAAACACCAAAATGACTTGCCAGGGATCTGAAATCAGGGTGGCAGAGCTCAGAAGACTGGAAATTGCAGCATTTGAGTTTACATTGTCCAAATCTGATGGCCCATCAAAACATGTGGCAAAACTGGTCTGTCTGGGCCGTCTGAATACTGGTGCTGGACAGCTGACTGTGGGAGTATGCTTTGCTCTTCTGAACTACTAGTTGGTTTAATTTAGTTGGGTTCTGCTGTATGGAGGTTTTGATGTATGACATGGAGGCAATTTCTTTTATCAGTTGTTTTAAATAACTTCTGGGGTCTAAAGAGCTGTCTGATTTTGCGTTTAAACACAGCTAAACAAATAATGCTTACAGGCCAGGAATAAATTATATTTTTGTTTCCATGGCAGCCTACCCACTGCAAGAAAAAGGGTAGAGGAGTGATGGCACCATGTTTGGATTACAGTCATGAAATCACAGGAAGTCCAAGTATGAAAAAAGTTACTTGAAAATTTTATGGCCCAGTCATGAGAGGTGGTGAGAAGCCAATCAGGGAAGAAATCCTGCAGGACTTGGCCTCTTGAACTTAGTGGTAATCATCTAGGCCAAATTCAGATGAGAAAACTTCAGTGCAGATTCCCAAGTGTAATGTTCTCTACTGACCGCCTCTAGGCCTTCAGGGATAACTAACCTGTGGGAAACCCTTGGACAGGCTCTTACATAGAAATCAGGCTCTTTGGATCTGGTGCTTCGCTGGTGGTTCTCGCCTGCAATTCGTCATTGGTTGCATGTGGAAACAAGTCGGTCACATGAAAGTAACCTATAAATCATAGTGGAGTTATACTGGGTATCTGGGAGTAACGTCTGACCCAAACACCTCCCTGTAGCCTGGCTGGCATTTCTACGCCTGCTTCAACTTGCCAGGGTAATGTGTCCAATGACATACTGTACTGCCATGACTCAAGCATTAAAATTTCCATTCTTTTTCTCGAGAAGTCATTTGAACAGCCCCAGTATTGGAAAGCTGTTTTAAAAAAATTAACTAACTAAAAGAGTAACTAACTAACTACAGAATGAACATCACCTGCAAATGCATTGGGTAGATTCAGCTAAGTGGAAATGGATCCTGAAGAAACATCACAGGGTTTCAGCCATTTGAAACCCAGCCAATCCAGATGAAAAGTGGAAATGTACCATAAAAAGCTGCATTGAAATGTTAACTGTTAACGAGATAATCAGAGATGATTTCACAGCCATGGGCAATGAAATTTTATGCAGAGTTTGCTGGACATACTACTTTTATTGCTGATGGTCTGCAATTTCAGAAAAGGGCAAATGCTGAGTTCTTCATTTTAGGTTGAATGTTATATGGACTCCTTTATGCAGACTCTCTATTATTAAAAAAAAAAAAAAGAGAGAAGAGGTTTTGCAGGTTTTTTATTTCTTGTTTTTTTGGGTTGGGTTTTGTTTTATTTTTTTGGCAAACAAGCAGTAAAGCTCCTGCAGAGAGCTGCAAGATGCTATGAGTGCTATAAGGGTCTGTTTTCAAGTATTTAAAATCAGAGGAAGAACTCCCATTAATTTCAGTGGACTGTGAATCAGGTCCTTGATATAAGACCAGTCCTCCTGAGTCAGATGAAAAGCCCATTTTCCCTGACACTGACTTCCCTGATGACAGCCAGTAGTGGATTCTTAGCAAAACCAGCTTCTTGAAGCTAGTGGTTTAAAGATGTCCTGAAATGCAGATTGCTCTGATCCAGCATGTTTGGTAACACTTGAGGCCTTTTTCCCATTAATTTAATCATTGTTGATGAAACCAACTTATGCTTTGGCCTCAAGAGCATACTTCCCCAACTGAGTTCTGTATATCATAGAATATATGGACTTGCACAGTTAGAACAGATTTAAATAAAAAGAATAAACATTGCAAGAATGGTGAATTTCTTATGGCCGGCATCACCAAGAATGTTAAGCAGTGAGTTAAAGTATTTGCAAGACAAAGATAGAATTTCTTATTAGGCACTGGTAGCCCAGGATGGGTACAGGACCACAGTTCACCCTCATATTTTTTTAGGGACTGGCTACTTTGAACATCAGTTTAAAAAAAAGGGGGGGGGCAAGAGGGAGGCAATTTATCCTCGATAATAACACTTTTGGTTTAACAATGTGTCATTTGGGTGTCTGTTTTCTGATATTCATTTTCAGAAACATTGGAGAATTCAGCACTATAGCACTATATCATGGGGATTTGTTTGACTCACATATGTTAGGATAAGAGGGAGTGCCTCTATTTGTATTAGCTGGAGGAGGATTGTGAACTATTATCTTACTTTGTTATCTGAGCTAGGAGTGTACAAGGAAGTTTCTTCTACTAATGGTTGAGCTGCTCTTCAGATAAAGCCCTCTACAGGATCCCTGTAGCCCTAATTAATCAGCTGTTAAAACAGTAGTTGATAGACAGGCTTGCTTTAAGTTCGAATTGCCTGCAATCAGAGATAACAGGTGAGTCCCATTTGGCAGGGAGATATGGAAGTAGGAGAGTGATCTGTTATCAGAATGAATGTGACACTCAAATCAAAATTGAAGTTTGCTGAAGAAACCAAAAAGTAAAACAAAAGGGAATCTTTTTTACTTTATTTTGTTTGATCAAAATACCTTTGCTTTGGAGATTGTTTAAGACAGCTCTGAATCCATTTTGTAATTCCTCATATTAAGAGCAGCCATTATCCAGATAACTTCAGTATTCTGGAGAACGCTTGCTACTCCAGAAATATTGCTAAAAAGTTTTGGCAGGTAACGCTAACAAATTGCTACAGCAATTACTGCTCCCAACGTACAGGTTGGTAGCTGGCACACCCAGGCAGCGTGAGGGAGTTGCAGGTTAAATGGCTGTGTTTCAAGTCAGGAACTTAACATGTGTCTTTCTCTTTCTGGGTCACTGCCCTAAACATCAGGCTGTAGAGAAGTTCTTTCCTTACTCAGTTCATATTTAATAAGTTATACAAAATAGTACAGCACTAGTGGTTTGGGGGAAAAGTTATACCCCAGTAGCTAGGTCACGTACCTGAGTTAAGGCAGGTCTAGGCTGAGGCCCTGCTCTACTATGTTTAGAGCCACAAACAATTACCTTTTAATGCTGAAGATGAGGAAAGAAAAAGACAAGGTAGAAGGATGGTGGCAAACTTTTGGGGCTGTAGGTGTCTAATTTATTTTAAAACAGTATTCCATAATTCACTCATTTGCATTACACTATCACAGGCATCTCTCAGGACTGATTCCACTCTGTTAATTGCTGCACAAATAGAGCAATAAATACCTTCTCCCAATCTAGATTTCATTTACATTCCAGATTTTCTGGATATAACAAGAGGGTATTGGCTTCAGAGGGGCATGCAGATAGCCTGAAAAGAGAGTTGCACCTCGCTATAAACGTCCAGACTCCCTTTGCATCTTTGGTTTGGGCATTGTTTGATAGTCTCAAGTTCCCAGGACTTGGCCCAAGTGTCTCGGAAGTCTCTGAATAACAGATACCATTTCTTCTCTTTGACTTCTCTGTATTCACCTGAATATTCCGCTGTTGACTCCATTGTTTAGTTTAAGATTGATGCTTATCAGTGCTGCAGGAATTAAATTACAACTGGCTTCACCATCCAGCTGAAAGCAAGTTGGTCACTGATCCTGTAATTGTCACACAGCAGCATGACCTTTTCTTGATATTGCACATCTTAGGGTATTTTTCTTCATATGCTACACCACCTCAGTAGATGTCTTCATTCTCATTGGAAGTCTCTATAGTCATGATCAATGCATGCACATTTACTTTTTTCCTCCTGGAGTGGCCATGCTGTTGGGACACACAGTTCTGTTTTCCACATTCCCCATTGGCTGACATGGTCTTTCTTTTGCTTTCCATGTTATATGCCCTATACTGTACAGTCTGTATTTCTTGATTTTTATCCCTGCTAGAAGCTATGTCCTCCTGCTCCAGTAGCTGTTATTGCTTTACATTTTCCTTTGGGCTGTTCAGCTGTCCTTGCTGCCTGGAGGCACCTTTCACTAGGCTAATACTTCTTTCCTCCATGAATCTCTCTTGTAAGCCCAAAAGATGTATCCTGCCCTTGAACCAGTCTCTGTCTAGCAGATCATATAGGCCTCCAGGATTACACGTGGACACCAGTGTTTTCAGCTTAGAGTGTAAAATTTTTACTCTCTTTGTTTTGATGAGTAAATCCTATCCCTTCTGCATAGTCTCATTCTGTTTTGGCTCATGTTTCTCATTAAATACCCCTATCTAGTGTTCCAGTGTTTTAGATGTTTTTTTTGTCACCAGAATTTTACTTGCTCCTAATTCTTTTTCACTGATGAAATAGTTTAAAAAAAAAAAAAAAGTTTTAACTTTCAGTTTTCCTTTTCATCTCTTTATGCTCAGCTCTCTGCACAGATTCAAGTCTCGTTTCTGCTGTGCCCTTGGGTTTACTTCTGAAAATTCAGCATCCTGGTGGTCACTCCTTTTGATGCAATGTTTGCTCTGTTTCAAGGTGCTGCTTGGCCCCTCAGATAATGACGCTTCTTTTCTTGTGGTGTCTCTCTTTAGGTTGGCTGCTTCCTGCATGTGTCGCCTACCACCTGGCGGGTAATAATATGAGAGTGCTTCATGTTTCTAAAATTAAACTGTCCCCTTTATTCAGACAACTCTTTACAGAGCAATAGCAATTCATTTGCTGCTGCTATAGTAGCCATGTGCTAGCTCTCCAGCATGCAGGCCAAACTTTCTCCCAGTAGCAATCCGTGCTCTTACCTCCAAGCTCCATATAGAGCGCTATCCAAACCCATAGCTGCTCAGGGCCAGATCCGCAGGGCATACGGTGATTTAGGAGTTTTTCTCAGCAGCTTAATCTGCATGCTCCCAGGTATCATCGAGCTGGTCTGAAATAACCCTTCTCTGCCAGAGATCCTGTTGGGATCAGAGCAGTGACTGTATAAAAGGTCACCCCACCTTCACTGAGCTACACCAAAGGGTGTGAGAGGTGCAGATCACACCTCTGTGAGCCCACAAGGGTAGGGTGCAACTGTTGTGATGTCCGTCATCCTCCCAAAGCTTCAGAGCAGATTTACCCACTGCTGTCAAAAAGTAACACTACCAGGAGCCATATTTTACCTCCATTTTAGCCATGTGCTATGGAAGGAAACAGTGACACTTGGAAGCCTAATGTTCCTATTTATATATTTAACCATTAACCAGACGCACATACACATGCGCACACACACACACAAGCTACATTAAAGGCACATTAAAAGGTACATTTCCAGCACAGGGATTTAGCTGTGTGAATCCCATTAACATTAATGGGAGTTGTTCCCCTAAATCCCCATGTATCTCGTTAAAATATACCTATTAGTGACAGGCTGAAGCCTACAAAACCCAGCAGTTTCCAAGTTAAAACTGAAACTTCATCATTAACTTACCTCATTGTGCCTAGGTAATGCAACACCCTTTAACTTCTCAAATTCAAAGGTATCTTTTCTCCATTGAACTTAAAACAAATCTTGTCTTGTTAATACAATAGGTTCAGCTATAGTTAGCCCATTCTATAACTCTTGATCATGCTGGAAATGTTTTCTATGTCTCTCTCAACTGATACCATCTATAAAGGGACAGTGTTGCCAAAATACCTTTGAAACCTTCATGTGAAATAGAATATAAAATATAAATGGGCTAATGTATTCTCTAATAGTAGATCATAACATTGAAATATGACAGTGGTAAACTGTCAGATACTGGATTGTTGTTCTTGGGACTTTTTAAAATAAAGACAGAGTTTGATGTGTAACACCTGAGCCACTCTGGAGGAATGAATACCTAAAGGAACCAGAGACGCGAATGAAATTTTATTTACAGTAAACCCCTTTAACGCTCTGCTTGTGACAGAGGAGACCTTAAAATGTGCATCCCGAGTCTTAGGTTGTATAGTTCTATGAGTTCTGGACATTAAGGGTTCGTATTTGTGACTGATGAAGGAGTGCCCCCAAGGGTAAGGGCATCATAGAGATAACTGGGCTAAGAGTAAATGAGCTGGCTCGGCTGCTGGAGGCTGCGTGGTTGCCTTGCCACAGAGCTATGCATGAGTTTCTGGAGAGGATGAATTTAAGGGTAGATTAGCATATATGGAGGTCTCCAGTAATGCTCTGATATTGTCTCTGGATACATGAGGTGGCTCATTTACTGTTAGGTTAGGCAACTCTATACTGTAGATATAATAGAAATCTGTGGTTTTATAGTTTTGATAATGATATAACTTTTTCAACTTTTGATAGGAAGCTGAAATAAGATGTGCTAGCAAAAGCAGGATCTGTGGTGATATACTGATAAAATGTTTGGAGCATAGACCTGCATCAAATATAATTTCCTCCCAGTTTAACAGCAGAAATAAAAGAGTTGGAGTGAAAATGGATATCAGGTCCAGTAGGTTCTGCTTTTTTTGAGCAGCATATGTCACAAAAAGAGATATCTATGCCACCCCACTGCTGTTGATTCATTTCCAATGCAGTGGAAACTGTCCTTCACCTTTGGGTTGGAACTGGTGGGTGAAAATATCCTCCCATACAACAAGAAATGACTGTAATTACAGTATATGTATGTGTTTATTTCTATCTCCCCTCCCCCAGCGTAGACCTCTGTCTTAACATATTACAAATAATTTTTCTGAACTATAGGTCCCTAACTGGTCCTTGTTAACCTATGTCCAGTACTCCAGGTTTCAATAAAATGAGCTCGCTGCTAGACCTAGCACAAGAGTTTGTTCGGTCGGGAGGAACTCTGGTAGGGCTTCTTCCAGTAGCTTAACCATTAACAATAAGCAGTGAAATGAGTCATCCGTACTTTATTTTTAATTAGAGCTGCAGTGAGCTCAAGCTTGAGATATTTTTTGTCTGCAGAGCTCAGGAGCTGAAACCAGCAGCATTCCCCTGGTACTGGCTGTGCATGGATTTCTGTAAAGCAACATCGTTACGTTGTTGTGGATACAAACAGTAGAGCAAAATCAACACAACATAAAGATTCACATGGGCATGTTAGCATAATTCCTATTGGCTTAGTCTGGTTGGAGATGTTTTGCTTGCTTCTATTTTGTTATTATGTCTTTTTGCCCCCCCCCCCCCAGTAGAAACCTGAATGATGAGAGAGACAGCTTTGGATCATGAGAAAATGAATATTTTAAAATAAGCAATGTTTATTTTAAATATATTCAACTATTTATATTTGAAAAATGCTTTACAAGTCTAACATGAAGTTTTGCTACCACAAACCCCCTGGAATAATCTCTCAACTGGCTCTTGGAGTAAAATCATACATTTGTATTTTAAACACCTTTTAAATTTATTTTAAATTCAGCCCAATGATCAAGCCCAGGGCTTTTCTGTAGGAAACAAAGTTCTGAGGAATTATCCTCACTAGTGCCTGCAACCCATTCAAAAATTGTTGATGCTTTTAAAATGAGGAATGAACCCAGTGCTTGCTTTGGATGCAATGCCAGCCCTTGCCATAACGTTACTACAGTCAATCTGCTTTGCAAATGAAGATGGTGGTTTTAAAGGTAGGTAGTTCCTAAAATGTACTGGAAAGCAGCAGGAAAATGTGTTGTGCTGTTTGACATTTTGTTACATCTTGGCGAATTATTAAAATCTTCACTACAAACTTAGCCACATTTTTTCTTACCTGGGTTGCTGTTACCTGTAGAGGAAAATCCAATTTTAAAGCCTGTATGCTTTGCAACATCACTGCCAAGCAGTTAGGGACTGGCTGTCAGAGCCCTGGACCCAGCTCTGGCCGCCTCCATCAGTTGGGCCATGTGAACTTGTCGTTCCGTTGTTTCCTGACCCGTGTTTTGTTTTGTCTGTCAGGTTGGAAATTCGTCAGTGCAGAAACTGTCTCTCCATGGGATTTGCGAGGCAATATCATTATTTCAACAAGCAGAACCATAAGGAAGCTCAGGCTGTTCCTTATGTGTACGTGATATTTACTTCTCAGGTGCTGTAACTGCTCCTTACTGCAAATGCATTGGGCAGGCAATGATTTGAGCGTGTTCTGATGGTGGGAGCATTGCTTCTCAGCTTGGGTTGCACTGGAATTGCTTTTGCATCCCTAGTTAATGAAGGGCAGGCAGGTTGTGAGGGAACAACAAGCGTGGTAGTGTTGAAAGGGTACAAAACTGTGTTGGGCCAAAGACCTGGGCTCTGTGGAGTGCTTCAGAACAGCATACAAAATACTAATCAAACAGATGCTTCTTTCTGCCCAAGCTAAATGCTGAATTCCCCATTCTGGGGTGCAGTCAGAGTCACACTTGTCATGAGGTTTCTGCAGCTCAGGGTCTAAGTGGCTCTCATGGTCCTTTTGCTTAGAAGGCACAGAAGGCACAGATAGTCTTCAGTGGTGGCAGCAGCAATGGGGAGCAGAGCCCGCATCCAGGCTGTCTGCCTTGCTCCTTCCCATAGCTGCAGCATGGGAGAGAAACCAGGGTGACTTGCAGGCTGTGTAGGGCTGATGGCAGTTATACGCAGGCAGGAGCAGTGGTGTGCAGACCAGCGGCAGGGAAGGGGTGAGGATGCAGGCAGGAGTGCATTTGGAAGGAGAGCTCACCTGGGCTGTACAGGGCTGGTATCGCTGCAGCTCGTCGTTCTCTGCAGCCCTTGCTGAAGCGGTGGGGTGGTTTGGTGGGGCTGCCAGTGCCAGTGGGGCACACAAGTCTGGATGCATGCAGCTTCTCGCTGGGCTGGTCTAGCTTAGGCTGCAGGAAATTTGGTAATCCCCCCACAGTGAAGAATAGCCTTGAGACAAGACTCTGCTCTACAGCATTTTTTGTGCATCCCAAGTGCCACACAGCTACATAACCAGTAACAGAGATGAATGCAGATAGCAGCAAGTGTGTGTTTGGAGGGAAAGATTGGTTGATGTAGAAACTGAGGAAAAGTGACCTCTAGGATAGACGAGGCAAGGAGTCAGATGGATGAGGCTCAAGATGTCAGATTCAGTGGACAATACTTGAAAATGAGCACTCTTATGCCATGTGAAAGGATCAAGAAGAGGACAATGCAGTGTAGGGGAAAAAAGCATGGGAAAAAAGATCTGTGAGGCGGGCTGGTTGCATGTTCAATGGTAATTTGGAGTTTTAAAGCTATGTCACAGAAGCACGTATATGATAAGGTTTGCTCTTGTGTAGGAACTACACAATGTGTGGTCATGATCTGGGGTTACATCTCTTTTTGTGTCCCTTTCTCTCTCACTCTCTCACTGTTTGGTAGTAAAATCCAAATTGTTAAGTAGCTGAAAAATTATATTCAAGAGCGGCCATCAAGTGAATGGTCATTAATGCAGATTTTTATGTCTTCATGTAGTTAATATAACCTTTTTTGGAGAGAGTTTGAAGGCAGCATTCAAGAAATCATTTGGTTTCCTTACTTCTCTACTGGTTTGAATTGCTCTAATTGAAACCAATATTATTTCATTTGATCTTGTAATTAAACAATGTAATGTATATTAATCCATTAAATAATATGGCTAATTGCTTTTACACTGATTGTATCTTAGGCTTTTTTCTTTTAAATTATTGTTGGAATGAAGTAGTTATCTACTGAAAACCAATAAGCCACAACTGAAAAAAAGATCTTTCTTACTAGTGTTTTTTTTTTTTTAGGTTCTTTGATAAAAACTGTGTAAAAATATAATCACAGAGGCCCTGATTCAGCAAAACGTTTAAGTATATAATCCCATTGCTGCTCAGTAAGCCTAGGTGCTTTGTTGAATTGGTGTCTGAATGGTGAAAAGCCAGACTTTCCTCAGAAATGAAAGCTTTGCAACCCTGTGGAGGAGAAAGATGGTCTCATACTAGCGAAAGAAATTGGCTTTATTCCTGTTTCCATATCACTGACCTATAATGAGTAACTTCAGTGAGTTACACATTCGGAGTCCCAGTCTGCTTGTTGTAATGCTAAGAAAACTTGCCTTTTTCTGGTGAATGGTCTGAGGTAGTATCAGTTGTAAACTATGCTCAGATTCATATGGCTTAGATGACTGATGAAGCTCCACAAATAATATACAGCAAACAGTTAGCCTTACAACCAATGCTTTAGGTTGAAATCTGTTTATATCCACTCAGATAACGTTCATTCATAGGAACACATTGGCAGAGTTCAGGATCGGATTGTGAACTCTGAGAACCAGATAGGTTCTCTTGTATTGAGAAAAATCTTTTCACAGTTCACACACTTGAGTATAATTTGACCTACTGCAGTTAATACCCAGAATGCCCATGCCCTAGGGAGAAATTCAGAAAGGACTCACCTAGTGCAGTGAATTCTCACCTCTTCAGCTGAGGTGCCCAATTACTACCTTCACCATACACCATTCAATCTGCCTGACTGTATAGGAAAGTGCACGTATAAAAATAAGCAACACTGAGAAATCACAGTGGTCCCAATGTGTAAGCTAATTCTTCAGGATAAAATAATTTCTTTGCAGGTCTGCAAGAGCTCAGATTTTTTATGATGTTCACCTCTACCACTTGCCAGCAACATGCCTGTCGGCATCAAACAGGAAAAGGGAGCCAATGTGCAGCAGTATATTTGACCAAGTTAGGAGCTGACATCAGGAGACAGCAGGTATGCCCACAGTGCTTTGGTGCATGATGCTTATTTTGCTATCTATGTGTTATTTACTTTTGATGTTATTTTGAATAGTAGCAGCCATGAAAGCATGTGATTATACAGTCTGTGGTCCTCTTGTTGGCATCTGCTTGCTGTGGTATCATTGGACTTTCTCATGGGTGAAATTCTATTGAATATCCAATGCTTATATGCTGAGTACTGCAGTTATCTCTCTGTTAGTGGGATAGGTGATAGCTTTGCATGTGGTTGGAGAGGTCCTCCAAAATGGTGTCATTCTGCAGATGTGCCAACCTTAGCTTTTGAGCACAGATCTCATTGGATCCATCTCCCTGATTACCAGTCCTGGATCTCTGTGGGCCTGTTTTGTGCCTGGCATTGTATGCTGTGTTATTGATCTTGCTGTTATTGCCATAACCTAAGGACCGAATGATTTAGATTAAAAGTTACCCTGTATTTCATGGGTGTATGTTGCTGCTGATAAGTATATGTTGATGTTATAGTGATGTTTTTGAATTACGCTTATTGTAACTTTGCCATCTATCTTTGTTCATATTTTCAAGCATTTCATTTGTATTCTCTTGAACTGGCCCAGACAGCCAGGTTTTTCTTACCCTTTCTTCCCTATATCTATTTAATGAATATAATTGTGTACTCTCAAGCCTATTTCTTACAGTATTTCTGGTAAACTGTAGTTGCATTAGAATTATTTCTTATGGCCTCATTTTGTCTTTTATTTCTATTTTCTGGCACTAATTACTGGTGATATGATTAATGTTCCACATACCTGGTAGCTTTGTTCTTTCTGGTTTTGAGATAATGCTAATTAATCCAACTTCGAAAAAAATACTTGCAGTCCTGATCATATGTCACATTTCTAATTCTTTCTGGAAACCAGAGACTATATAAAAGCTGAGCAATTAGTGATATATTTATGCAACTATACTTATAGAAACTTTCAGTCTGGGTATCACTGTCAGAAGTACTGACTGCCTTTAAGTGGATGACTATAAGTGATTCATTGTTATATTTATTTTATATAGGATTAAAGTAAAGCCTATATCATTCCAGTTCTTCTTCATAGAATTATGGTGGGGGTATTGTTCAGATTTAAGAAAAAAAAACATAAAACACAAAAACCCTACTCTTTAATGTGTTTAACCAGTTCAGGCTCATTTTTTAGATGTCTAATAAATGCTTGAAGTAGTTTAAGGTTTTCCTATATTGCTACCTCTGTATGCAAGTATTAAATTGCCTAGTGGGATGCTTAATGTTAACCATCTAGAATCATGTTTAGCTGGTGTAAACTGGCATGATTTTGTTGACTCTAGACTGGGTGAGAACACAGTGCATAATACCAGTTCGGGAGAAAATAAGGAAACAAGTATACTACATGAAATACATGCTAGTCACATCCCTTACTATGCTATGGAAGGTGATCGGATACGACAACATATCAAGGAAAGAATAGCAGTTACTTTCAGCCCACTTTGGTTTATCCTGCAATGTCTGTTTTCTTTGCAAAATCACTAATGGTCACTATTACTGGAATTGTTAAAGTGCCCTTTAAATTGCTTTACAAATATCGAGTTGTGGATGCAATCTACCTTTGCACAATAGTCAATTGTCCATCCCAGCTTAAACAAAAAAAAAAAAACAGAGTGCATCTCAAAGTATTTCAAGCAAACTTCTTCAAGTATTTTTAAGAGTGTCACTTGTAGTCCTTAGCTTTTTTTTTTTTTTTTTTTTTTTTTAAACAGTGTTTAGAGCAATTTTTGCCCTGGAGAATGGCCAAAATCTTGGAAGGCAAAAAAAAAAAAAAAAAAGTTTTTTTCTTCTTCATTTTTACTTTTTTTGTACTATACAACTGAGAAAGCATAGGATCTTTGTTGAACTTTTTTATACATGTACATGCATATATATGTAGATATACGCAGACACAGACACACATACATACATGCCTTTTGGAACAGAACGTAGCAAGAAGAGTTCATACAATGTTGGACTGAAGGCAGATCTCTTCCTCAGCCCATAATTCTGATCTGGCTGCTGTCTGTCCCCATATATACAGATATTTGAATTCCAGATCCAAGTGTGGCTTGGGCATCTTTCCAAGAAGGGTATGGAAGTATCTGGAGTTGCAAAAGCATCTGCTCATTTGTATCACGGTCCAGTGGTCAGAGCTCTGAACTACATGTCAGAAGATTGAGGTTTTTTTGTTTTTTTTCCCCCCTACACCTGCTGTCTGGGTCTCCTCCCATTGTATATGTTCCTCTTGTATCCTTCCTTGTCTACTAATATTTCTGGATGGAAGAAAGTGTGGAAGAAAGCACTGCCTCTCTGCTGGCTGGAAAAGCTGCCTTCTCCTTTAGCCAGCATTGTCCCTCTTCTGCAGGTTAATGCCCTCTCTAATCTCCTGGCTGAGTTGCAAATGTAATTTTCCCCAACCCATATAGGCGAGTTAGAAAACTAGCAAATAGTAGCTCTTTGGTTCTTGGGTGATACTGATACAACCCAAACTCCCTAGCAGTACAACTGGCAGATTTGTGGGACCAGTAAGTATTGTACGATGGTAGCAGCAAGCTGTTGGCTAGGGACATTTTCATCCAACCCATCTGAAGTTGCAAAAAAATGTGTCAGTTTTGCCTGCATAGCAGTCCAATATTTTATGTGATTGGCTGAGAAAAGTTTTCTCAGCTGGGAAAATAGCACAAAATGCGAATGATATGTGAAGGTGCCTCTTCACAAAACGGGAGAAGAATACAAGGCCTTGCAGGTTAGCCTCCCATTTGGAGCAGAAGTCACTGGATTTAAGTGTTTTCTTACAGTAATTTATAAAGTTTTGCTCTTCTGAATTGGGGCAGTAAGAGGCTGCACAGAAACAGGTCCCATGTTCAAAAATCTTGCATCACTTACATAATGACTTTGGCTTTCTCCAGGGCCTCACAAAATCTAAGCAGCAGTCTACACATAGAAATGCACTAACAGAAAAATTCACTGGATTAGACCTGTTGCCCTTCTGCATCTATTCTGCAATAGTTTCCCTTTCAGAGGGCTCTGCTCTAGAAGAATTAAAAACCAAGATTCGTTATTGCAGGATGACAGGAGAACAGTTGTTCTGAATAGAACTACTTACGCTAGAGAGCAGAGAATCCCCGTAGGGAAATACTCTGGAACAGCTTTTTTAGCCCATATCCCCAGACAGTTGAGGCTTAATTGGTTGACAAATTCCATGCTCTTTTTCAGCCTTTAGCTTTCACTTTCCTTCTGGGAAAACATCAATAGAGGAATATAAAGGAAGTTCAGAGGATATAGCCCAGTGAATACTGCTTCCATGCATACAACACTCCTTCATGCCTTCTTCTGTCTCTTCAGCTGGTGCTCAGTGTAGTTGTCTTATCAAAAACGTTTCAGCGAGAGCTGCTACACTAGTCTGGATGCTCTTACAGTCACTATAAAAATGCCTCAGGACAGAGCATGTAAAAAAGATGCTACAGTATCAGGTGCTTCCTATGTACTCTCTTTCTCTGGTGCAGAGGTGAGCAGCCTGCCTCCTTTCAGCTGCCCTATGTTCAGCAAGGACCGAAAGCCGGTACGTGTGCCACTACCAACGGATCTGCAGGAAACTCGCTCGAGAGATGTTTGTGCATCTATGCCCTTGTACGCCTTATAGGTTTTTCAGCAGAAATAACGTGTGATATATAAGCAATTTTATGCAGTTATAATTCACACTGTATACAGTTATAATTCACATTGATCGTACGGTGGCTATACCACTGTATTGGTTAGTTGAATAGTGGATTTCTGTACCGATAAAAGGTTTGTGTCTCCTTGTAGAGAACTGCACTCTTGATGCTTAAACTTTACTAACCCATATACCAAAAGACATTACATTAAAACAAAGTGGGTCTTGGTAGGTTTTTCCACCACACCCATTTCCCACCCCCCTTCATAATATTTCAGATTTACATCCTTAACTCCCAAATGCAAATCTAATTAAAACTTGATGCTAGTTGTTCTGTGAATTAGGGTGAACAAACGCGTTCAGTATATTGGTGTGACAGTTCGTCTTTCTTGTTTTTGCATGGAAAATTCACTTCAGGAGAAGGGGTTTGAATCTAAGTAGCCTTATGTTTCTTACCTTCTCTGCATCATTACTGCTCTGTGTTTTTCTGCCACCGATTCTTCAAGTGATATGACTGATATTTCAGTCTGATCCCAGCATACAGATATTAACCCAGACAAATGATTTTGGTCGGTCTCTCACCAGCCTGAAGTTAGTTTTATTGTCTGCATCAACAGAGTTGATGTTAAGATCCTGCAGTGGACTCTCTGCTGAGTATGAGTTGTTAAGGTTGATGCCTACTTGTTATATTACCGTTGTTTCTTTTATTTATTATTTATACAGTGTTATAGCTGCATGTGAGGCTTTACAGAAAGTACAGGTCCCTGACCTCAAGGAGCTCCCATGTTGATGCCGATGGAGTATAGGAGAGGTGTTAAATAAAAGCCTGAAGTGAGGGGAGGGGTGATGTTTATAGGAAGGGTGAGCACGAATGTGGGTAAAGCAGTGAGATGCATTTGGCTACATAAAGTTTCGTTGGACTCATTTGATGGGCCAGATCCTTGACCCCATTCATTAAGCTGAGCATCGGCCTAAGTGCCAAATGAGGATTCATGTGGGGGGGGGGGGAACTTCTCATGGTGAAGAGCCAGTAGTATTAGCTCCATCAATCCCTTCGGGAGCCTTCGGGAGGGCTTAGAGGTGTGCTGTGTGTCCAGGCGGGTGATGGCACCTGGTGCTACCCACCAACCCCACTGCTGAGTTGGTCTTTTGATCCACTGAAAGTCCCAGGGTGGCACACAGAGGTGATTTAGTAGCTGGCTGGCTCACGCACCTTGCCATGCAGTTTGAGATATCTCAACCCCATCAGTCTTGCACTGGATCAAGGGATGCCCCCAGAAAAACTCTCAGCTTAGCAGAGACCAGAGATAAACAGTGAAATTCCATCATCCCCTGAAGGTAATAAGTACAAACTCATATTTAATGAGGGGAAAAGAAATATACCTAACAAGACCAATGCACTCTAAAAACAGAGACTGGAAGCAGCTCACTATATAACTAGTTGAAAGGAAATTTCTCTCTATTCAGAAACTGAGAGGAAAATAGACTTAAGCTATGAGTACCCAAATATCATAGATAGAGACCTATTTTTTTCATATGCTCTAACAGAGACAAAATGCCTGCTGCAGACAGGGACAGGACCCTGTTTATTGTGCTGGATCTTCAGTATCAGACATTGCTAAGGCATATGTGCCCCTTGATCCTCCAGCAAATGCAAGGCAATTTATCTTCGGGTGGTCAAGACGTTAGGATAGAGTTAGATGGAATCTTGTTTGAGTTTTCATGAATGCAAAACAATTTTTAAAATGTCCTTTGTACACTGGAAAATGTGCCCTGAGGCAAATGGCAGAATTCAGACCTAGTATAAGTACATTAAATTCCATTGAGGTCTTTGCCTTTAGAGCTGCATTCACTCAGGCTGGATTTTGACCTTCAATTAATCCTAAAAGAGCAAATTTATCTTGACATAAATATACATGCATATACAAGTACATATAGAAAGGCACAAAAAGGTGCAGTTAGCATAGAAAATAAAATGCAGCTAATTATTGCAGGGTTTTTTTTTTAAGTATGTTTGCGAGTGATGTGTTTTCAAAACAAGCTAAACAATAATTCATCAGCTTGTGTACCACATGCTGGCTAATGAATAAAGTCAGGAATCAGGAAGGAAATGTAAATATGGGGTCTAATTCCCAACTGCCAAATTAGAAGTATTTTGTGCCCACTTTGCACAGGTGCAGGTGACAACATCAGTTACAAAACAGCTGGGAATCAGGTCCCACAATCTGTTGTACTGTTCAAATAATTGAATTTAAAGTGTGGTTACTGACTAAATAAAGCCTTTGCAAGTGTCTTGCTCTGAATTTCCCAAACCCAGGCCTGAGAGAAGACCAGGCCTTCTAAGAAGATTGTCATTCAAGCTTATCCTTTCAGTCAGAATCTGCAGAAAAAAATGCCAGTTTGTTTTATGGTGGCAGTTAATCTGTCGGGAGCAGATTCAAGTTTTGGCAAAAATCTGTGGTGAGATAAAATGAAAAAGCTGCCAAACAGCATTGTTAGCATGGGGAGGAGGAAGGGAGGGGAGTTGACATGACTTCCCCAAGTTTAAATGCCAAGCACACCTACATCGTTTTCAATCAGCCCATGCAGGATATTTATAGCTGTATTAAGCCTTAGTGCTCATTTACCCTGGGGGCAGTGTGTTCGTTTCAGAAACGGATTCATAATAGCTAATGCTCGTTTCTGAAGGGTTTTTATAGTTTACTTGAGTAAGTATAGAATAACATGCTAATAGTTTTTAAATAAAGCACATCTAAACAAATGGCCATGTGATTTGCAGCTCGGTACAGCGTTGTTCTGGTCGTTTCAGCTTCACTCTTTGATTACTTTCAAGTGTATTTCTTTCCTCTCTTGTCATTGCCATCTGCATTTAAGAACTGGCAAGAATTTGGTACCAATTTTAGGATGGTAACTTGATTAAGTGATTACTCTTTTTTTAACATGACTTAAAAATCTGCCTTCAAATGTGTTTTTAAATAGTTGCTGCTGAATGAAAATGGGTATTTATGCAGTCATTGCCTTGGTAGGATGCTGTTTTATCTGCTAAGTCAGAAACAAGATAGATGTTAGATTTAACGAGAGCTGTTAATATATTAACCTGACCGTGAGCCTGCATCTTGTTCAGTCCTGCCTCACACAAATGACATTTTTTCCATGGTGTCCTGATTCAAACATTAGGTACTAACATACTACATAAAATAGAAGACCAGGTAGATGCACGCTTTCTGTGTTGCCGGATGTCCTTGCACTGCCGTGCACCTCTTCTCCCTGGGAATACTATTTTGTTGCAAAGAGAGAGCAGAGGTGTGAGATATTTCCTCTTCCACTTTTGGGCTCTGGCCTGCAGAGATGGAGCACCGGTGTGGGGGAGCAGCGCTGGAAGCGGCAGGGACGCTGGAGCATCTGCCTGAAGCGGAGAGTAAAGCAGATTCCCGCTCTCCCTTGTGCCCCAGCTGGTCTGCAGTGCGGGGCCCCCGGAGCCGTGCTCTCCTTGAACTCTCCCAGGGTTGGCACCTAGAAACAGGCGGGAGCAGAGGAGCGGATACCTGGATTAGCTGCGACACTGCTGTTTGTTGCCTAGGAGGAGATCGGGAGGCTTTCCTCCCCTGGGTTTCCGCTTGGTAACTTGAACACTGCTCTCGTTTATTAGTCCAGGAAGCCCAGCGCTACCCAGAGCACAATCTGTCCTGTGTTACAGAGCGCGGTCCTGCCTGGTGAGGGGTGCTGAGCCTACTGCTGAGAGATGCTGCCACCGTGCAGCCTCCATCTGTCTGTGCCAACTGTTGTCTCTGCTTTTGCTGGATACTTAGTGCTTTAGGGCACAGCTTGTTCTTTTGGGAGTGCAGGACTGGAAAAGACCACTGATGTTACCAAGTCCAGTCTCTTGTAACTGCAGGCAGCTGTGCCGTTCGTTTCCTTTTTAGATGACACCTGGCAGGATCCTTGGCCAAAATAATCCAGTTAGTTTTATTTATAAAGAGTATATTGCCATTTTCATCTTTAAATGCTCTGACTCCACAGAGATTACAAGTTCCCCGGATTTTATTCCAGTTTCAATGTGAGCGCGCAGAACAACATACTGGGTCGCTGGGATGCTCGTAGAGTATATATTGTAAGTGTGTCTGTTTTCTCATGAGCTTCCATTTTATCCTCCATTATTTTCAAAAGTTCAGAGATTAGGTATAAAAGTGTTTCAGGGGTTAAAAGTGCATCCTTACGGGAGCATGTCATTGATATAATAATGTACTGAGTGTGTAGCTAGCATGGTATTCTGCTTTCTGGTTGGGTGGCTGCTAATGAGATCTTTTGAAAATGTCAGCTGTTTGTATAAAATGTGGAGGAAATCTGGGATAAACAGACCTTTCAGCTTTTGTGGATCTCTTAACTCCATTTTCTCTTCATAGCCTTTCAATCTTCAGCCAATATTTTACTCCACTATAGTTTGTCAGGCTTGTTTGAGTGAAAATTATGTCTTAAAGTCTTTACTCCCATTCAGTACTGGATAGCTTGATCAATTTTAATTACAAGAAAGAGCTGAACTGGTTGTTACCCATTGCTGGTTTTTTTTTTTTTTTAAACTAGATAGACAATCTGTCCAGGGTTTCCAGAACCTTTCTGATATGGTAACTATGCAAAACATAATTTACAAGATAAAATACTGAAAAGGTGAGGAGGGGCTTTTCCTTGAGCATAGGAAGAACAAGTTTTGACATCTAAACCAAACAGCTCTTATAAGTGGAAACGTGTGGAAGTTCATGCTGACTGGAAGTGACTTATAGTATAGCATAGGTCAAGGATCAATACTGGGAGGCATGATTTTGTTCACTTTATATGTTAATGACCTCAAAGTAGGAACATGAAGTAAAGTGATAACATTTGCCAATGACAGTGTCTTGTGGGGAACATGTTAATACAAGGTCAAAAGTCTGTAAAATCCAAAATAGCTTGAATAGACTAGGAAAATGGGTAGATAAGTGGCTTATGGAATCTAGTTCAGAGGAATACAAGGTAATGAGGCTGGCACAGCTACCTGGTGTCCTGCACACAGGAATTTCCTCCTAGTTATGGAAGTTGGAGTACTTGCAAACTTGAACTGAATGAGAAGCGTAGGGAGAAGATGTGACTACAGGATTTTCAGTGTTCCCAGCCAGACTAGCAGTTGTGGACAGGAGATGCCACCATAAACCTCAAGTGACTACTGTGTGAACTTTCTAGACAGGCATAGACTTATTGTAAAACATTGAGAGTCCAGACTTCAAAGAAGTTGTTGAAATAGTTCCTAAGTAGAGAACCTCACTATAAGATTTCTTATGGCAAATATAGTCTCATTTTCAGTGGGTAGAGATAACCATCTATTTAAAATCCAGAGACCGTTCCCTGTATGGGGGGTGTAGTCTTCTGGTGAAGGGTATAATTAGTATACCCTTTACTCTTATGGTAAAGAGTGTAATAGACCTGACACTAGATGTAATCTGAAATATTTCATAATGTGTGTGTATTCTGAAACATAACGACTACATGTAAATCTGTTCACATTCCAACATTGCTCAGATTTTCTAATTACAAATTGACGGTTGGTTTCGTGTTTTTAATTTCAAAGCTGCTATCTACTCCCCGCCCCCCCCCTTTTTTTTTAACTGCCATACAGTAAGATTGAGAAATTGAGTTGGCTAGGACTGCTGAGTAACCCCATGAACTAATGAAGTAAACATTTGCAACCACTGTGACATGGAAATCATCCAGCTCTCCCTGGTGTACACCTGCAGAAACCTGTGATTCACCTCTGAGTCACTCTGCAAATGTTAGCAGGGCAAAGCTGACAGCCGTGTAGAGGGCTCACTCTGCTGCCAGTTCTCTCCTTCTCCCCTGGAATAATGACATTAATGATGCTTCCAAATGGCTCACGGGGTTGCAAAATGAGAGATCTAAAAATCCATGCGGCAGCTTGATTTCCTAATAGGATGCATTAAGTAGGACATTGCATGTTTTACAGGCTGAAGTTGATTAGACAATAAGACTTAAAATATGTAGCTAAAGTGGTTAGAAAAATAGGTTTTGGAAGCTCAGATCAAAGCTTTACAGGGGGGTGATTAGATAAATAAAAAGTTTAAGCCTAACTGAGCAAATAATTGCACATCCTCTGAAAAGAACAGTTCATAGGGATTGATCAAATGTGAGTCACCCCAGGCACAGATGTCTTTCTAAGAATATTCCATTTAATTTTCTTAATGTACACCAAAAGCAAAGAGATACTGGTGCTGATCAGTGAATGCTCCTGTTTGCATAGGGAAAAGCTCTTTAAAAATAAGGGAGGATGAAAAAAGCCAACCAAGTAACCACAAAAAAATGATTCAGTTCCTGTTGTCTAACAGGGATAATTTCCTCTTTAGCAGTCTTTTTTTTCTTTTTCTTTTTCATTACAGGGTGTGGGCTTTCTGTTCTTTAGTGTGTACTAGAACCACATAGCACACGCTCAAAGTGTTTGCTTTAAAAGAAAACGCAAGTCTCGTTGCAGTCTTTGTTCTTAAGGGTCAATTTGTACTTTTCTATGGAAACAACCGTCAAGGGAGAGTAGTAAGAACCTTAGAAGCACAAAATAAATAGATCCTAAAAGTCAGTGAGGTTCTCACTGTGCAGGATTGTCTCCTGAGGTAAGGAACAGGGTTTGAGAAGCTGGTGGGAGACTCTGGAGCTCACACAGGTCCCTGGAGAGGGGAATCCCACTGCTGAGGACAAACTGCTGTGGAAGAACTTTCCCCCTCCAGCCTTGGGCACTGATTCCTGTGAATATCCACCTGCCCTCTGAAGGGTGTTTACGTAGGGAGGATGCATTAGTATTGCTGAGAAGAGCCTGCGCTTAATGTATATTCCTTTGAATGACAGGGTGAAATTCTGCCCTTAAAGAGTTTGGCAGATTTTCCACCTATTGCAACAGAGCCAGAATTTCACCTGTGCTTTTTCTGAAGGAGAATGGATGGTGGCAGGCTTCTTCCAACGCAGTCCTCAAACCTCCCTCTGACGCAGGTAGTGCTGATGGAGAAAAGCTGGGAGAAAATTAACAAGAAAAGGGTTATGCAGAAAAATCTAAAATCCTTAGAAATAAGCTCTCTGCACAATCCTGAAACATTGCAGCGCTGTCATACTAAGGGTGCCATACAGATGCTGGGCCTCTCACTGGCTGGAATATTTTCCTTACTCCAATACTTCCTAGATTTTGTTTTACTTGCTCACTCTTTGGACACTGCTGGACACCGAGCTGTTAAATAAGGGATATATACTCTAGGAAAATTCAGACTGCTCCTGTGTTCCCCTGTTATATCTCTTGGGTCTCTGCAGATTGCAACAGGCATCTCCTGAATGCTTCCAGCAAGCAGACAGTGGTTGGACTGGCATATCTATTGGAAGGTTAGAGTTAGTAATAAAATAGTGGCTATTGAATTTCACCTTAATGAGCAGCTTGGAACCATGACTAAATTTGTTTGTTCTTAATAAAAGAGGATACCTGACCTTCTGTCTTGAACTCTTTTATTTCATGTAATACCTAATTTCTGGAGGCAGCTGATGTTTTCCCACTGCTCCCTCCCTTTTCCCCCTCCTTCATGTTCATGGCAGGCATTCATATACTAGAATTTAGTATTAACTGAAATCTAATATGAGGTGGGTAGTTCAGAAATTGTCTTGTCAGGGTGCTGTGTAGGTTTTGGTATGTTCTTGACATCACTAATGTGATTGTCAGCTATAAGATAACTAGGCATTATTTGCAAGCACCTTTCATATTTACTTCATAGCTAATGTAGAAATGTTCCTGATGGAGTAAAGAATGATTTTTGTAATTCTGCCTTTGAGACCCATTTGTGATATCCGATAGTAAGTATATAGGAGATACGTAATGAAATAATGGGAATAGAAGTCCTGCTTTTGGCTTTCTTTTTTCATAATTTAGTTCTTATGTTGATATTTAATGCCTAGTTCTTTCATCCTGTGACTTATATTATCTGTTTAAGTTCACTAAAAATCTTGAGCTGGAGAACCATAGGCTCTGTAGAAAGTTTGATTCTGTGTGGTGAAAACAGTTTCCTCTGTGATTCTGACCAAGGGGTACTTTGTCTCTTCTGTCAAGTGGAGAGACTTTCCTTTATCTAACATCAATTTGCTTTTATCAATGATAAATACCGCCACTTGTGATGTGTTTTTAAAACTGTTACCTTCCTACTCTAACCTCTTAAATCCTCTCTAACTTGGATGATGCAAACATTTGATGTGTGTTAATATAGAAAAGGGCTTGGTCTTATGCACAGAGGGGCTTAAGGGTGTGCAGCACCTCAGGGTACCTGTCTAGTACTTTAGAAAAACAGGCACATTACATATCAGCAATTTCTCTTCACAGCTGGGACAAATTTTAGCTTGATAATTCTAAAGAAAAAATTTGCTATTTTTGATTGAAACGTTTAGCAGTGTAGACAGCTAAAGTACACGCTTCTCCTGTCTCATTTTTTACATCCATATGCTTCCTTATTTCGTTTCTGTTGTATTTAAAACTTCGGGAAATTGATATTTCAAAAAAAGGTGGAAGGGAGAAAAAGGTTTCTTTTTTTCTTACAATCAGCACCTATAAAATGGAGTCTGTTCATTTTTGAAATAAGTTAAAATTGATAAAGCCATGTTCAGCAAATGCCCAGCAGCTAAATTCAGGTCACGTAGTCCGTGTTTACATCCCTTGAAACAAGACAGCTATTGGAAATGTCTCAGAGCAAGGTGGCTGTGTTGTTGCTCTACCCGTGGAGAGGAAGTCTCCCAAATTCCCCCCTCGCGGAGAACTCTTCAGTGTGAACCTGCTTCTGCAAAGCGGGAGGGTAGTTCTGTTTGCCTTGAATCTGCTATAAACCAGTACATTTATGCCAAAAAGATGAAAGGTGTTTTAAGTGCAGAATAAACCTCTCTCTCCTCTCTGTCTCTCTTGCTCTCATACCTCTCTATTTGTACCTCCAGGTTGCTCTAGATTTATACCAGTGCTATTGCTTTGAGGTACTAGATAGTGTATTGATTTCAAATTTACTGTAACAAATTCAGTGAAAGATGCTATATTGAACATCATCTTGGGTTTTTGTTATTGTAATTTTACATTTTGGGGTCATATTTAGAAGTCATGATTTGAACACTGCAATTAACTCAGTTCCAGGAGGATGCAATATGTGAACATGCTATTGTCGCTTATTGATATAATGACTTTTGTTCAGAAGAGGCTCATTTCATTACTATCCTTGACTACAATTTTTATTTTTCTGCTATATGTGAGAGCTAATTTTTTGTGGGGAAGGTGGATACAATGAAAAGGAAACAGGGATTTAGCAGGGTCCAATCAGGAGTTAATTAGCTATTTATGTGACAGACAGCCTAAGCGTAACCCTCCTAATCCCCTCTTTTGTGACTTCAGTCTAGAGGTAGACTCAGACCTGAGTAAAAGTCAGTAACGCTGGCAGATTTCTGTGAAATGTACACAAAGCTGCATTTGCTAAGTATCTCTTCATGGGAATGTTCCACAAAGCTAGAAAAAGCCACATGTGTTCTTAACATCCACTGTCATTAGGTCACAGTATGTTGAAGTTCTTTTCAATTTCAGAATTTAGCAATGGCACTTTCTGTTAAAATAGGAACTGGTCTTAAAAAATAAAATCACTTGCGTTCAGCATACTGTGAGGAAAAGAACTGCTTGTTTTACTTCAAAACCAGCAATTGCCTCATGAGAAAGCGTGATTCTTGAGAGGAAGGATATCCTGTCCTCAGGGCACTTACCTGGAGTCAAGAAAGGTACAGTCTTAACAATGGGACCTTGGGCAAGTCACTTATTCTCTCTGAATTTTGGTTCCCTGCCTTCAAGATAGTAATTACAACATTTCCTTACTCCACAGGGGTATTGTGATATGCTCAGATAATTGGCAGTGGTCATATGAGTATGCAAGCTAGGCAGACAGTAGTGAAATTCCTAAAATCTGATTTGGAAATGTCCTCTTGTGCAATATTACCTAAGACCTCTGCTTTAATGATGTCAATCAGAAGGGGATATAAAGGCATGCAAAAATACTGCTGAAGCTGAGCACAGAGGTTAGGAGACTGTTTCAAATGTTTGGTTCTGCTCCTTTCCCTCATCCTCATGCTCCTCTTGGCCCAGTAGTTCTTAATTTATTCCTCCTTCCCATACCTCTCTTCTTCCCAGGGTTGGGTGTGCGAGGCTTGAGCTCTTGTAAAGGACTGTCACAGGGTGTGACAACTGTGGTGTGAAATGTGTTCATCCCAGGGCAGTAGCAGCAGTACGTTCCGGTCAGCCAAACTCAAGCCTCTAATGTTTGGACTTGGTCCAGTGAACTGAGGCAAGTTGGTTTCAAGCAGCTTCATGTATTTTCCCAAAGAGTTTTCCCAAGCGTATTATCTACTGGTGCATTGTGTTTAGTGGTTAGCCTCAAAGACATGGGTTACTAATGTATTCATGTCATTCTTTTCTTTACAATAAGCCCTGTGCCATTAAGTAGGTTCATATGACCTTCAAATGAGACAATAAAGACCTGAACCCAATTACTAGCCATTTCTTCAAGCACACCTTTCATTTAGCAGTATTGGCTACTCTGGGGGCCTGGGCAAAATGGTCCAGTTCTCCAGCTCTTCGGTGGATCTCTTAGGCTATTTCCCAGTGGATAGGTGACATACCACCAAATCGTTATTCTGCATGTTCTAGTTAGAAGTTTTGGCAAAACAATCAAAACCTAGAACCAGCCTGATGGTCTCCTCATACCCAGAGCTGACTTGGGTTGAATCATGTTCGTATGGAGCCCCTTAGAGTGGTACTGGTATTATTTAGTATCCCAGGTGCTATATAAGCATAGATCACTTGTTTTTTTCTCTTCTGTACCTAGTTTGTTGACTTCTGCAAAACAAATGCTAATACTGATTTGTATAAAAAGCAGAAAAAGGCATCCTTTCTTTCTGGAATATCTGAGAACTGAAACTTGTTGCAAGTATGATTCAGTCTTATTTTAATTATTTTTAAATTGAGGCTGTGCAGGAAAAAAAAGGTGTGAGCTTTTACAATCTTATTCATTCCATCGATGTAAAAGCTTTTTATTTGTCTTCAAAGCGAGTCTACTACTTCACAACAAAATTTCATTATGTCCCAGCTGAGTTCTGTTTAATGGAATTAAATTTCACCCTTTCTAATTATCTTTTGGAACAGACAATCTTTACAGAATAATTAGTAATAGAAGTACACAATGGATCATTGTCTTTATTACTTGCAAAGAAATTCTAGATGCTGTACTAAATCTTGAGGTATGATCTCACAAAATGTAAAATATCTCACCCCCTTCCTCCTAAATTATATAACATTCGACATAGTCAACATAATTTAGGCACAATGGGTAGTGATTTTGCTTCTTTGAGATGACCAGTTTTAAGTTGCTTTTGTAGAATAACTTTCTTGAACCTATTCTAATTAAGCAAGACTACAGATAGGCAATCTTTTTGTCTTCAATTAATTTTCAAGATTTCTAAATGAAGGACTTAACAGAGATAAAAACAACTGTATATTTCCTTATCAAGCCTTCAGTTTTCCTTCAGTGGTCATTTATATTGTGCCATTGTTTTAAAATGCCTTCTTCCAATTTTGCTAAAATGAAATTAGTACCCACACAAGGATAAGATTTAAAAACATAGGTACTCCTGCACTGAATGAACACATACAATCATAAATGCAAAGAATTAATCCTGGCATAGAGGAGAGTAATTTGAAATGTATGGCCTCTTCCTCTCTGGCTTTTCCAAATGTTTTAAAAATTATTAAGTCTTCCTGAATTATATCCCAAGATGTAGCTATCCTTGTTAAAAACACGGAGAAGTAACTTCACTTGAAAAGAAAATGAATTTTCTAACAAAATGGGCTGTTTTTCTAAGAATCAGGTTGAAACTCACCTTTCATTGATTTAAAATTTACCTCAAAAGTGGGAGAAAAAAAAGAAAATGTGTAAGAAAAATGGGTAGTGTCCTCCTTGGACTGATAGTCTTTATAATTTAATTTGTTGAGAATTTAAAATTACATTAATTGTGCTTAAATAACTGACATTATTTGACACTGCAACAACAGAGCAGCGGAAATGAGTGACAAACACACAAAAGACTTTTGTTATCTTTGTTTGTCTGCCTGAATAAATCTCAACAAGTAGTTCAAAGATTTAAATTTATAGCATACTTAATCGTCATTAGATGGCCAATCCTATTGACTCTAAACTGCATTTCACTGATATTGAATAGTTTTGGCATCCGCTTCAGTTTGACTCATCAAGAATCTTTATTTTCAAATCACCAAAATGGTGTGAAGAGAGGTCATAAAGCAGGATTGTACACATTGTCATACTATGCAAGTTGTTTTTAAATGTCCAGTTTTTTTCCTCTTTCTAAAGCTGTTTGTTTATATTATTTCAATGCTACTGTGCTGTTTAGTAACACAGTATGTGATGGGGACAAGTAATACAGATTTTCGATTAGAAAGCAATTAATTATCTACAGCCTTAACTTACCTGTGTAAGTTATTGTATTGCCTTTAGTTAGTTCATAATACCATTCATTTGAATAAAGCAAACTTGATCATTCCGTCCCCCGGAAAGGCAGTGCATCCTGACCCCCAAATCCCATTGATTACAATGGGAGCAAGCCCTCTAAAAACAAAGTAAGTCGGGTAAAACCAACCAGCGGTAATTATGGGTCTGATTATGCAGTGAGATGTACAGACACATTATTGGATCTTGCCACCAGAGTGCCATGTTAATGTTTTTTATCTGTATATCCATTTACCTGTAATTGTGTAGGAAAAATGTGTACTATACTATATAGCAGCAAAAACATTTTACAACAAATGTCTGAGATGGAAAAAAACCCAACCTCCAAACTCATGGGAAGACGGGAAAATTTTAATTCAAAGCCAACTTGAAGCCATTGGTTTCTACTCTTCCCCACTTTTTCAGTTTGGTTTTAGTTTGCAGAGCAATCATTTATTGAAACGTTACTGTGTAATATATGCCAAACACCAATGAATACAACAAATATCATATCAGTGAAGCTACTAAATAAAAGTATTTGTTACACTGCATTACAGTCTTATTTCAGAAGAGCATCTCTCTTTAGCAAACCACAGTATTCCATTGAATCAGAGACTCTTCATCATATGCTGTCAGTTATACTGAACTATAGGCTTAAAATTGAGCAGACAGGTTTTGAGGGACAGGGATATGTTAATTATTTGGTTAGCTACAAAAGTCCCAAGTCAGGAAATTATTCAGACTTGTCCTTCTTTCCATGCCTACTGAGCTAGCTACTAGCATAAATCCCATTAACCTCAGTGTTTCAGGTGCTTTAGATATATTGTTGAACAGGGATGTTATCCTGAATTGGGACCATATTAAAAAGGCTGATGATGGAGCTGATGCAGCATTGTGCTGAACAGTAATGATAAGGAGAAGTTCAGGACCTGCTAGGCAAAGACATTTGTCTCCATTAAGACTACATTATGTAAAATTAATAGCCAGGTTTCTTATTTTCTCTTATTCTAGAGCAAAGAGTGGCTAAAACCAGAAGCAGCCTGAGTTCAGGGACAGCTAAGTATGCAGGTGTGTATGAGGCTCTGATGTCCAGTGAAGCCTCATTAGTTATATTTATGTTACTATGTCTGTATGGCCAGATTCTGAGTCCATTTACATCAGTAGATATTTGAGATAAGAACACTGAATTTACTAGACCCTTCCAATAAAAATGAGATCAGAATTTGGGCCATCCAGGCTGAATACAGATAGTTGGAAGGAGGATTGTTTCCTGCAGGTGTCTGCTGTTTAATTAATAACCTGTATGCTGCTATTTGATATCAGTGGCTGTTTCTGACTGTGAGATAAATCAACAGAAATCAGTGTCTTCTCCTTTAGGCTAAGCAGTAGCATCCCTCACTGATGCAGTGAAGTACTTTTTGTCTGGCTTGAAGACAATTTGCCCACAAAGTTTTGCTGTGTAAGTATGACCGCTTCAACACATTAGCATCAGTGTAAAAGGAGTGACATTTTACCCACCTCTTGAACCACTCTCGCTGGAAACGATTCTCTTTTCAGTTCTCTTTTATATAACAGCAAATATGAAGGGTCAAAATGTGGTACCTGTCTTCCTGCAGCTCCCATGGAGTCTTACACAGTGAGAGCTCATTTAACTTAACAGGGCGATTTCAGCAGGAAGGCACAACTCTGGGCAAGACCAGTAGTATCCACCTTTAAATCCTAGAAAGATGGACATAAATGTCATGCTTTTGTTATTAGCGATTTTGCTCCATCCCTCAGTAAACACAGAATAACCATTCATCACCATTTGCAGGAAAAAAACAAATTCCATTATTTATACTGAATTGGAAACACAGGGGTTAGGTCTTCCAGTTCCTAGGATACTGAGAGATTTTGTTATGATATGCTTATTCTTGAAGGGCCAAAATCTCCTGAAGTAAGCAGCTCCCAGCGTCTTCGAGGAGAGCAGAATTGGGACTTTAACCCTTGATCTTTGTATTGGCATTTGAAAGGATTTCCCTTTGAACAGCACAACTGAAGGCCCAGCTGGATGCTGAACAATCGTTTCCTTCTGATGATGTAAATAAATAAGTAAAATGTAACATTGGGGTGAAAAAATGCTAACTGGTCCCAGTTATTCTGAACTATCTTGTTGTTTAATCTCAGTTGTACACCACTAAGGATGTGCTAGAGTGCCTGATGTCTTTGCCATGCTTTAAGAAAGGACATAATAGTCAAGAGCACTAGTGCCTTCTTTTGAGCGTAGCAGCGTGCTATTAAGCCGATAGGATCAGTAAACTTCCTAAAGCCTGCAGGATGAATTGATGTTTTTCAAAGACTTGTTTAGGAAAACAAGGGAAGCAAATGTTCATAGTCTTTTAAGCAAGGGGTAAAAAAAAGAGAAAGAAAGAGAGAGAAAACTCTCAACAAGGGATTATTCCTTTGTTGATTCCATTCTGACAAGAAAAGAGAATGTGTGCTGATGATGTTTTGCTTTTGTTTAAATAGTTGTTTGTGCTACTCCATGTTAGTATGGGGGAAAAACATGTGGAAGCTAGTTTGCAGCTTTGGTTCATATACTTAAGCCTTTTTATGCAGAAAAGCAGAAATATACAGTGATAGATGGTTGCTGATCACTGTAGCGATGAAAAAGAACAGGTCATTGTGGTAGCCTGAGATCTGCTTTTTTTTTTTTTGCTTAATATAAAGAATTCCTAGCTCAGTAATGATTGGTTGTTGGTGGTATATATAAATGACAGCCAGAGGGATTTCTTCCATGGTATTTTGGTTTGAGCAACCAAACGCTACTATTGGATGCTTGATTTCATTCCTTTTAGCCAGAGAGATAAAGGGCATGACCCTGTAGATCCCTGCTCCTCTGAGGAGTGTGAGTAAAGTTTACGGGAGTGAGAGTCAAGTCCAGCTCTTTATTTGCATGTGTGCCAAAAATTGATGGGAATTTGCATGAGATAGGATTTGGTCCTTGGCATTGGGGTCCACATTCATTTCCAAAAGATTTTCTATTCACATTAGTCCAGTAAAAATCAGATTATTGGAACAAAAGTCATCTGTGATCTTTTACAACTGCTTTTTTTTTTTTTTTAAATGAATTCTTCACTTTCCTGAGAAGGGACATGTTTGCTGTCTTATCAGAAAGATAGGCAAAATGGAGGTGTAGGTATCTGAGTGGAGCGCCAGTGTTGGCAAGAGAACAAATGAACATGAATTGGTCATGACTAAGTCCAGGTTTAACATGAGAAGACTCTGACCATCAGAGCAGCCTTTCACCATGGGGAAAACAGGCTAATTTATCTTTAAAATGAATCTTGACTGGTTTATGTAAGAGATTATGTGATGATAGCAGGTAATTGGACTTGACAACCCAGGGTGGCATACCCAGGTCAATGTTCCAAATTTGTTTGGCTCCCACTTTACTTTCAGTCTCCACAAGGACTTTGGTAGCTTTATCAGCACAAATGCCCACAAAAGCAAACGTTGGGCTTCAGTGCCTGAATTTTTGCTGAAAATAAATTGGAGTGCTAATTTGGGATCAGAGAATGTGTCTGGCACTACATAAGATTAGAAAAAAATCATTGCAACTCTTGGACAGAACACAAGGTTGGCTGGACTTTGGGTTTCATCCACTCTGACAGTTTCTGAGTAATCAGAGGTACTGTTGCGCATACCTTGTCGGGAGCAATGCCAGCTCACAAAATTGTTGGCTACCTATTCCTGTCCCAAGCCTGCCCTTCCGTTGCATCAGCACGACATTTTGTGAGCAGGCATTGTCAGGGAGAAGATGGCACATGTGGATGCAAACTGTGCCAGGTTAAAAATAATCCTAACAAAAGAGAGAGACAGAGGTTTTAACCTGAGATCCATTACCAAGGTGGTTTGCTGTTGCGGCCTCCCATCAGAGAGATGGCGCGGGGCTGGGGAAAAGGCTGGCGGCAGGGTCCGAAGGAGCCTAATGAATGATGCAGAGACATCTCATTTGCAATTTATTTGTCTTAATCACTTGGCCTTGCAACAGAAGTGATTTGAGCTCAGTTCTGTGCTATGCTAGTGCTGCTGAACTCCTGTTAATCTTCATTGAGACCCCTTAGCTCCTCGTCCTCGTGTACCCCATGTGGAAATATTTGTCGTGGGCCTGATTCGGCACTTGCTGAGGTGTGTGAGAAGACTCCCACTGACTTCAAAGGAAAACGGTAGCATTTATGCTCTCAAGAGTCTCTCTCATGGTACTGCAGTGCTCAGGGCCTGATTCTCCACTGCCCTTCATCTTGCGTAGCCATTCGTTTATGTCAGTGCTAGTACATAAAACTCTGCTGCTGGTTTGGAAGCATTTTATACCCACTGAGCACAGCTACAAGTGGCTGCACAAAAGGCAGAGCAATGGAGAACTTGGTTTAACCAGCGCAAGGACGTTTGTACAAGTTAGGATGCTTAGAAGCAGAGAAGAACCCTGTAACAGCCTTAAATGAAAGGGAATTCACAATTATATTGTTAATGTAAGTACTGTTGATATTTACAGATGTATATATACAGATGTTTAATCTTCCTCTTGAAGGAAAGCTTTCCTGACAAAGTGCTTACAAGTGCAAGCAAATGTAAAAAAGAAATAGCTCTCTGTACACTGATTATTTTCTTCTTTGCCCTATCTATAAAGCCAAAAAGAACTGGTATAATTGCATAGTTGAGTTTGATAAAGTTGAGACTGTGTAGCAGAACAATTAGGACACATTAGATTTGGGGCTAGATTCTGGCACACGTTCTCTAGTAGAATAAATTGTTCGTTACTCTGCGAGTAACAAAGAGAGCAGATCTACAAAAAAACAGACAACTTCCTCCCAGAACCCCCAGCAATTGCTTATGTTTATACTTCTTGAGTCATCTCTGTGTATAACTCAAGCTCCATATAAAAATTCCCTTCTTTATTCTTTTGTTTGGAAAGGAAGATTTAACATAAACGTAACTGCATTTAAATCCAAGAGGTTTTTTTTTGCTGTAAAACTCTGAAGAGCCCATTATGCTACTGCCCTGTCTAAAGCAATGTAAAGTGAAGCTGTTCCAGTATGAGTAATGATGTGTCAGACTAATTGTTTTGACTAGCTGGGCATCCTCTGAGCTCCCTGGATCATGAATACAGCAGCTACATCAGGTTTCGTGCCACTGCGCTCTGAATGAGGTGTTTGCTTCTAACTGTTGCTTTTATACCATTTTACTTCGCACCTATTTTGTTACATTTTTGCTGCTCAGTGTTTGTCAACATCATATTTCAAAATACCACGGAAGTGCCAAGTGCTATACAATCAATGCCTAACGTTTAAAGAACACTGTTTTGTATGGGACAACCTGCTGTTAGTTTGAATATCAAGTATCCCATTTACATTTTGGTGGATAGTTCAGAAATTTGATGTTTGCCAAATATGACGTGTTGAAGAACACTTCATGTGCTGGATTAGTTCACTGTTGTGATCTCCTTCACAATGAGCAGCCATCTAATAAAATTTTGTATGCACAAATTTACATGACTGCTTTGCGCTGTCTTGTGGGTGACAATGCAAACATGCAGCAAAATGTATCTTTGAATTCCTTTATTGTTTTTATCAGATGGGCAGGAGATCTTTCAGAAAAGGAAACTGAAAGAAAATATTTGCCTCCAGCTGTTAAAAAGAAATCATTCATAATCAGCTGTGGCCAATAGACTGGAAAATAGCTGCCTTGATCATATGTGTGTTAAGCTATTTTTTGACAGCTAATAGCACATGATTTTTAAAATTCCCTCGGCATGTGCCACCAGTAAAACTTTACAATGTCGTGTGCAGTAATAAAAATAAAAAAAACCCTTGAGAAGCTGTTGCCAGAAGGTTTGCCTTGCCTTTCAGCGTAACATGTGGATTCCACCAGCGGATTCCAGTAATGTATACAAAAACTGCAATTTGTGGAAACACAATTCACAGCCTGTTTACTCTGCAAATATCTCCTCATTTGTGAGTTTTGGTAACACAGCCCAGAACACCTTGCTGACTTGAGCCCCCCACCCTGCATAAAACATAATAAACAGGGTCGGTAGTAGTGAGATTTGGTACAAAATAAGGAGCTTTAATTAATTTTAAATGGTGCTTTTCAGAGTGTCAAAAGCTCAGCCCACTGAAGTGGAAAAGGGGGTTAGAGTGGCTAGAGCCTGGCAACACAGCTAATCTAGGCACTCCTGAGCAAGCTCATTTCACAGGCTTACATCAGGGCATCGGCATTTCGAGGTAGAGCTGCCTGGGGACAGCGGAGGGAACAACAGTCCCCATTATGGGCAGACCTGCTAGCGTGGGGCGGCTGAGTTGAGGGTCTGCGGCAGCCCCGGTGACGAGGGCGCACAGTGGCAGCGCGGGGTCCGCGCGGGTGGGAAGGTGGAGGGCTGTGTGCGCTTGCAACCTTTGGAGCTCGAGCAGGCAAACTGGGGGCTTGATGCTTGGCGCACACAAAACCCAACGAGGTGCAGGCCGTGCAAATACTTAGATGGATTAGATACAACGCTGTGGGCCGTGCTTTCAGCCACTGTAAAATCAGGGCAGCCCCACTGCAGCAAAGCTGTTGTTCTGCTGGCCCAGGACGTTTGGATCATGTTTTTGAAGTTGGTTGTTACGTGTTTACATTAAAAGAGAGAGGGACTGTCCCCAGGACTAAATTTTGATTTTCTGTGCACAAAGTGAAATGCGTTTTGAGTAGTTCCCCATTGCTTGTTTGAAAGCCAAACTAACTTGAACTATCTTTATAGGCAATTCGTTCTTCCAAAGATTCTTCTGAGATATTTTTTCTGAAGGCTGATACATAATGGTTATAAATGACAAATACCATTAATTATTTTAAGATTTTTTTGGTTTTGTATTTTTCATTGACAATTTAACAGTAGCAGATACGTGCTTATCTACCTTGTCTTGTTTCTCTTTAAGTGGCAGAACTCTGGTTGACTTCTGCTACAGCAGGGTCCTGCTTATATAGGTAATCAGTGCTTAATAGATGTCAAACTAAAAGAGAAGAGGTTAGAATATGAGCCTGGTGCTGAAATGGGAGCACAAGACTTTGGGTGAAGAACCCCCCCCCTCAGAGTTATAAGGACTTTGGTAATGCCCCTTAAAATTAAGCTGCTACTTGAAAGTAAATTCTTATTCATGTATTTTTTACAAAGTGGGAGCATAAAGAAAACCTCAGTACTGCTTGCTGGGTACTAGTCAGGTGACCAACAGGCAACAGAAGCTTGAAAAGTTTTAATAAGCTAGACAATTTCTTTTTATAAATGTGATTGCTTCTCACAGCCGCTGGAGCGTAGCAGCTTCAGATTCCTGTCTCCCAACTTCTGCACAAATTGATGTTCTACAATTTTTAATCATAACCTCAAACACATTCATGTCTCATTTCATATTCTAAGTTTGATCTGTGAAGGAGCTTAGCATGTTTGTCTTGTTTCTACAGAACATGTGAGCCTAAAGTGGGGCTGCTGATACTCCTAAGGATAAGTGCATACTTAAGTGCTACCCTGAGTGGATCCATGCCGCTGTTTGTGCTCTACTTCTTGCAAGATCAAGCTCTGTTTTTAAATTTGCCCTGAACATCCGTGTTGTTGCATCACTTATTCATTTTAGGGGTCTGACAGGATTAGTGCCTATAATGGTGGTTTGTCATGTTGCTTCCATAAGGGAGTTCATGCTGGTGCAAAGTCTGCTCACCGATCTTAGAAGCTATAGCAACACTCTAGAGATGCTACTTGCATTCAACTTAGTTATTTGCTGACAAAAAAACAAACAAACCAAAAAACAAAAAAACCCCTGGGATTTCCACAAAAGCTCAATTCATCATCTCCCTGACAAGGATGCTCCTGAGCGCAGTCAGCAGTTGTACTCATTTTTGGGAGCAGTTTCCCACGTGCGTCAGGCTGAAGGCGGGTTGTGAAGGGACGCTGGCCTTGGGCATGACTGTGCTGTGCCCCAGGGTTGCGTTCTGCTAATGGCTAATAGAAAATCCCAAAGGAACCAGCACTAAGTCTTGAACAATCCTCCCCAGCATCTATCTCGGTGGCGTGTTTGCTAGCTCATCCAGGGATAGAGTGTTATCTGTGTGGTGTAAGAGTTGAATCTTTTGTAGTCGTTTTGTAGCTGTGGTAACTACTGAGATCCTGACGTTTCACCACTGTGGAAGGTAGTTAGGATGATCCACAAAGCAACTTCACGACAGATCCTGTCCCTGCCTTGACCAAATCCTGCAGTGCGTGCTTTGTACGAAGGTGCATGTTGCACAGGGTCTGGTGCCCTTCCTCTGCACATGACACCCTACGCCTGTTCCCCCTCCCCATTTTGGTACAGAAACACACTTGTTTTCCCAGGCAGGGGCACTCTATGCTTGCAGAGAACCGGTGCAGGAGCTAAATCTCTTCTGCCTGTAGCAATCCTGTCTCATTTAGAGATTTTGTCTGGATGACGCATTGCCAGCCTCTTTGTGACCGCGTACATATTGTGTAAGAGGTGACAGCAAATTTGTCTATGTTGTACATTAAAGAAACAGTGTTATCCTAGTCTACATTGTGTCCTATTCATCTCTTCCAAATTAAATTGTTTCCCAGGCAATAGACAGAAAGATTTAGTTTAGAGGTAGGTTTTAATAGGAAGCTTTCAAGCAGACCAGCTATTTGGGGAGGTGGATTTTGGCATAAAGAGTAAACATCCCCTGTCAAATATATTGGCTCAAGTTTTTGTTTATTCACAGTCTATTTTAAAAATATAACATTTTTCCTTCAGTGGTAAAACATTTTTGCTGGGAAGCCTCATCTCTTCATGGCTTTACTCTGGCACTGTACAATGGCTTGCCTTCCTTTTGTAATTAAATGTTTTGGGCCTAGTCCTGAACATGTCAGATGAAATTTCCATTAACTTATGGGAATTCTTTGTCTAAGATCAAGACGAGGCTGTGTATTAAATACATTTATTCTGCATTCTAAATCCATACTGCACAAAAATAGATCATTGTTACAGTTCCTTCTGAGTGTCGATGCTATGAAGGCGTAAGAAGAATTATACACAAAACCAGGCTGAATGAAATCCGTACTGGGTAGCCACAGTATAGAATGTGTATTATTTTTAGCATTCATTCACATCATACAGTAACAGAGCAGCCACTAGGAAGTATAGTAGGCTTTGGAAACCTATTGGTGACATAAAGGCATGTTAAATCAGAAAATGTCCTTAGACCTATTGCATCAGTTCAGTTTATGCTGGTAACAGAAATTGTCTCCCATTTCCTCTTTTTCCTTAGTTTCTCTAATGGACCTGATATGAAGACATTAAAGGAACACATATCTTATGTATGTTATTTTTCCTTTTTCCGTGGGTTTGCCCTGGCCTGGGAAGGTTTTGGCTAAGAATATGTTCCAGTCTCTGATGAGTGCCAGGGAGAGGGATGGTCGTATGGCTAAAACACGGGATTGGAGACTGAACAGTTGGCGGCCTTTTACTGGCCAGGCTCTGACACAAATTTGGGGCAAGTCATTTTATCTCTCCGTGAATCAATGCTTCCAACTAAAAAAACAGGGCCTTTTGTCAACTGAACTAAGCGGTAAACACGTTTTCAGATCCTCTGTGCAGTGTAAAGGTTATTTTCTTTTGAAACCATTTCAGAAATGAGTAGGGTCAGTGAGGCTTCCTGTATGCTTGGAAGTTCATTCAAATTTTTCCCAGCCACACCAAGCCTTTTTGCTGCTGGCAGTTAGGAATGGGATGCTTTTTCCTTGATATTTCCAGTACAACAAGGGTATATTTAAAAAATAAAAATAAAAAAAATATATATATAATATAGGACAGAATTTAGCTTCTTGCCAAGTTAGGATACTTTCATTTCTGACTCTAGAAGAGGTACTAGTGAAAAGGGAGGAGTGGAGGACAGGAAATTAAACCGTGTCTTTTATCTTTGGGATTAGTTTTATTTTAAATTTTATGCAATGGTTTGACTTGCTATATTTTTTAACTAGTTGGCTTGTTCATCAGAGGTGGTTCTGCATCAGGGCAGCCAGAGCACTATTCCACTCAGATAATTGAGATAATTAAATCACAGTGAGTTAATTTTGTCTTCATTTTAATTCTGTGCATCACTCACAGAGCTTAATTTAACAACACATGCAGATGAAAGATTTTTAACTTGAGGTGTCTGTGGTGAATTAAGGAATAGGAAACATTTCAGGATTTATTCTTCATTTGCTTGCATAACGCAAATATTCTCCTGTAGCTTGATAACAGCAAAGCTTACACCTGGGAGCACTGTGCTCCAGACATGAAAGTCTCTCAACGGTCTGAACTAAAAGGTCAAGCTCTGTGAGCTCGAGGATGTAGCTGACTCTGTTGTAGCTGGTTCTGCCACAGGAGGGTGACAGAGACATACTGGGATGCGGTGAGCAACTGGTTTTTGTATTCTAAAGTAATATGAATGCAATTTTTTGTGTGGGTGTTCCAATGCACAGTGATTTTCAGCAGTACTTAGGTATACTACCTTGTTCTAGAAGGGGTGAAATAAAAGTGGAGAAGGGAAATGGGGGTGTTCAGACAGTGAAACAGCTACATCTCTAGATATCTCATGATTTCAATCAAGTTAATTATGATTAGAGTGGGAATTTTATGCACGAGTGGAAATCTTATGCAACAGAATGTATTTTGTCATTAACTGAATGGACAATTTTGTCACTATGCGCAACTTTTGCTAAAAATAAATAAACCCATTTTGTAACTAAATGCATTTATTTAGAAACAAGGGACGTCTGTCTGATTGGGAGGGAGTGGGTGTGTTGAGAAAGAGGTGGCTTGTGAGTCAGAACTCCTTGGATCTATTCATGGTTCTGCTTCTGATTCATTATTGGTTGGATCTCAAATCAGTGGAAATTGGGCCAAATTTCTGTGACCTAAAACAAGTCACATCAAAGTAAAAGTCATATTTTAGGCGAAGAGTTTTTTAACCTGCCTTGCTTACTAAAACACCAGAATTCTGACAGGAGACGTATGACGTACTTTTTCTCCAGTTCCTTCCCTTTGAATGTCTGATGATAGTTGTGCTGTTTCCCTTGTGCAGTTGGTCAGTTTTCTCTCCTTTCTCTCAGTCAACATAGAAGTTTTTTAAAAACTAAGACTCTAAATATCCCGTGATTGTCAATACAGACTCATATATAGATAGTATGTCCAAACTACTTATCTTTTTACTATTTAAGGGAGTGAATTTGAAGCTGATGATGTCCATTTTTGCTTTTGAGTTCTGATTACATCTTTGTTAAAGGTTAAAAAAAAATCTAATTCTGGGAGATGTTGAGGCTTTTTAGACAAGTAAAAGATTCCATGGATAGAGAATGAAAATAATAATTATGTATACACCTGTTCTCTCTTACCCACTTTGACTGCAGCCATATTCACTGCCTTTCATTTAGGATCACAGAAAACAAAAGAGCTTCCCTAGGCTATCAAATCCAGTCCCCACTGTTCACTGGAAGCCATACAGTTAGACTAAGAAAAATCCAGTCTACTCTCACAGTCTACAGTACGCTTCCCATACCAGACTTATTATTTGTAGTGAAAAACAAAAGCCAAAACTATACTGTGCCCCAGCAAAAGAAAAAAAAAATTAAAGTGTTGCTGAAGTCTTAAGTCCTTGCAGCAGTGGAGAATAAAACTTTCAGATAAAGCACTTATGTGGCATATTTACCTTTTTGGGTGCTCTGCCCAGAGCTGGTAAGGTGCAAGTAAAAGATAACTACAGGGCAATCCTATTTCCAGTGTGTACCAAGAGCCTGCCCCACTGGCAGCAATGCAGTATTGAATATACACCTTTCTTTCTTGAAAATACCTCCAGTGGATGGAGGAGGGTGGTTTAATGTGGCATACAGCCCATTATTGCAGATGGGATTTTGTGTGTGTGGGTGTGCATGTGTGCGTGTGTTTCAATTTAGACCCAACAATATGGAAGCAATTCTCAAAGGGCGCTGTGTTCTTGTTTCATGTATAGTATAATGCTACTAAACATTAGAATAACTGAATCAATAGAATGTATAAATAGATATCTCCTTTACCCATCTGCACAGCTACAATGTGTTTAATGTATTAATTAAAACTTTCAGCAAAAAGAAAAATGAAGCTTGAACACTAATCTGAAAACATTCTTTTTTAACATGTCAGGAGTGTACTGTACAAAACAGCTTCCTTAACAACTTAATAAGTAAGTGAGAAACGTTGCAGCAGGTAGTGGATTTTCAGTGATAACAGCTATTGCAAATGATTGATTAAAAAGAAAAAAAGACTTAGTTTTAATCTGTTAACTTATGAAGACTTTTGGTTGTTGCTGAGTAAAGGGTAAAGATCTTACCTGCTCTGGGTTCAAGGAGAGAGAGGAAAGGTTAAAACTCATACTTTCAGCTGCAATGCAGAATCAGATGTCTATTCTGCCAAAGAGGAAATTTGCAGATAGTAATGAGGATTACACATCTAAATCCTTTTTGTGTTTATGTGAGAATGCATTTCATAAGGTGCATTTGAGCTACATTTAATTAGAGCTAGAGTAGTCTAAAAGAAGTATATTGAAGAGTTCCAATACACTGTTATTTTTAATTGCATTTCCCATGAAATGCTATACACTGGGCAAAAATTCTCCCTCCCACCAGTGTGAAAATGAGGTCACTTCTCTAATACTGTTCTCGCTGATGTAACTGAGCACAGTTTGGCTCAGTGTAGATCTGTAATGCAATTTACTTCTGCACCAGAAGTTACTTCCTGTCCTGTAGAAGTTACCATTCAGAGACGATAGCTGGCACTAGCAGCATTGTCTGTTGTGAAATAAATTCCAGTGAGATCAGCTTGTTTCATATGTCTTGGACTCCTTGGACACACAGACTGCAAATATATTACTAGTGTTTTGGACTTTCCTGCATGGTTGTGGAGCTCTAGCAACATAATACCCTAAATTTCCCAGCTGGCAACCTTTCTTCTCAATAGATTTTCTAACGTATGACTCTGTTTCTAGTTGCAAGTCCCGCTTCTGGAACTGAATTTCTCTTTGGCTCGGAATCTCAAATGAGGATATAATGGGCAACAAGTGGCAAGCCATACTGTTGTAATACTGTAGTGCAAAACATAGATGGTGTCAAATGACCTGAATATTATTTGTTATGACATTGGCTGGATGGTGGGAGAAGGGTCTCTATGCCATGCAGATTGGAAGTCCCAGGATAGGGTGAACAGGGAAGAGGTGCTCCTGCCCCTCTGGTTTAGAGGAGGAGGTATGCGTAGCTGACTACTCTGCTCTTCGATCCACACCACAGAATGATGGTCCCTTAAGTGATGAACCTCTCAGAGGTCCTCCATGCTTTGCAGTGAGATCACACTAGTGCCAAGTGGGGGACTAATTGAGGGTGGATGGAGAGAGAGAAACTCTGCACTCTGAAATCCCACTGGATCATCCTCGCCCTGTAAACTAACGTGATTTCATACTGTCACTATACCAACCTTTTCTATCACCACATAATATTCAAATGGTGTTGTGCATCACAGTTGAAATCCCTAGTCTGAGGCAGTTGCTCTCTGGGCAGCCCATGCCCCGCAGACTTTTATCCTGGGCTGTGCTAGAGACAAGTTAGAGCTGAACGTCTCCCATCAGGGACAGTCAGAATCACCAGTTCATGTACAGAGACATTGTGTTCCCCCTACAATGTGGAAGCTATGCAAAAAATCAGGAAATTGCAAAACCAAAAACCCTAAGCATAAAAAACTCCCTTCAGTAATCCTTTTTCTTTTCTTTTTTTTGTAAACAACAATTCATGAGGGGCTGGGGATTTATGAGGATCTCTAAACAACGCAAGACTGCAATCAGTACAAAAGATCAGGCAATTCAGGTACTGTATATAGGCAAATAAGGTTTGATCCACTCCTGCTGTTGATGTATTACCATTGAATTTAGTGGGAGTGTGCTCAACACTAGTAGAGGTTTAAGTAGTGGTTTACGATAAATAACTATGAATTTCCATATCCATCAACAGGCTGTAAACGGAATGATCTGAAATCCATATAGACAAGAAGCAGAACATTGTGTATTAACTATTTCCATGTTACTCATACTGAGCCTTTAGTAAACTGCCTAATTAATTGCATTTTCCTCAATAGTAACCTTTAATACGTTACATAAAATATTTTTTAAATATACACCTGGTCACGCTTCTTCTTTTCTCATATGATATATGCTATTTTAACATGCTTTTTTTTCCTTATTGAAATAATTCTGGTTTTTGCTTACAGAACTCTTTAGCAAATATTTCTGTCTAATAACATTTTTTGCCATAGTGCATTAAAGATTCAGGACGAAACCTTAAGCTGGTGTAAGCTGATCTGGCTTCCAGTGAAGTCAATCCTTTAACTTTGTGAAGACTTTCAGCTGTAGCTAAGAGAAGAATAAGAAAGTCAGTGTAGCCCTAGTTCCAGTCTTATTGATCAGACCCATAATTGCCCTGGGAAGCTGAATGTGTTTAAAATTCTGTTGTTTAGATTAGATCAGCGTATGAAAAATGTATTTACGAATATACTGTTTTGCAGAATGTGTACGGTTGTGTGTGTGGGGGGGAGAGTGTGGAGCTAAGCAAAAGCATTCATTTTAAAAGGTACTTTAATTGAAACTAAGCAAACTAAAGTGGAAAATTATTTATCCAAACAAACTTTGTATCCTATAAAGATGTGGGTACATACAGCACGCAAGTCCATTGCTTATTAGATTATTTCAGGCCTTCACAAGCTGTTTGCTTACTCCAAGAGCAACTTGTTGATAATAGGAAGCCTTTTGTAAGAAATGGCCCAAAAAACAATGGAAAGCGTCAGATTTAGCAAAGTGTCTAAGGAAAGTCTTAAAATGACACCCACACTATGAAGGGAAGACCAAATTTGCTTTTTCTGAAGGGAATTTGTGTTTGTCAGGAAGGGTTCCTGGCGGCTTTGTTTCCAGGCCTTGATGTGTGACCAGGAGCCTCCAGGCCTCCCGTCACCCCTGGCCTTATTCTGCCACCGCGCTGCCCACCCATACCGACACCGCAGGGGGAAGGGTTTCAGAGGAGGCAGAATCAAAAGCGGAGGGAGGAAAAAAAGTGCTTTTCAGGGTCTGATGTGTGGGAATCAAATGAGAGGCCTAGCTCAAATCCGGTCGCCAGGCAACCATAGTGATATGCTGAGGGAATATCATTAAAGTTGGAAACTAAGCAGTCGCTCTGAATTAGTAAACCTGACCGCCGTGTGGATGATGCACCAGAGCCTACCTCAGCCCCCGAGCTCGATTTCTGCACGTAGAGGGGGGAAAAAAGCAGCTGATTTGTAGAGTTTTTCATAAAAAAGACAATGGCTGTCCAGACATGGAGTTGGTGGTGAAATATGGTAACTGCCACGGTTGCAGCTGGCCCTCTGACACAAGATTAATAAGTTGCCGTTTCCTAGCCGACCAGAACCTAGTGGGAACTATCCGGCATTTTTCCATGAATTGTGGGTAACAGCCTTCCCGCAAGCTGGCCTACTTTACTGCTCTGTTTTTTGCAGATCGCCCAAAGTGCAGTAAACATCTGTGACTGCAATGAGGTCATCAGAGACGGGGTCCGGCGGCCGGACCTGAACTAGCCTAACCTTCCCTCGCGCGCAAAACAGAAGCGCCGTTTAAACGAAGGTGCCTTCCTTCCGCAGGGGAGGCGGCTTCTTGCCGTGCGCTGAGCGCTTCGGAAACTTTTGCAGCGCCGGGAGCGGGGAGGGAGGGTGGAGGGGAGACGGGGTTCGGAAAGGACAATATGACAAGCGAGCGGTAGTGAACCTATTGAATTAGGTTTAGGCTGCGCTGAATATTATCGTTGACACGAACAAGCAAGGCTTATCTGCTCCTTCCTTCTTGAAAGGTTGAATGAAATTGAATTGCCAGCCTCTGTATTTTACCACAGTTTGGCTGAAATGGCTCAGAGGCATACACGAGCGCTTAAAAGGAAGAAGCCAGGTTGAGTCAAACTGCAAAGCGTATGTATACGTTTCTGACAGCAACATCTCAAACACAGTGTGACATGGCATAACATTTAGAGGTAATTTGATTACAGGCACAGTGTAATGCAAATCAGACTTTGCCAAACATGTTAATTTTTTATCACAATAGCTCAACAATATAGTCGTCTTTTATTTTAATTTATTTTAAAGCTACGTTTTCAATTATATTAAAACATTGTAATATAATTGTGTGAGTTTGCCCACAAATTTTAAAGAGCTAAAAGATCATAGAATTTACTTCTGGCTTTTTAGGTTTAATTTTAAATGATGATATGAAAATCTTTCTTTATCATATATAGTCATTAGAAGGGAACTGTTTCAATGGCTCCTTAGGCATTGAAATTCTGAAAGAACAGGTTTCAACTTAAACTGATTGATTTTTCTGGGCGGAAAAAAAGCAGCACAATGCATCTGTGAGTGTCTTTAAACTTCTCTGCCACCAATTTAACCATTTAGGGCCAGATGCAACTGAGTTAAAATTAATTTTTGATATTAATTTCATTGGATATATAAGTAGGACCTGTCACAGTATCTCTGCATTCCCTGAAAGCAAAAGTGACAGAGATGTACTTCTATTTCTGGATTTGCTTCTGTCCTTCTGTGCAGCAGTGGTGAAATAACTTCCTTTTTATTTTGCCTCAGTTTCCCTGGTATAACACAGTACATTCAGATTTACAAATGAAAAAGGTCACAAAGAAGCTAAATTTGAATTATAATATCGGCCCAAGGAGAACATTCTTAAATTTTGAGGTTCTGTTTTTAGAAATAGCTTTGTGAAGCCATTTTATTCAGATGATTCAGAGCTAATGAAACTTTAAGCAGTGACAGAGTCCTGCTGGTAGGATCTATCCCCCAAGCTGGAGCACAGCATAACCCCAAACATCCAATGTCTGTCAAATACCAACCAAAAGTCTCAGCATTGGCAGGTGGTTGTCATCAATATGCTATATAATTGGCACTGGAAATCAGTCCAATTTGAGGCATCACTGAAGTGTCTTACTCGGTGGAATAGGAGAAGCTGATGAGAAGTGAAGAGATGGTCTGGCATGGATAGCTGAAGTTTGATCAAACCAGTGAGTGCGGAAAGCAAAATCAGATTTGAAGTGAACTGGAGCTGAGCACAACCAGGGAGTAGCCCAGGTGATGGAAACCCTGAGCGAGAGCCGAGTCTGAATATGTAGTCATCAGCCTTTCTTTGCTATCAAGGCAAAGTTTGGGGAAGAAGTAATATCTTGTCTTGCATCTGTGATATAGCTGGAAAAATTGTTCTAACATCATGTGTGCTAAGTGCATGTGCCAAGGACTCCTTTTTAACACATTTAAAAGAATAAATAAAAGAAATATCCCTCAGTCAGTATACAAGATGAACCCAAGACATAAACACAAGTGAAAGTTAATATATGGTAAAAACTTCCTGCACATCAGCCGATCCACCACAATATGATATACATGTTTTTAGCTCATGAAAAATGTGAAGTAGTTCAAGTTGGCTTAGCCCTCTGCCCTGAATTAAAGAGAGGAATTAGCTAATTCCAGTTACCTGAGCTGCAGGCTTAGAGCACATGCACAGGCAGTTACCATGAATCAGATGTCGTGTCTCTGTATGTTTACTTCCCAAGTTTATATGAACCATTCCCACTCAGTCATCATGAGAGAGGGTACATTGCCTTCGGCTCTGCAGCCACAGAAACATTACTGCTGTTTGTTGCCTCTGCATCTTTATGGGATGGTGCAGCTTTTGCTTTTTCTCTAGTTCTTCATGTAATCTTCAGTGCTTTCAGAACACATGTATTTCTCTTTGTGAGATTTACCTGGCCTGGAGTGAGGAGAGAAGCTTAACAACATGGTCCCTTTTATTTATGAGAGTATTCCTCTCACGATCTCTGCCTGTCACAGAAATGAGGATTAAGTAACGTTCTGTTTCCAGTATATGTTTCTCTCATATGTCCCAAGCACTCTAGAGTCTGCAGATACTTAGACCAGTTTTTTAATGAGTATGAGTATAGTAGTCTTTCATTCACTAATATTTGTTGTACCTTTATGGCTGAAAAAATATTTCTATTCTTATAGTTAACACTTATTTGTATCCTGTGCACTGAATTATTTGGAACTATAGGGAATTTTAATGGTGAAATCAAGGAAAGAAACATTAATTCACAGTTACAATATTAGCACCTCATATTTACTGCACTGTGTGTCTGTCTTTGAATAACATATTTTGTATCTATAAACTATGCATATGTATTCCTGAAATAATTTAGCTTTACATTGTGCATTCTTTCCACCAAAATCCCCTAAGCCTCTCTGGTCATATAGCATTTCTTCGTCCTTACTGCCACTTGACACAGTTGGCTCTTGCCACGGCAGAGGCATTGCTTAGTGTGTTTTCCACTGGCCTCTGCAGCTTTTCTGGTTTCACTGGTTTCTGTAGTCAGTTGGACTCTCTTCTTTTTATGCCAGGAAGGTCTCAGCTGCCTGAGTGTGGTCTCCTTGAGGAAACAGGTCTCCTCAGATCTGGCTCAGAAGGAAACAACGCCCTCCATTCCCTCCCGGCAACAGCCCTTCAGATGAGAGGGCAGGGCTGACTGGGCAGAGGAAGAGGCAGCTTGCCTCAATTATGGGATTTCCAATTATTACAGCATTAACTCAGGCCCATTTCCTAGCTACATGTCAGCCACTTGCTGCTTGGGTTTAAAAATCAACAACCAGTTTGCATCCCTGTCTGTCTGCGTTGCTATATATCCAAGGGAATGGAAAGGGTGAGGCGCAGAGGGCCCAGTGGTTCTTAACGTTAGTGAGACGCTGATGTGATCTCCTATGAGTGTTCTTCAATAAGTGATGAATGGCATGTGTAAGCACAAGAGCACATCTTCTCATTACCTGTGTGTACCTTTCTTGGTATCAGATGTCTGTATTACTACTTCTTCCATTGTAACCTAGGACTGTGATTGTGAACTGAATATTCTTTATCTATTTAATAGTCTTATATATTTGAGTATCTGGAAGAGCAGAATAGGCTGGTCAAGAAGCATCATTCTTCTGTAATCCTGAACTGATGAGGTTCCTTTGGGGTTTGAATTTATATTGCTGCTTCTTCTTCTTCTTCTTCCCCCCCCCCCATATAGAATCTATGCCAGTGCTTTTGGTACTGTTCTGACTCTGCAGGATGAGCAGCCAGAGAATGCCCGTTTAGGTACTGTATGAAATAGTGTGCAGAGGATAAGAGCTGTTTTTCTGATCAGATCTGACAGAAAGTAAGCACCAATTGGTTTTTACTAGTTCTGAGGGTTTTCTATGTACAGTATAAGAAATGACTGTAAGATATGACTGTAAGATGTACAACATAAGAAATGACTGTAAGAAACAAGAAACTGCAAAGTGGCTTAAGTCTCTTGCCTCTACTAATATTTCCATAGCGCCAAAGCCAAGAACAAGCTAGTCTGGAACTGGAAAAATTGTCCAGATAATCCATTTGTCCCTTTGAAGTATTTTGTTCAGATTTTGAAATGACACGTTAAAAATAACTGATTAGCAAATTAAAAAACTATGCAGAGAGTAATTTGCATATGTTATTAGTGGGCCAAATCCTGTCTTTGTTGAAAATCTGCTCACTCTGCAAAAGCTAACTTTTGAGACAAAGAAAGTGAATATTAGGCAAAAGAGAGCGGTTGGATGGGCTGATTGATTTTATCTGTGTAGCACATATTTCTAATAAAACAGACAAAAAAAACCCTAGATCAAGTATAACACAAGAAGGTGGCACTGGAGAAGAACTATTCTGGATTTCATGAGCAGTTTATTGGACACCTAATTAAGAGGTATTACTTCACGATCAGCTTGCAGTATTCTTACTGCAAGTGCCATGGTAAATGGCTAATTCCCTGTGCTCTTGTTTTTCTTGGCCTCCATTGCAGTATGCCTTGGGCCAGCAAGTTTGCCCCATAAGTAGATGTGATTTAACCCTTATGGTTCTTTTTCCTCTTGGCTGTCGGCTGGTGGCAAAGGGCCAAACACTAACAACCATAATGGCTGAACAGCTGGGTCTCCATGCATAACATCTTAAAAATTGCTTACATTCTGGCTCCTTCATTGCAACATGTTGATCTCTTCCTATTTCACTGGAGGGGTGGCAGAAGTGAGATTAGCATTCCCTGGGAATAGCCAGGGCTGAGGTTTTCTACTTTTCAGGAAAAAAATTTTTGTTTTAATGTTGCTGAGTATGGCAAATGCTGAAGTAAACCTTGTCTCTTAATTCACAAACAGATGAGTGACTCCTTCCTTTAATTATACACTATGAAAGTTTGAGAGGATTTCTTCTGGTTGTTGCTCTTGTCTGTGATCTTCCTTTCAGAAATAGTAAAGTGTTGAATGGTTCTCAAACTCTTCGCTGTCCTGGACAAGCCAGGACTAAATTCTGCCTGTTAGATTCCTGTAGATTACTATCAAGGAGAACGAAGGCATTTTTGCCTGTGAGGTAGAATTTAGCCATCAAAAAATCAGTAATGGGCAGGGGAGAGGACTGTTTACTAACACATGACAATTATAAATGTTGTATTGTGCTGGTAAAGCTACAGTAATACTGGAAGTTTGTCGCCGAGTTGGTAGAAATGGACTGAAATTTGAGGTAGTGAGATTACTTGTGTAAAGCTAATAAATGCAATAATGTAACCCGTGAAACTTTCCATAAGCAAGAAAAGAAATCTTTTCTGTTTCATTTTATTTTAGGCAGGCGAGCGGTTTTGCTGTCAGCACCGCTTGTAAAAGTATAATGAAACTGAATCATTTTAAACAAACCCTCAAATACCCTATACTTTGTGTTAGGATTATGCAACTGAGAGAGAATAGTAACTTCTTAACAAAAAAGAAGCAATATGTGACATTTTGTCTGTCAGCACTGGTGAAGTGAAATACGCAAGCTTATTTAACATTATTATTGAATTTGACTTCACATAGCGATATAATAAAGGAAACAGAAATGGCATCATGGAATCTGATGAACCACAAGGACATACACCACACGGGGTATTACAGAATCAATAAGGAAGAATACATGCAAGCCTGTGATGGGCCCCACCTGCGATGGGGTAACGAATCTTGATATGGGATTCCTATAAATTATTCGTGGCAGTGCGGAAGTGGACACGGAGGAACAATCCAGCCAGAACTGGTAAGGATGTAACATCATTCGTGTGTGTGAATTTGAAAGGATCAGGCCCTGTATGGGGATAGGTAGTCTTTTTCCAATGCTGAAGGATTAATGTGGCTAAAGTTAAGCAGCATGGAGGAATTAAAAAAACAAAACAAAACACCCCACTCAGTGTTAGCACTTCTGCTGACCTAGATGAGAGAAGAGCTTGGCCAGCACTGAAGACTTTAGAAAATCCTACCGTTTTCTGTATACATGTTCTCAAGTCCTTAACTCCATGCTAAATCAGCCCTTCCAATTTTAAAAATGATTAATGACTCACTTAACAAACCAGATTCAAAACCCGTTGAAATCTGTGAAGAGAATCCTGATGGTTTCAGAAAGCTTTGGATCAGTTTCAGATTTTTTTTTTCAAAACTTTGATATTTTGTCCAATAATAATCAGGCAAAGGGGCGCTGGAACTGGGTGTGGTGATTGGCACCAGTTATACTTTTTAGCTTTGTGGCATTCAGAGTGGAATTTGTATTGCTTTGAAATATAAAATAACAGTAGAAATTTTTCTGAGATATAGATACAGCTAGATTTAGCATTTTTTTCATCCCACACAGAGTTCATAAATTATTTCACTGCTGCTAATATTGTTGAGGGACAGGCAATCTTAGAAATAAATTCCCTCAGGTAGATATTACTGAGGCTAAACTGGATGTTAACGTCAGGGAATTTATTTTGTGGGTCACTTTGTGTTGGAATTCAGTGCAACTCATTTAGCTATAACTTGATTTCTTTTCCTGCTTCTTTTGGATTGCTAGATTGCGATGCGGATGGGGGGAGGAGGAGACTAGACGAAAAACACCTCCTTGAAGCGTGCGGTAATGAGGTGTGCAGTTATCACCCTTTCAACCTGATGAGTCCCAGGCCTGCTCTTGGCCTTATGGGACTCTTCCAAAATAATACAAATGAACTTAGTGTTATGCCTGGGTTTGCTTCCTATGGAAATTTGCTATGGAGGCGGAAAGGATCCGTTTTTGCCTAATCCAACAGGCCAACGAAGATGCTACTTAGGTGAACTTTGCAAAACTCTGTGGATAGAACAAGGGACTGCCAACATTCCCCCCCCCCCCAAACACACACACATCTCTACAACCAAAGAACCAGCTTCTGCATCAGTGACTTGCAACAGACTCAGCGCCTCCTTGGCTCACACCAAGGACAGGTGCTTGATATTGACTGGATGCATTTGTTTGTGTTGGAATTATGTTTCCATGTATTCATGCGACTTCCCCCAAAGAGAGATGTTTTCCTACCTGTGTTGTGTTTAGATATTTTCCAGTTAGTAATCTCGTAATACTATTGACAAAAGAAAATCATTTCATAGCAGAATATACAAATCCTGGAGATATTTCTTACGTGAGGACTGGCCCTTCATTAGTGCCACAGTGGAATTCAGTACTGCTAACAAAGCAGAATGTGTCCGTGATATTAATGTAGTGTGATCAGCCACTTGACGAGGGAATAATTCATAGGCATACACTAACATGGCTTTGACTGAGCTTTGCTCACCCTTTTAAAAGAAGACAGGGCTGTTGTTTTGGGGTTCAGCCCTGGCCCTTCTGAAGGCATCAGGATTGCATTGTCTCTTTGAGGTGTATAACAATGGGAACGCTGTCTCTTCCTGACAGGCCCTGTGCTATGCCTCTGTTAGAAAACAGAGCTCAGAGGTCTACCAAAAAGCCCACTGTGCCTGGAAATATCAGACAATGAGAAACTGAATTAATAGAATCTGACACAGTTTTACTGTAGCAGCATGTTTTTCCTTTCTTAAATGTAATTTTTCCTTCTCTCGTTAACAGATTGCTTGATGCTCTTTTCAGAAACAGAAAAGTTGCAAAAACAAAACAAAAGCCCTAAAGATATTGGCATTTAGGCTTTTTTTTCCCCTTTAATTTTATATTAAAAATAAAAGAAGATACCACACAAAATGTCAAGCATGGTGTGAAGCGCTGCTGGCAGAGTTAAGAAAGTGGTTCTCTGACAAAAGGAGTCAGGTTGTCTTTGACTATCCATCTGAACATTCAGACCTGCCTGCAAGCCCAAACTAGAATTCTTGTCCACATTTTGGGAGTGTTTGGATTGTGCTTTTTGGTTTGCTCTCATATTGAAGCAGGAATTAGTAACTAAATTTGTGCCTTCATCTGTCTTTGCACACAAAATACGTGGGTTGCTTGAAACTAGAGTTTTTGGCCTTCTGACTACCTAGGACTGGAAAGTATCTAACTTTTATGTAACGGATAGTGGTTGGGTCCCTTATTCCAGTAAAATATTTGCCCCATCTGTATACTCATTAGCTTGGTTTGAGACCTCCATTTTGAGATATGGGACGATGGAAAGGGACTTAATTTTCAGTGCTCAGCTTGTTTTTTCTTGGGTGAAATTCCAGCTCCTCTGACATCAAATGATGTTTTACCATTGGCTTCAGTCTGCCTAAGGTTTTACCGATCGGATATTCTTGTACTGCCCAAACAGCTGCTCGCATGGAAAGGAGGCAGGCAAAGGCTCCCTTTCATGTTTCGGATTTTGTGAGTTTCTGAGACATGTTCTCAGCCTGGACTAAGTGAGTTTTGAACCATCATACAATACAGAATGTCTGTAGCACCAAGGATGAAGATCTGTCCTTAGATCTTCTCCTTTCCACCTCTGGCAACCCCCTGCAACCAGAGTTTGGAAGCCAAGCAGTGCACACCAGTTGGACGAGACATGGCATCCTGTAGCAATAGCAGTAGTAGAGCAATTATGGTAAGCCTTTAACTAGCTGCAGAACAAACGTTTAACATTCCTACATCTGCCATAATGCAAAATAATCTGTTTATATTAGGAAAGACATTGCATTCTGCTCACTCATCTCTTCCTAGGCTTGTCTGCACAGGGCTAGGCTTCCATAACCCATAATAGGAAAACACACAATTGCCAAAACCTTGGGACTTGACTTTTTAAAATTATTTTTTAATATTACCCCAGTTGCTCTTTCTTCACAGTCAAAGGGCCCATTATTGCTCATATCACTCAAAGTAATAGTGGGATACTATGGAGCTTGGTACTTATTCCATGGTCCACAGGATCCACTTTCAGCCACTGGACTCTCTTCCAGATTAACACATCTGGCCTTGAAGCTCCCTTCACCGGCGGCGGCAGCAGCAGCTGCTGGTACAGCCCAGACATGTTGGCCCATAAGCAACCCTCTTACCCTGCTTCGCTGTTCTGTCTACAGCCTGTAGGCAATTTTGGTTGATGTCTGTTGCTCTCTGACATAGCTGGTCTCCGATTCAGAATAGACTCTGCTTTTCCCCCAGGCCTGTTTAAATGAGACCATTTTACTGGGCTACTGTTCCATCTGACGGATGCCTTTAGCAGGTCAGTTTTATTCATTTCAATAAACAGATTTTTAAATTTAGCAATAATGTTTCATTAATGAAGTACCGATAGAGTTCTAAGCACAGCGCGGGCATTTACGATCCCTGCTTAGCGGGGCTGTGTAACATATGCACTTGCCTCTAACTGCAGTTACAAATGGCTGAATCCTTATCTGGTTAAAGAGAGTTGGACTGAGCTCTGAACAAGATGCCAAGTTTCAAGAGCTTTCAGAAATCAGATTTACATCAGATGAAGGCTTAAGAAGCTAGATCTTTGGGTGAAACGTGGTTAAAAAAAATCACAGTTTTTCTTCCTGATAATTTTCTAATGTAACAAATGCATTGCTTGCTGTCTCCTATATGAAGCAGGGTAATGAATGCACGAGTAGCTTTAAGTATGTGACCAGTTCCACTGAAGGGTTAAACTTCTGCACATTGTTAAGTTCTCTGTATGTGATTGCCATTCCGGAGCCCAATCCTGCATTCCTGAGCAGTCAAATTTCCCCTGGAAGTCAGTGGGAAGTTTTTAGGTGCATAGCAATGGACTGCAAATAAGAGAGTTTCTTGAGAAACAGGGAACCCACCATTTTCAAGCTTAAAAACCGGTCACCTTAAAAGTTACCTCTGTGCTTTCTCACAGCCAGAAGCATAGAAAGGAAACTTTATTTGTTTTTATCCTCTCACACTGAGTGGAACAAGCATTGTGTACCCATCAAAGAAAACATGAATTTTTTTAAACTAAAGATGAAATGTTTAAATTTTCTTGCACCTTCCTTTCAGTGAGGCATTTATTTATATGAATAAATGTCCCCAATGTCACCAGGCAATTATCACACGTTGTTGCAAGTGGCATTTGGGGGGGGGGATGTTAAAGCATATTTCCCTTGTGTTTCCCTTCCTATTTTCCCACCACGATTCCCAGTTTCAGCTCTTCCCCTAACCTCATTTGGGCAGGGTGCCTGCAAGCAGCACTGAATACAAAGAAAGGAAGCAGTCCAAGTGTAAGTTTCCTTTGCCTTATGCCCCATATTATTGGTTATTTGTTGTGCTAATTCAGCAGCGTAATTCCCAAATACAGCCTCCTTGAATTGTTTTGATGAGAACTGCTAACTCGGTACAGAAGATTTTTAATGATCTCTGTGGTCTAATTGGGAGCCAGAATTTCGATATGTGGTTTA